>NW_003852425.1:18505952-18543693 GCF_000181295.1 Otolemur garnettii | reverse complement strand
TTTTTTTTTTTTTTGGTTGCAGCCATCTTGTTGTTTGGCGGATCCAGGCTGGATTCAAACCCTCCAGCTCAGGTGTATGTGGCTGGTGCCTTAGCCGCTTGAGCCACAGGCGCTGGGCCCATACAGAACTTTCTAATAGGGAAAAATAAAACATGTTTAATGGAAGTCCAAATGTACAACCTCAAAGAAGATAGAAAAGATTATGTTGCCTCCATGAATAAGAATGGAGGAAATTAGGGGGAAAATGCAGAGATGAACACATCTAAGCTGCCTCCACCCTGCGTCTGTGTGAACTGTGGGCTCACTGAGGCCCTGGCCTTGGCCAGGGGCTCTTGCTCAGAGCACAGGCAGTGCAGGTGTTTCCGGTCAGGCATGATTACCTGAAGGCAAACATGATGCTTGCCATCCAAGGCCTTGGCAACATGAAACCCCATGTTAGCTGGCACCAAAGGCCTTTGTGGGGAGAGATGGTGGCTAGCCAGGCAGGGGTTCTGGTCCAGGCCCAGCAGGCGGCCCCCTAGGCTGTTTGCCTCATAGCACAGCAGATGGGGGACAGAGGTGAGAGGAGGATGTCACCTTTGTTTACTGAGATATGGGTGTGATGCTCAGTGTGCTGGGGACAGAGGATCAGCTTCATTTTCCAAGCAGAGTTTTATATAGTATTGAACTTAATCTTTATTTAATATCCTATCAGTCTGCTTTTTGTAGGCCAGTGACATTTTATACAGTTGATTATGTTTTGTTTTCCCTAAACTTGCCCATTTTGTTTAATGCTATAATCTTTTGTAAATTAGGGCTGGGGAGTCTTATGCATTTTGTGACTATAGCTATCATTACAGATCCTACTCACACCATAAGTACCAATGCACATGTGCACACACATAAGCACACACATGCACACGTGCACACATACACACACACGCACACAAGCATGCACATACACACATGCACACACACAGGTATTTACTAGTATTCCTGGTGTGCAGCATGGCGCTATAGCAGTGATTATAATGACTGTTATTTTAAAATTTCAGGCACTGTTTTATGTATTTTATGTTTGCTGTTATTTATTTCTCACAATAGCCCATAAGTTAAATATAATTTTACCCCCATTTTAGAGAAGACAAAACTGAGATCTAGAAGGCCCATCTTTGGCCCTAGATCACCTTGTCTGTGAGTAAAAGGGCCAAGGTCTAGTTGGAAATAATCTAGACAAGGATTTGACATTTGAAAGAAGGGAGTGAGGTATTAGCACTGTCTGGAGGCCACACCTGAAACAGTGAAGCTGGTGCTGTCCCTTGATCAGCCTGTCAAACCTTGTCAGCCAAAATAGGGAGGGGTTTGAGATAACAGCAGAGGCACCTGAGAACACACATAATAAAAACAAAAATAATCTAACCCTGCTGTGCGGGGTAACAGGGCTCTTTGGGCCAGGTAGGAGAAGTGGACCCTTGGTCTGATTGACTCTAGATGGAAAGAAAATTCTGGAACCAAGGATTGTTAAAGGTGACACAGTTGCAGTAGGTAGTGGGCTGACAGCCCTATAAATATGCTTGGTATTTTTAATTTTTGTTATTTATTTATAATTGTGTGTAATACATCATTTGAAAGAAAAAAGTTAGTACAAAGAGATTTTTTAAAAAATATTTTTAGTCTCAATTTTCACTGGGTTTATAAAGTAAGAGTAAATTTTGTTTCATTTTCTTGTATGCTGTCTGGCAGAAAATAACTTTTACTGAGAAGAGTCATTCTGCTATCTTCTAGAACATACTGAATCAAATACATCTTCAGGTTTTTACCCAACATTGGAAATTCACAAAATTATTATGTTTGTGGTCCTGGCTTTAAAAATACCTTTTCCTTCTGTCTGCCTGAATGCATTCATTATTTTAATTTTATTTTTATTTGCTGATTCATTCCAAATTTATTTTTTGGAAGTAATAATGTATTTTATTTTTCATGACAAAAATATATTTCTAATTTTTAAAAAGTTAAAATTTGCATGTGAAATATTCCCCTTCTAGTAGATGGTGACTATATACATAAAGGCCAATTATTAATTTTTTATTAATTGGCCAAACTAATGTTTGAATTGAAACAAGAACATAATTATGCAAAGCAACTTTCTCAGAATAGAACTGATGATGTGTGGCCCACAGGCAGACAGATGCACAGGTGCACAGGTAAACAGGCACATTGGTGGACAGGCAGGCAGGTGGACAGGCACACAGGTGGACAGGCACACAGACAGGTGCATAGGCACACAGGCAGACAGGTTAAGCAGTGGACAACTGCACAAGTACACAGGTGGACAGGTGCACAGGTACACAGGCATACAGCTGACAGGCACATGGGCAGACAAGTGAATTGGTACACAGATGGACGGGTATACAGGCGGACAGGTGCACAGGTGGACAAGTACACAGGTGCACAGGTGGAGAGGTGCACAGGTGGACATCGGGCCCCAGGTATGTTCTTTATACCTTTAACCAGCTTCCCCAGATTCTGTCAGAGGGCACTGTCCTCTGAGGCATTGGGCTCTTAGGGTCTCCACTTGCATCAACACACCACTGAAACAGTGTGTTGATCAGATTCATCAGATTCATCAAAAGTGAGTGAGAAATTCTAATTCCCGTGACATTTAGGCAAATTAGTTTGTTATAAGAAGAACTCAGACCTTTATAAGAAAGATGATTACTTTGCACTGTGTTGGGAGGAGACCATGGGCTGGTCATTACCAGTGTTTTCTGTGCCTAGTTTATTTTCATATTAATTTCTCTAAAAATAATTCCAAGCGTATTTTGTCGTAAATTGGGAGCAAATCAAGTAAGCCTCTGATGCTGTGACTCAGCCAGCAGCTGCCACAGTGGGAAGTGAGGGGGCATAGGATAAATCGCAAAGTGGGGGGGTACAGAGGAGGAGGCCGAGCCTTCAGGGTCCAGAGGTGAACAAGTGTGCTTGAAGGGGACCGTTGAGGTTCTTTCCACTTTAATTTTAAAGTAAGGATTGTGAATTTTTATTTCTACCTTTCAACTGGATATCTACATTTACACTATATGTTTGGTTTTAGTGTAATGAAAGAATGGCTTAATTAACCCTCATGCCTTCTAGCTTTTAACAATATTTTTTATTGTTTCTATAAAGCAGAGAAAATATTATTGCTCAAAACAAAAGATAAATTGTTTTAGTATTTTATCCCTCACATCTTTGTCAGTAGCTATATGAGACACATCTTTAATATCTGCTCGGATTGACAGAGCGCTTTGTTACAACCTGCTGGTATTGCTCAGCCCACACACCTGCACACCCTGACCTGCTCATTAAATAAAGTGTGTGCTTGGTGGAAATTATTTTATTAAGCACATGAGGCATGCAGGGTACTTGCTTTAATAAATAAAACACGATCATAAAATTCCATTGTGTTACAATGCAGAATTCTAAAGAAATCTAAAAGTGGAGGGTACTTTTTCCTTTACAGGTATTTCACCAAAAGTGTATAATTTCCATATTTTTTACTCAAAGACTGCTTGATTTGTTTTGACATTAATCCTTCAGACCTAGTTATTTTTATATAAATACTGGAGGTAGATTTAGTTAAGTAACTTTAATATTAAACAAAATAAGAGGTGAAATTTCTGATTGTTTGAATTGGGAGTCAAATGCAATGTCTGTGAATGTGACATTGTCACATGTCATATTGTTGCTCAGTACCTGTATTACAATCAGGTTGTCATCAGGCATTTTTGAAAAAGAACACTTTAAAAATCATACAAAATTATTTTTGAGAAATGAGTTGAAAATTAAAATCATAATGAATATTGTAAAAGATGATCAGAAAAAATATTTCTCTCTGAACTTTGGAAGCCATCTGTACAAAGCTTCCATCCCCCAGATTATTTACTCAGGTAGAGAATAAATCACACACTCAAAATGCCAAGGAAACATCTGGCCGTGGCCATAGATGGGCTTTCCAGGGATGGCTCCTTGGGGCCCCTCGTTTCCAGGCATCATCTCTTCCATTCTGCATCCCCACCCTCCTCCTCCTGCACTCAGCTCCTCTCTTCAAATACGATATACAGACCGTCATATGCTGTTTCCTGGGCATCCTCCTCCCCTTTTCTTTCCAAACCAACTCCACTGTTTGCACCATCTCTGAGCCTCCTTAACACCAGGCAGACCCCCCCACATGTCTCATGGTCCTTTTCAGCACTGTGCACCTCTCTTCCCCTTCTCTCCATCCTGTGGTCCTCATCATTGCTGGGCCCCTCTCTTCTCTTCTCCATCCTTTGGTCTTCATCACCACCACACCCCTCTCTTCTCCATCTCTCCATCCTGCTCCTCTTGGTCTCCAGGTCATCCAGCAGAGTGCTGGGGATCTGCAGTAAGTGCTCAACAAATGTCAAGATAAATAAACTAAAAATGACTACTCTCTTTAATAATAAATTGATATATTTAACCACATAAATTGTGAATTCTGAGGGGTCTTTCAGGTCCTCTTCTCCTACAGAGTCTTGCTCTGATAACTATTTATATGTGATATGAAAATCATGTCTTTGATAAAATACAAAATCATTTGAACTCACAGAGAAATTCCAGATCAAGTCAGCCATAGACAGTCTTTGTGTGCTGTGAGGGTCCTGCTTTGTCATGTGTGGAAGGCTGCACAGGTCACAGAGTAGCTGTGGGCACTGTAGCTGAGGCCTGCAGGCACCTCACCCAGGCCTGATGACGGGCTGTGCACACAATGAGTTGAACATCAACCACCAAATTTCATGTCCACTTGAAATTGGCAAGTGTGATCTTATCCAAAAACGAAGTTGGGATAAGGTCATACTGAATTTGAGTGGACTTTAGATCCAGTATGACTAATGTTTTCATAGAAAGGGAGATTTGGGCAGAAGGTTGCAGACACACTGTGGGGGTGAGGCCACTTCCAGCCAGGGAGTGCTGGGGTTGCTGCAATCACCCCTAGATGTGCAGGAAAAGGTTCTATACCAGAAGCTTGATTTTTGACTTCTAGCCTTCAGAAGTGTGACACAGTAAGTTTCTCCTATTTAAGTCACCCACTTTGTGGTGCATACGCTTTGCTATGACTGTCCTGGGAAACTAATGCAGACAGATGGCCTGCACATTCTGATAAGGTATACAGTTCAGATCGGTTTGATTAGCAGTTATTAAGTACATATGATGGTCATTAGAAATATATATTTGAAGAGCTTTGAAAAGAGTCAGAAAGATGGACTCATCAACAGAAATGTCAACATTGCAGGTGGCAGGCACTATTGGTTACCTATCCATCAGCCATCCACTCCTCCTTTCTACCTTTGACTGTGATAGGATGAGTGTGTGAAGTTTGGAACAATGGCGGCTATTTTTGAAATAAGGTCAGGAACTACAGGGAAGCAGATTTCTGACATTACTAAGCCCAGAATTTCCTTCTGCCAATCACCTTACTGTGGGAGGTAACAAGGCCTGTTGTATGAGCGTAGATAGTTGGAGTCTATAGTACTTCTAGCTCAAAATATTCTAATGAATACTCTAAACTGTGTTCAAGGTTTATGGAAAAATAAAAAAGGAACCAAAAGCCAATCCGTGGAGGAGAGATGATGACAGGGAAGTAGGTTTGCCGAGTCTGAAGAACTGAAAGAGCTGAGGCTGAGAGACGAGGTGGAGGGTGAGAAGAGTTGAGGGCCTGGGTGGGCCCGGCACACACCACACAGACCTGGCAAGGTATTGGGAAGAGATGAACATTACTCCAGTTGTGATTAGAAAGCTCTGAAGTACTGTCAGCATGGGAATAACAAAGTCACTTCTATATCTTTAAAAGACAGATGTAGCCGTCCTGTGGAGAATGGGATGTCGAGAAGTAACTGTGGGCAGAGGGAGACCAGCTGGGAAGGTCTTGCCTTTGTTCCACAGAAATGTTGCCATGAGAAGGATGTGAGGTGTTAAGTATATATTTTTGAGGCAAAAACTAACAAAACCTTATGTTCAAAGTATATTTTTCCCTTTCAATTTTGCTTCTGTGGACTATTTCCCACTATCAGAGGGTTAGCATTCTCTAAAATGGACACTGAATGATAGTTGGAGGAGTTTCTTACAAGTAGATATTGAATTTGAGTGTATTTTCTTTATGCTGCCTTGGGGGTTCTCAGGAGCTGGAGAGTAGCTTCTGTAAAAATTTTATACTGCTGTGTTATAGATTATTTTCAAGGTTTTTGCTTTAGGGGCATAAACAGGGATTTGAAAGAGCTTTCCTGTGGCTCTCAGAACACTGGGGCAAAGCAGGAGACCCTGACCAAGGAGTTACGTCTCCTGGCATGTAGACCAACACGTGCAACTTTTGGGATGTTCTCATTTTCACTCTGACCTTGGTCTATACCCCTAATGACTGTGTTAAAGTTTTTCAGTCTTTGAGTAGTAGTGAGAATCTTTTCCGTCTAAGTTGAAGCATATTTGTACAGTCTATGGAACTTGCCAACAGGAAACCACTATCCACACTACAATTTATTATTAGTTTTATGGCAGTTCAAATCCTGAAGGGATCGAAGTCATTGGCATTTGAAGGTTGTCCAGTTCATTTTTTAGATGGATGACTGATCCAATACAGCAGTCACATGGTCCCTGAACAATTACTCTCAAACTTTGCCTTGGCCATGACAGAAGAGAAAATGTGCTTGAGTCCATGTGGTTGTAGAAATGGCTTCCTTCCTTGAGCAGGGGGGGACTGTGGGGCCATAAGGGATTGGGGGATTTAAGAACAGTCAGTACTGTTATTTAAATATTATTTCAATTTTGAGATGAAAAAATTAAAGATTGCTTAGGTTTCTTCTTAAGTATTGTGGAAAATATTGTCATTTTATTCAAAGTTTACAGAGCATCTGACCATTAAGCTGATTTGAGACTAGCAGTGCCACCCTGCATCCTGGCGCTCTCTGTGCCCAAGTCCAGCTAAAGTGCTTTCATTTGTTGCCATATACTCAGCGTGAAGTGCCCTCAACAGGCCTCCTGATTCTGTCTGTGTGGTTTTCCATTTCCTTTTTTTTTCTTTTTTCTGAATTGGGAAAAGGTGAGTGTGTGGGTTCTTGGGTACCCACAGTAAAAGGATCCCTCGTCAACTTCCTGATTGGTAGAAATCTCAAATCTCTGCACTGACAGCTCTCCACAGCATAGTAAGGTAGTGCGCAGTCAATGATAACTTTTATTCCAGTGTGTCGCCCTTCATAATAAACATTTTATGCATATTTTTGAAATACTGATTGTGATATTTCGGTGTTACCTTTTTGGGTCTTCCTCCTTATCATTATGGTATTTCACTGGGTGGGAATTTGAGGGCGCTACGTTAGAGGATGCCATGATTGATGGGGACTGATACTCCACCTTCAGGGAGCTTTTCTAACTCTGTGGACACTTTGAAGGAAAAGTACCTGCTGGGTTGGGTTTGACAGGAAACGTGCAGCTGCAGTTCAGCGAGGCTGCTTGTGTAAGTGGTGATGGATGCTGCTGACTGGACTGTGGACAAGAGGACCATTCTCTTCTTGCGGACCTCTCCTGCTACAGCCCCGCCTCCTGGGTGCTGGAAGGTCCTGCCTAGGACAGTTGATTGTGAGCACACTCACACTGTAGATATGCTTTAAAATAGCGGGAAAGCGATGACAGAAAATGGTTGAATGAAGCATATATTCTTTCGATCTTTTAGGAGAAAAAGTTGTGTACTTAAGAAATGTCTAATGCTGGCAGGTGGAGAGCTGATGTAGGAAAAATAGTTGGGACACCTCTGGGGACTGCTTATCAGCTTAGATTCTCACTCTTACAGATTTTATATTTCTTTAACTCCCTGCCAAAATTATATTTTTATTTGGAAATAAAATCCTTGATATGGCATCCATAATTCCTTCTGAACTTGATCTTTTTGAAGCAATGAAATAAAATAGACTTAAGATTACCCATAGAAGAAAAATGTACACATACATTAAAAAAAAACTTTATAAGGCAAAGAAACTTGATTTTGCTTATATTGTCATTGTTAAATATATCATTTTAGGAGTTACCTCCTTTTTTCCTGAACAGTTGCTCAATTGCACTAATTTTAACTGGCTATTTTTGCACACATAACTGTGTAGGTTCAGTGGTTCATAGTAACCTCATGCTACTATACAATAGCAGAAATGTTTCAGGCTGAATTTTATTTTAGAGCAAAATAAAAATAAAATAGTGAATTCCTCTTTGCTCCTATAAGATAAAATTCAGAATAGTTAGGCACTTTATGAGACTAACTTTTCACCTTATCTCAGGAGAAAGAACTGACTTTAATGATCTTCAAAATGCAAAGAAGAACCCAGTCAGATGTGTTTAGTTTTAATATAAATATCTTAACACAATAACTAAGAAAATGACATGAAGGTTATGTTAACCAGTTTGATGAAAATATTTCAAATTGTATATAAAAATAGCACACTATACCCCATAACAGTATCAATGTACACAGCTATGATCTAATAACAAAAAAAAAATTCCTTTTGTATAGTTAAAATATATATATATATATCTTCTAACTATTAAAAATATATATATCTTCTAACTATTTTTATATATATATATATATATCTTCTAACTATTAAAAAAAAGCCAGATTACCAACCAAGGGATTTTATGGTTTTATTTAGGGATTTTTTGGTTTATTGAGGGGCTGCTGGATTGCAAATGGGCTATAGGAAGAGGTAGTAATCTGTGATTTGGGGGAATAATGAAAGTTCCCAACTAAGAGGAACATTTTCTGTCTTTTCTCACCAGAGCCGCAGGTGTCCTGCCATGTAGGAATAAGTCTTGTTTCTGTTTTGGTTTTTGATTCTTAAACCAACATCTGTATATCTAATGAGGAAGAATGTCAGTCCTGGTGGGCTTCAACCCAGTTTAATAAGGATCTTATTAGCTACCCCCCTTGCTTGTCCACTTGCACTTCCTAGGAGACATTGGAAGTCAAAATTTGGGCCATTGGAAACTAGTACATTTTTATGATCCATCTAAAAATTCTAGGATAAATTTTTTTCATTGAGGCTAATCTTGTTCTCTCTCTTAATTCAAAATCTTTCTTTCCTTCTCCAGTAAAGTACTGAAGATTTAATAAGGTGATATTGTGTGTCTACTACTAAACCACACAAGGTACAAAATAATAAAAAATATTAATTTAGAGATTTCAGAAATTCACTCAGAATTACTTCACAATGTAAATGACTAATGCTATGATCATTTACATGACTTTGTCAAGGATACAGACAGCAGCCCAGCCAGGATCAGGACTCAGAAGCTCCAGTTCTCATCTGTGGCTTTATACATGGCACTTATCTTTGGCCTAAAATCAACAGATTTAATTTGTTCTGGATACAGGGAACATATTTAAGAAATAAACACAACAGTGTTCTTTACTGTTAGAAAGAATACAATTTCAATTTTCTTTTTTTGTTTAATTTTGTTGAAGATTTCAAGTTTTAAAGACAGAAGGTCTCACAAGGCTGGGCTTGAACTCCTGGGCTAAAGCTGTCTCGTGCCTCAGCCTCCCTGGTACAGAGATGTGCACTGCTGCCGTGAACCTTCAATCCTGTTCTCCCAGCATTATATGACATGGACTGATGATACCACATGTTATTTAAATTGAAAACATGGATCCCAAGTGCATTTGGAAAAAATTTTAGTTAAACTAGTTAAATTTCTTTACTTTCATGTTTAACAAAATCCTTACAAATCTCCTTATTTACCAGCAGCATAAGAGTTCCACTTAGTTCTCATTCATGCCAATACTTAGTATTTTACATTTTTAAAAATAATTATTTGAATGGGCTTGTATGGGCGTCTTATGAAGGTTTTTATTTGTGTTTCCTGGTAATCGATAATGTTTAGCCCTTTCTTGTGCCCTTCCTATTCCTTCATTTATCATTTTTTGTGAAATGTCAGCTAGTGGCTTTTAATTGAGGTATTTTATTAATACCAAGTTATTCTTCATATATTTTAAATATAAGTCCTTTGTTAGAAGTATGTATTTTATTCCAGTCTGTTGAAACTTTTTTTTAAATTTAATCATAGCTGTGTACATTAATGCAGTCATGAAGTACAATGTGCTGGTTTTATATGTGCTTTGAAATACTAGCATCAAACTGGTTAACATAGCCTTCACCGCACTTTCTTAGTTATTGTGTCAAGTCATTTATATTCTACACTTAGTAGATTTAACATGTACCCTTGTAAAACACACCATAGGTGTGGTCCCACTGATTATCCTCCCTCCACTCATCCTCCCCCCTCCCCCCCTTCCTCCTCTTTCACTTTCATCTTGGGCTTGGAAGTAGGCATGTTTATAAATTGCTTTCATAGTAGCACTGAGTGCATTGTACACTTTTTCTTCCATTCTTGAGATACTTTGCCAAGAAGAATATGTTCCAGCTCCATCTATGTGAACTTAAAAGAGGTAAAGTCTCCATCTTTCTTTAAGGCTGCATAACATTCCATGGTGTACATACAACACAATTTATTAATACATTAGTTAGTCGATGGACACATGGGCTTCTTCCATGACTTAGCAATTATGAATTGGGCTGCCATAACCATTCTGGTGCAAATATCTTTGTTATAAAGGTATTTTTGGTCTTCTGGATAGATTCCTAGTGGAGGAATTGCAGGATTGAATGTTTTTAATTGGCTTATCAAAGATCAAATGACAGTAAGTAGCTGGGTTCATCTCTTGGATCTCTATTCTGTTCCATACATCTACCTCTCTGTTTTTGTGCCAGTACTGGTCTTTAAGGTATGACAGTGGTGCTTTAATAGGGATTGCAATAAAATTGTATATTATTTTGGGTAATATGGACATTTTAACAATGTTGATTCTTCCCAGCCATGAGCATGGTATGTTTTCCATTTGTTAACATTGTCAGCTATTTCTTTTCTTAGAGTTTCATAGTTCTCTTTATAGAGATCTTTCACGTCCTTTGTTAGGTAAACTCCCAAATATTTCATCTTCTTTGGCACTACTGGGAACAGAACAGAGTCCTTGACTGTTTTTATAGCTTGGCTGCTGTTGGTGTATATGAAGGCTACTGATTTATGAGTATTGATTTTGTAACCTGAGATGCTGCTGTATTCCTTGATTACTTCTAAGAGTTTAGTAGTAGAATCCCTGGTATCTTCCAGATATACAATCATATCATCTGCGAAGAGTGAAAGTTTGATCTTTTCTGACCCTATATGGATACCCTTGATTGCCTTTTTTTGCCTTATTGCTATGGCTAAGACTTCCATTACAATGTTAAAAAGCAGTAGAGATGATGGGCAACTTTGCCTGGTTCCTGATCTGGGTGGAAAGGATTGCAATTTACTCCATTTAATATGACATTGGCTGTGAGTTTGCTGTAGATGGCTTCTATCAGTTTCAGAAATATCCCTTCTATACCTATTTTCATAAGTGTTCTGATCATGAAAAGATGTTGGATATTATCAAAACCTTTTTCTGCATCAATTGAGAGAATCATATGGTCTTTGATTTTTATTTTGTTTATGTGATGAATTAAATTTATAGATTTACATATATTGGACCAGTCTTGAGGCCCTGGGATAAAACCCACTTGATCATGGTTATAATTTGTTTGATGTATTGCTGGATTCTCTTTGCTAGGATCTTGTTGAATATTTTTGCATCAATATTCATAGTGATATTGGTCTATAATTTTCTTTTCTTGTTAGGTCTTTTCCTTGTTTGGGGATCAAGGTGATGTTTGCTTCATAGGTTGTATTGGGTAGTATTCCTTCTTTTTCTATATTTTGGAAAATATTAAGTAATATAGGTACAAGTTACTCTTTAAAAGTTTGGTAGAATTCTGATGTGAAGCCAACTGGTCCCAAACTTTTCTTTTTAGGGAGATTTTGTATAGTTGATGCTATTTGAGAACTTGATATAGTCCTGTTCAACACTTCCACTTCATTCTGGCTAGGTCTAAGAAGTTGGCATCTTTCCATGTATTGGTCTATTTCCTTCAGATTTTCATATTTCTAAGAATAGAGTTTCTTGTAATATTCATTAAGGAGTTTTTGAATTTCTAAGGAGTCTGTTCTTAATTTGTCTTTGTCATTTCTGATTGATGAAATTAGAGATTTTAACCTTTTATTCCTGGTTAGGTTAGCTAAAGATTTATCTATTTTATTGACCTTTTCAAAAAATCAACTTTTTGATTGATTGATCTGTTGTATAATCCTTTCATTTTCAATTTCATTTAATTCTGCTCTAATTTTGGTTGTTTCTTTTCTTTTGCTGGGTTTGGGATTAGAATGTTCTTCCTTTTCCAATTGCTTGAGATGTCCCATTAAGTTGTTAACTTCCTCTCTTTCCATTCTCTTGAGGAAGGCTTGCATTGTTATCAATTTCCCTCTTAGGACTGCCTTTGTAGTATCCCACAGGTTCTGGTAATTCATGTCTTCATTATCGTTTTTTCCCAAAAATTTAGTAATTTCCTTGTTATCTCACTTATGACCCAGCTATCATTCAGCATCAGGTTATTTAACTTCTATGTTTTTTGTATAAGACTGCAAATTTTTGTTGTTACTGAGTTCAACTTTTATTCCATGATGGTCAAAAAAAATACAAGGAATAATTTCTATTCTTTTAAATTTGCTGAGGTTAGATTTGTGACCTAAGATGTGATCAATTTTGGAGGTTGTTTCATGGGCTGATGAGAAGAATGTGTATTCAATTTTGTTAGGATGAAATGTTCTGTAGATGTCTATTAAATCCAATTGTTGAATGGTTAAGTTTAAATCCAAAATTTCTTTGCTTAGCTTCTTATTGGAGGATCTATTCAACACTGCCAAAGGAATATTAAAATCTCCAACTATTATTGAACTGGAGGAAATCAAGTTGCTCCTGTCTGTTAGTCTCTCTTTTAAATTGAGGCACATTCTGGTTGGGTTCATAAATGTTAATAATTGAAATCTCATCATATTGAGTGTTACCCTTAAGAAATATGAAGTAACCATCCTTATCTTTCCTTACTTTTGTTGGTTTAAAGCCTATTGTATCTGCAGATAAAATTGCAACTCCTGCTTTTTTCTGATTTCCATTTGCCTGAAATATAGATGACCATCCCTTCACCCTAAGTCTATATTTATCTTTTAAGGTAAGATGAGATTCTTATATGCAACAGATATCTGGCCTGAGTTTTGTATCCAGTCAGCCAGTCTGTGCCTCTTTAGAGGACAATTGAAGTCTGTGCCTCTTTAGAGGATATTAATTGAGAGTACTGATAAGCCTGGTAACATTTTGAGTATCGAGTTTTTCAAAAGTCCATTGGACATTTTTAATCCTTTTGCTACCATGGAAGTTGGAATTTGATCAAAAGTTTCTGAGTGAGTTTACTTTGGTGGTAGAGGATTGTGCCGGTCATTGTCGAGGATACATCTGAGAATATTTTGGAGAGCTGGCTTAGTTATGGCAAATTTCTTCAACACATGAATGTCATTAAAGTATTTAATTCCTCCATCATAAATAAAACTCAGTTTAGCTGGATACAGGATACTGGGTTGAAAATTCTTTTGTTTTAGGTAACTAAAGGTTGATGACCATCCTCTTCTAGCTTGAAAAGCTTCAGCAGAGAAATTTGAAGTCATTTTAATATTATTCCCCTTGTAGGTTATGGTTTTCTTACATCTGGCTTCTTGCAGAATTTTCTCCTTCATATTAACTTTGGCAAAGTTAATTATAATGTGTTGGGGAGATACATTATTTGGATTGAGTTGTGCTGGGGTTCTGAAACTGCTATCTGAATTTAAGACTCTCTTGCCAGGTTTGGGAAGTTCTCCTCAATTATCTCTTTGAGTAGAGCATTTGGGCCTTTCAAAGCAACCTTGTTGCCTTCAGGAATTCCTATAAAGCGAATATTAGGGTTTTTTGAATTATCCCATAGCTCTTTTAGAGAATGATCTGTTTTTGCTTTCCACTTCTCTTCCTCTGTGAGCATTTGGGAGCCTTCAAAAGCTTTGTCTTCAATGTCTGAAATCCTTTCTTCTGCCTGCTCCATTCTATTACTGAGGAATTCTACTATATTTCTCATATCTTGGAGGGCTGCATATTCTTTTCTCAATGTGTCAAAATCTTTGGTGATTTTATCTTTGAATTCACTGAATTATTAAGACAACTTTTGAATTATTCCTAGAATTACTAATTCCAACTTTACATCCATTCTGTTAGTCTTATTTTCCATACAAATTCTAAACTCTATTTATGACATCTCAGCCATTTGTTTATGAATGGGATCTTCTGGTGTGTCTGCCATGTCTTTCCTTGGGGGAGTTGATCTACTCTGATTATTCATGTTGCTAGAGTTTTTCTACTGATTCTGCCCCATGATTATTTTTACCATTTGGCTAGATGGGCCGGTAAGGTGAAATTGGACTGGGGACTTCTGGAGTAGTGATTAACCAGCCCTTTGCCCAAGAGTTGAGACTGGTGACTGTAGCTTTTCCCCTACAGCTCTTCAAAAGACTCATACAGTACTTCAGCCTGAGGCACTGGGGACCTGCTAGATGTGGTGGGGTTAGATGGCTCTGCCTTGTTTTCAGCTGGCCTCTGTCCAATCCTAGTGAATCAGTACCTCTGGGGTGAAATCTCAGCTGTGGAGAAATACAAGCATCTAAGACACCCCACCCCCCATGAGTAATAACTAGAAAATGAAAATCAAACTTTCCCACAACACAATCAAGGTATCACCTTGGATGGTCCTCGGGTGATTGGCCCAGGTTAAGAGTTCAAAATCAATTGTCCCAGTCAGCACCAAGTCTCAAGTGGGAAAGTTCAAAAGGTCTCCAGCAACTAGATAGCAGGTGTCTGGGGAAGCTTGAGTGTGGCTTGCTCCAGTGCTACATAGAGTTATAAGGGCCCACCCAGCAAATGAGTTAGTCTGAGGAGGTGGATGCCTCCTTCCCCACCTTGTACCTCTGTCACACCCAGTCACTGTAAACTCTTCCCCATCTTGTACCTCTGTCACACCCAGTCACTGTAAACCCACTGGGCTGTGGCCCAGTTCCCTTCAATGAGCAGATGCACCAGAGATTTGTGCCTGCCTGAGTCACAGGGAGATCTATGTCTCCTCGGCCAGGCCGCCACACTCTGTCACCAGCCGGCAGGGGGAGCTAAAGCCTGATGACCTCAGGTGCTTAATGGAAGCTGGAGAGTTTTTTCAGTTCCTGACCTACCCCAGATTGATGCTGCTGCTACTTATATTCTTGCAGAATTCATGTTTCTGTCCTGGCTGTATTCCACTGTGGGCCAGACACTGTCTGAGTTCACATAAACTGTGACTCAGCCTCAGCCTGTGCTGGTGCCACTGCACCAATTCTCACAGAGCTAGCATCTCTGTCTCTGCTGTGCTCTGTATTGGGGCAGGCATGGTTACAGCTCACAAAGGGCTCTCATTTCCTGTTCTGCTGTGGGCTGATTTTGGTGCCATACCTGCTTTTGTTACAGCTATGCTTTGCTGGGGGCCGGGTGCATCTTGGGCTCACAAAAGCAGCAATTCTGATTCAGCCCTGCCCTGGGAGTATGCTGCCTCTGCACATGCATATTCTAGTCTCCGTCTCTATCCCTGCCACACCTAGCCCAGGCAGGTACTGCCTCAGGCATACCCTTTGCTCACAGGGCCTATGTTTCATCCCAGATTTGTTCCACCTGTGGCTGCCACCAGAGTAGAGGCCCAGCTCCCTCTCTTTGCCAAGGTAGATTGGAAGTGTTTTCCCAAAATATCACCAAGGATTTGAGCCCTATTTTTCCTGCTGCCACTGCCACCACTGCACTGTGCCATGGGGAACCATTTCTAACTCTTCTGAACAGCTCCCTTGCACCACAGTCCCCACTTATTCAGCACAGACTTGTAACAGACCATGCCTTGTCTATACCTCTGGAGAAAATGCCCAGAAATCTGGATTCTATGGGGGACAGGCTTCCAGACCTTGGGATAGGAGTGGAGGGGAGTGCTGGGAGTTCAGAATTATGGGTAGAGTATATGTTCAGTTTTATATCTGGCAGGAGAGTGCCATGGCACACTAGTGGGTCCTCTCTGGGGAAGGAGATCTGTTTTTTTAGCAGTTCTCTGCTGTGGGATAGAATAAAAGAGATCTGCCTCTGCTTGTTTGTAGAAAGGACACTGTGAGCTGTTCTCATGGGGAGGGGACTCCCATCCTCTTGATGATGTGTTTTGTACCTATTGTATATTTCCTTGGGGTTGCAGCTTGCCTCAGCAAGGCTGATGTGTGTTCTTCAATCTCTCTTGGCTCAGTTCTAAACCGTCAGCTTACTTGATAAACTTCTGTCCTTTAACTCTCCTTCTGGATGGGAGCTCTGTGGAAAGCTCCAGTTGGCCATCTTGCCTCCTTCCCTCAAAATACCTTACTTTTAAAACTGTCTTTACAAACTGTCTTTGCAAGAGCAAATATTTTAAATTTTGATCAAATCTCATATACATTTGCAGTTCCCAGGTTTTGTCTATTCTATGTATGAATTATGTGCCTTCTCCAAGATTACAAAGATTTTCTCCTGTTTAATTCTAAAATTTTATTAGTTTTTCTGTTTAGCCAACAATCCAGTTCAAGTTAATTTTTGCATAAGGTTAGAGTCTTGCTCAGTTTTACATTCATAGAAGTGTGAAGGTATTTCAACATCTTTTATTGTAAAAACTGTGTGATCACCATCAAATTACCTTGGTATCCTTATTGAAGTCAGTTTACCACATCATTCTGATTTTGTCACTGTTATATTTATTCTGTCCCATTCACATGTCCATCTGTACAGCAATGCCAGATTGATTTTTTTGTGTTCATTTTTTGGTACACTTGCTATAGACTGAATGCTTGTGTCCTCCTCAGAAATCCATATGTTGAGACCAAGGACCCATGTGATGGTGACAAGGATTGGGGCTTTGGGGCATAGTGGGTCATGAGGACAGGGCCATGGGGAAGGGTCAGTGCTCTCAGTCACATGGGAACACAGGAGACAGCTGTGAGCCAGGAAGCAGGCTCTTTTGCAATAAAATTTTCTGCCACCTTAATCTTGGTCTTAAATTGGGATAAATAAGTTTCTGTTGGTCACAAGCTATTGGGACCATACTCTGTCACAGCAGCTGGAATGGACTGAAGGGTATGTGTCTTGAAATTAGGAAGGATATGTTTTCAATTTTGGTTTTCCAAGTTTTTTTTTTTGCAGTTTTTGGCTGGGGGTGGGTTTGAACCTGCCACCTCTGGCATATGGGGCTGGTGCCCTACTCCTTGGAGCCACAGGTGCTGCCCTTCCAAGTTATTTTGACTATTTTAGATCACTGGCCTATCCACAGAAATTCTGTAATCAGCATACCAATTACTACAAAACATGCTGTTTTAGTTTTCATTGCTTGGAATCTACAGATGGATTTGTAGAAACTGATGCTTTATAAAATTGAATGTTTAGACTCATAAACCCGACATGTCTTTCCATTTATTTAGTTCTTTAATTCCTCTCATTAATGCTGTGGTATTTTCAGTGAATATATTTTAAGCATATTGTTGCTGTCAGGGATGCTACACTTCCTGGCACCTCATGAAAGGATATGAATTGAAGTGCTAGCTTGCAAGAGGTGGGCTAGCCAGAGGTGCAGGAAAGCTCTGAGCCCCCTCTGCAATGGCTGTTTATTAAGGTGATACACAATAGGTGTGGAGAGTTAAAGTAATGACATACTAAAGCTGCGTGGGTAAGGATTGCTACGTGCTCTTTCCTCACATGTTCTTTCCCCACACCCCCCATGAAGAAGTACCAAGCATCCATGTTTAACACATGCTTACTATTGAGTGACTGATCTTATCTTATTCTGGAACACTGAGTTACTTGAGGGTTTGCCCCTAAGTCACAAAACATCTCTAGGCTTGCCAGGAGACTGTCCTGTTCTCAGTGTTTCCTTTTAATGTGATAAGAATCAGTTCCTTGCAAGCATGGTGTCCATTCCTCATTATTTCATGTTTTCAGATTCCACAGTCAATATAATAACATTTTCATTTCATATTTTGACTCTTAGTGAATGGAAATGCACTTAATATTGCCTGAATCCCATAACCCCACCAGTTACCAGATCTGATAGCTTTTCTCCTCTGTATTCCCAAGGTTTTTACACACATGATCATGCCATCTGAGAATAACATTTTTCTTTGTTTTAAATATGTGTGATTGGTCAGTTCACTAGTATGTTATCTGTAGGATTTTGTAGATGTTTTTATCAAGTTGAGGTAATTCACCTTACCAGTATGATACCAGCCATACTGTGCTTTAGTATTTGATTTTAGAGGGTGCTGCCTTTGAGGGCATCCATTTTTTAAGTCATAGCACAATCTTTTCATACATGTTAAAGCTCCTATATTAGCATTTTTATGTATTGTTTACAATTGTTACTTTTAAGTTATTTTTTCCTCATTCTTTACAGATGTAGGTGTTTCTCTTTGCATTCTCTCACACATCCTATTTATTTATTCAGCTAAATTTTATCTTTCAAGGTTTGCATAAATAACACAGGAGGTTATGATCCTATTAATTACATTTTTTCTATGAAAATTTAACCATTTCTTGATGTAAAAGCATAATGTATTTGTATGGTATAAAGTGAAATTACCAAAAACCATCAAAATTTGGTATATATACACCATGGAGCTCTATTCAGCCATAAAAATGTGGAGACTTTACATCTCTTGCATTTACTTGGATGGAGTTGAAGAACATTCTCCTTAGTAAAGTATCTCAAGAATGGAAAAGCAAGCTCCCTGTGTACTCAGTATTAATATGAAACTAGCAGATGAATAACTACAGGCCTACATGAGAGAAAAACACGATTAAATTCAAAGGTGAGATGGAGGGGTTTGATAACAAGTATGTTATCTGTAGGATTTTTTAGATGTTTTTATCAAGTTGAGTGTACTCCCACCTGTTGAGTACACTGTAGGGGTTCATGGCATACCTCCTGGGTGAAGGACTCAGCTACAACTCGGATGTCACCTAATAAATGCAAATAGTGTAACCCAATCATCTACATCCTACATTAAGCAAAACTTCAAAAATCACAAAAATGAAAAACAATCAAAATCTGCTTAAAATTTTACAGAATTAAAGCCAACAATTTTTTACTAGCTAAATTGTCTTCAAATTCAGACTTTCAAATGAAGCCTTTAATTTATTTTCCTTGACCAATTATCATTGTAAATTTTATAAAACCTTAGTCCATGAAGGTTTCTATAGTTGGATCCCAAGATACTTTTGCCTTGAATTTTTAAGTTCCTTTTAGTATTTTTTAAAAATTTGCATTTTGGTATGTTTTATGGCAAAGTATCCTCCCACAAAGACTCATATTTTACTAATTAGTAATCTTATTTTTTTAAGCAGCATAACTAATAAATAACTTCCTTAATTTATACAAAATATACTGTTTTCTTCTTAACATAATCAGATAAAGAAATGAGAAAAAACAGCGTCAAGCATTCACTCCCTCAGTCCCCTCAAATGGTTATACCTTTCTCTCCTACATAATGATTTATCTTTAAAAACATGATAAACTGTTAAAAAAAATGATAAACTGTTAATAAGGTTACTAAGTAAAATAAATAAAAACAGAGAGGCACCTGTGGCTCAAAGGAGTAGGGCGCCGGCCCCATATGCTGGAGGTGGTGGGTTCAAACCCAGTCCCAGCCAAAAAATAAATAATAAAAAGTTTATTAATCTCAGCTTCCTCAGGAGTAAATCAATACTGAATAATTTATCAATAAATTTTTGAAGTTTTACCTCTTTGTTCTAAGATTTTCCATCTTAATGTGGTAACTTAAATATGCTTTTGAGCAAATTAATTTATTAATAAAATTTATTAATAAATGAAATAAAAATTTCTTTTTTTGTTATTTTATTGCCTAAAAAATAATAGCTTATTTCAGACCACAGGAGGTAGTGAAGTCATAGCACGCAGGCTCCCACCATGAAGATCACCAAATCCAGGCCTCCAGCTCCCCACAGTTCACTGCATTCTTGGGCTTTGCTGAATTCCCATATATACAGATGGAACAGCCATCTGACTCAGAACTCACAACACATTCTTTACATTACTATGTATTGTGCACAACATGCCAGGCACAAACCATTATTTTTAAAGACAGCTACATTCCAAGATTTTCTTTAAGTTTATTTATTTTGTTAATGTAAAATTGAATATTTCTACATATATCATGACTTAAAAATTTATAATGATAAACATAGTATCATACATGTGTGGACATTAAATGAATTTTTTTTTGGTTTTTTTATGAATATACATTTTAAAACAACTAACAAGCTTACATAAAAACAGAGAAGGCCCCTATTTTTCCTTAATCCTATTACTTAATAGAAAGGCTTTTGTTTTGTTCTCAGGGTTTTCTATCACAAACCCTGAGATGAGTTTTGATGAGGGCCATCAAGTCTTGATCCATCTGGAACCCAATACTGGGTGATTACACTAAAGATAAACGTTAGCAATGAGAGGTGACCTGGCCAGACTCTGTGTGAGGTGAATGACTACAGCTTGGACAAGGTCTTGATTTGCCACCTAATTGTCACCTAATTAATTCCAAATGGCTATTCAATTTACTTTATTTTGGATGAACTAAAAATTATACTGGAATAGTTGAAAATTATGGCTAGAAGCACCATTGCTCAGCAAGGGACCTAGCTGTCAAGGGTAGGTCAGGGAATTTCTGATGATGTAGTCAGTGTGCCTCGTGTTTACAGATAGCAATCCACATGGCTTCTTTACTCCCACCTGAAACAATCATCCCACAGAGTCTGACTCCCTCCTGGGCACTCTGACCTGCTCAGAGGGTGGCAAGACATGTCTTCTCCAAAATGTCAATCATCCCAGGACAAAGTCTAGGTGAAGTTATGCTCTTTTCAGGCTATTCTGTCTTGCTAAGGATCCAGGAAACTTAAATGGCTACTGGTTCTCCTACATTTGGGTATAGTTTTATTTTGAGTATATAAGTAGCAAAAATGAGATCACCTGCAATTTATATTCTAACAGATGTAGTATGTCCTACAGAAGCCATTAAAAGGAACATATGACACATGGTGGCTTCTGGCTCCCTTGTTTTATAAGAGGAACATTTATTTTAGCTGGCAGAGTTTATGGCATAGAAGAATTCGGAATGGCCACACTACCCAACTGGCTTGGTCTTTCCCTTTTTATATTTAGTCAAGAAGATCCAACCACAATGAGTATCTTTCTCATTGGTTAATTTGAATTAAGCGGGAGATGCTGTTCCAGCCCCCATAGAACTATAGGATTTCACAGAAGTAGAAATTTCCAAGTTTCAGGAAGTTAAGTCTACAAATTCCCAAGAGATGAGTCACCATGGAGAGGACCCTGCAGGTGTATCCTTGTGTCTCCTTAAGAAGACCTGTTCTCCTAGACTTCACTCTTCTTGGGTATCCTCTCTCATTCCCCCCTTTTGAGACTCCACATATATTTTAATTTGGAGTGTCAATATCAGCTTGCTTCTGCAGGAGCTGGTATTAATCACTTTTCATATTTGACTTTACATCACTTTTCTACAAAATCTAAGGCACAGAAGTATTTCCAATCTATCTTTTAGTTTCTTTCCAAGTTCCTTCTGCTGCAGCACCATTGTATGGTGCTGTAGGCAGTACACTTCAGAGTTACCTGGCTGGGCTTTCCTATTTCCCTGGTCTGGACCAGCACTCAGATTTCAGGGACTGTGACTACTCTTGGTTTCTCAACCCAGGCATTAATTGTACTATGGTGAGAGGCTAATATACATATGGGTTTTCACTTTTTCCTGCATCACATTCCTCTTCCCCTTTCCCCAAAGTCCAATTAAGACAAGTCCCACGAGGAGTTTCCTAAGGCTTCAGCCATGTGTTGACCAGCCAGCTCCCAGTATGTGGTTGGAGCAGGGCATGTTGGCTGTCTTAAAAGTTACCTTTGCTTCCCATGGGGCAGTGAAGCTCTCCTCAGCTGGCTGTGCAGAATCCAGGTGAGGATCCCATCTACCTTCTCTGCCATGCTTGAGGTCAGGGTGATGGTGTAAAGTCCTTTCTAACTTTGTTTGAGAGGAATTAGGTTCTAATCCTTAACCTAGACTTGATCCCCTTGATCCCCCAGAGAGAAAGGGTGTACAGACATAAAATACTAAACATAACATGGTTAATTACCCCAGTGGAGATCTTTCTTGTTACTCTTCTTAGGGCTTCTTTCTGTTCAATTCTATCTCTTGCCCTTAGTAACTTCATACAATGGTTTGGCGGTCTGTATGTTTCACACAGTCTGTAACAGAAATTCTCAGGGCTTTCATCTGGCTTCTGCATGACCTCAGACACCTTGCATACTTTTGTGGCTTTCTGGCTCCCTTACACTGACAGGGATGAAGTCAAGGTTGGGTTCAGCATAAGAGAATGAAACAATTTAGTGGTTACCTACAAACATCTACAAGTTCTGGATTTTGAGGCTAAGGTTTACACTAGGAGAACATTCATATTCCTACTTACACACTTAGCACAGTTCTTAAGATAATACATAGTTTTAAGAGTCCCTATAGAACTGATTCAAAGTTTTAGACAATTCAAGTAAATATTCCTGAATATCAGTTGGGTGTAGGGCCACTTATGAAGCTGTGTTACAGTCATACCATTTACTGGGAAATTCTCATTCAGGTTCCAATCTTTCCATAGGTATCTATATAACATTTAATACTGCACAAATTTTTCCAGTGTAGACAGCAGGTGACCTTTGTCTAGCCTTAAGGCTTCAGAGCAAATATAACTACTATATGTAATTCTATATTCTTTGGCCAGTCTCTTAGTTTCATTTAACAGATCAGTTTAGTAAAACAGCTTTTTATGACCTGACATTGCTGACAAGGCTGGAATCTCATATAGGTGGGCCACTTCTCTCTCTCCAATTTCTCTTTCTACTAAAGACAAATTATAGCAAATTTAATTTAGTTGCCAAAATAAACTGTACCTTTAGTATATTGGGTCTGATTATTTGCATAAAGTACAGTAGGAATAATTATTAGCCATCTAGGCTTTTCTTCCCTTTAAAATTGGCCTTGCTGGAACCTTTTATAAGGAATCTCAGGTTAGACTTGAAAGCCTTCCACAAGTCCAGGTTTCATCTGTGCCATTAGATACCTATATGCATTGGGTAAATTCCTCTTCTCTTGAGGTCCCCAAGCAAGTTGATATTTCCAGACCTGTCAGAAAGCAACCTTTGTTACTTACCACAGATCAGGAAACATTACTATGGGTATCTGGTCAGTCTTTCCAAAGGGCTTTTTTATTGGCCTTATAAAGTAAACCTTAATTCCTTAACACAGTCTGGACACCTCTGAAAATGCTATTACAGTCAAAGCCTTGGCAAAATAACCAATGTCTTTATTATGTCATATAATAAAACAGATTCTTATTAAACTTATGCAAATAACTATACTGTCAGAAATTAAGAATACTTATAAATGGTTTTTAAATTCTAGAGAAATCAAGGAGAGAGAAAAAATACATGTTTCAGATTCTGCCCATAAGTACATACATTGCTGAAAAGCTACATATAGCTCAAAAGACAGAAAATGGTTTTCTTGACTTCTGGGAAATGGAACACAGAGAATCAGCAGTGTTTCAAACAAAAGCCATAACCAACCAACCCAGTTCCATGTAACTTATTTCTGTTCCATTTGAAGTTAGGTTAGCAATTTTCATGGATATATTAGCTTTCTAATTACAGTTCTAGAAATTTGCTTTTAGTCCAAAGGCATTTAATTTCTAAAAACATCAGAAATTTGAATTTGAGAGAATTCATCAACCTCTCTTAATATTTCTTTTGAAGGACAAACTTTGGACTCATCCAGTTACAAAAAAATACTTTCTGAGGTGAATTAAAATTATTACTGACAGTATACACTAAGACAGACCAATTATTTATAATATTAGAACACACATGTATATAATCCATAAAAAATTAACCACAATTCCATATTTGACAAAGTTTCCTATACTTTTTTTTTGAAAAAGAGTCTCACCATGTCATCCTCAGTAGCGTGCTGTGGCATCACAGCTCATAGCAACCTCAAACTCTTGGGTGTAAGCGATTCTCTTGTCTCGGCCTCCCAACTAACTCTGAGTACAGGTGCTTGCCACAACACCTGGCTATTTTTGTTGCAGTTGTTATTGTTTAGCTGGCCTGGGCCAGGTTCAAACCCACCAGCCTTGGTCTATGTGGTGCCATATCCACTGTGGTATGGGCACTGAGTCTTTCCTATACATTTTTAACAAACCAAATAAGCTAATATGTCTTTCTCAGACTTTCAGTGGTCTTGATAGATCAGAAAGACCAAATTTAGATTTTTGATTTTGGAAGTTTTGTCAAATATCAAAGGCTTAAAATATTTTTTCAAACAAGATTACAAGCCAAAAGATTCTAAAGGCAATACATAGTTAACTGGATACGTGTAAACTCCTTCACAAATTCCCTTTCATGGGCTTCATTTAACCTGCAGCGACAATCTACAAACATTCTAAACTTTCTGGATTGCCCTACCTATCACTTTCTTAAATAATCATTCTGTTTCAAGACAAAATTTATCACACATTTCTTACACAATGCAATTTTCCTTTCTGTTTAATTTCTCTTACTTTCAAAAACCCACTTTTCACAAAATAGGATCACAGTGTACTATCATGATAATTATTCACTTGACTAAACTGATAATTAGAAGGTTTAATAGGCAAGAATCTTATTCTTTGACAAAGACTCAGTTTCTCCAACAATTTAAACAACCAAATTATTACATTTTATAAATTAGAGACATTTTATGAAATATAACATTGATACAGGATTTCCCCACTCAGGGCCAGACAGGGAACCCCCATTTTTCAGGCTCAGGTGAGCTCAGAAACCAGATTCCCAACTCTAGGCACAAATAGGCTGTATCCAGCAGGCCACGCCCTCTGAGCAAGGTCATGAACAAAGCAGCTTGTAGTCTTTGGATAGCTCCACCCTGAGTCAGGAACACACACCCTAATCTCCTCCCCAGACAAAAACTGCAAAGACCTAATAACCTTGCTTAAGGGGAGGGACTGCATTCATTTATTTATTAAAACACTCATTCAGTTTGTAAATGTGTTTTTCCATTTACCAAGTCCTGGCCAAAATCTCTTTAAGGGCCAATAATTTACCCCTAGACAAAGGACCCATGCAGGAGACCTCTGACTTGGGCTTCCTCCCCCCTGCCGGTATCTCTGGCGCTCTCCACTCCCTCTGCATGCCCCTCCGTCCAACAAAATCCCATTTTATAACTGATCTGTGGCATGTGGGCTCAATTCTCAAATCCCCAGACCAAGGACTCACTGAAGAAATTACATAACAAAACCAAAACATAGTCATCCTTTCTGATGTCTTTTCATTTTCCCCCTAAGTCTAGCATGGCCACATGGCCACCAAGAACTAGACCTGTGTCCAAGACAGAAAGCAGAAAACCTGGAACTTCCAGTTTCTCTCAGAGTAGCTAAGGGGCAAAGTTGGAGCAGGGAAGAAGTAGTCACTCACACAACCATTTTGCCCTACGAAGGGCGGGGGTCAAAACTCCACCTATTGGGGCGGCGCCTTTGGCTCAGTGAGTAGGGTTCCAGCCCCACATACTGAAGGTGGCAGGTTCAAACCCAGCCCCAGTCAAACTGCAACAAAACAATAGCCAGGCGTTGTGGCAGGCGCCTGTAGTCCCAGCTACTTGGGAGGCTGAAGCAAGAGATCCGCCTAAGCTCAAGAGCTGGAGGTTGCTATGAGCTGTGACACCAGGGCACTCTACCCAGGGTGGCATAGTGAGACTGTCTCTAAAAAAAAAAAAAAAAAAAAAAAAAACTCCACCTATTGTTACCAGTCTCAGTCATTCTCCAAGCACTCACATGAACACAATTCCAATCTTTTCCTAACCTGGGCAGCCTCGATTTCACACTAGTGCTGCCACATAACCTTAGGAGGCAAATCAACACTCCCATAAGCCCTGTGAGGGGAGATACAACCCCACCCTCTGAATTTATCTCAGTTACACCACATCCACACACTGTCATATACCTCTCAACAGGCCTGCAGGCAATCTAATGTCCTGGGAGTTGATTGGACCTGCTTCCACTCAATAATAGTAATCCCAGATTGATCGTACCTTGCCTTAGACATCTCCCTGTGCAGGCACCAGCTCCTGCATGCCAGTTCCTCTCAGTATTTACCTCCTTGAAGACCCAGAGAGGGGGTCCTTTCTCCACCTAGTCAAGGTGACCATACAGGAGGCTAAGCTGCCTCCCTAGTGTGCTCAGTGGTTCACGTCACCCAGGCTGATCAGGTCTGCCCCCATGGGTGTCCAGAGGATTGGCAGCCAACTACCAGGTGCATTTTCTCTCCTCAGGTGATGTCTTTTCCCTGTCAGGGAACCAAAAATATTGCAGGAAGATGAGGCCCAGTGGAGAGAAAGAGCACCCAAACACCATGTTTATAAGAGGAAGGGCTTTATTTCAGCTGGTGGAGCTTAAGGCATAGAAGAATTTGGAATGGCCATGCTCCCCAACTGGCTTGGTCTTTCCCTTTTTATCTCCAGTCAGAAAGTTCCAACCACAGGTATCTTTCTCATTGGTTAGTTTGAATTAAGCAGGAGATGCTGTTCCAGCCCCCATAGAACTACAGGATTTCACAGAAGTAGAAATTTCCAAGTTCCAGGAAGTTAAGTCTACAAATTCCCAAGAACTGAGTCACCATGGAGAGGACCCTGCAGGTGTATCCTTGTGATCTCCTTGAGAAGACCTGTTCTCCTGGACCTCACCCTTCTCAGGTATCCTCTCTCACTCTGAGACCCCTGCAGCCTTCCCCTGCTCATGCCCACCCTGCCTGTGGGCTCTACTCACCATCCTGCTGCTGGGGTGCCATGGACCCTGAGTGGGCTCCTTGGCATGGCTCTGGGTAGCTCCAGGGAATCCTCCCTGCTGCTACCCACTCAGCTGCACAGCCAGACCCTGTGGCTGCAGGGGCCTGGCCTAGAGGGACAGGTGCTCTGGAGTCGTGGCCTCCAGCTGGTGCTGAGCTGGGGCTACCCATTGAGCCAGGCTCTGATGCTGCAACATTTGCTCCTACAGCTTCCTGGGTGGCCAGGCTGACTCTTTCTCATCCTTGGCTAGAGCCACGTTAAAAGTTGCCACCCTTCCCATTGTCAGTCATCAGGCTGAGCTGGGCCTGTAGCTGATGGTTCAGTTTCCTGGTGGCTTCCAGGAGCTCCTAAGGGGCCAAGAAAGAGCATGAGAAGGTGCCCAGGCTGCCAGATCCTCCCACTCAGGGGCCATCACTCAGCACCTCTGTCACCTTGGTCTTGCGCAGCTCCTGGCAGGCCAGCGGGGCCACCATGATGGCCTGAACTTTCTCTTCCAGGAGCTTCTCCATGGTCTGCCTTCTCAGAGGCGCTCTCTACGCAGAGACTTGTTTTCCTTCGTCAGTTGTTGATGGGCCACTGCGCATTGATGTGAGGCGAGTCATGATGGGTCCCTTTCCTGAGGCAGACTATTCTCTGGCGAGTAGCCACCATTAGGAGTAGTCTGAGAACTATTTTCATGTTCAATTTCCTTTGTCTTCTTTGTGTAAGAAGAGGGCAAATTGTGTTTCAGTTGATATTCCATCAGCTGGGCCCAGGCAGATGACAAGGATGTGCTGCACCCTGAAGGAAGGAGACAGGCTAGTGAAAGGCCTTCCAGACACGACAGACAGGGGTGACCTCGAGGCTTCCTCCTGCAAGGCCCTCCACCCACATGCACCACCATTCTGCGCGAAACAGGTGCCAAGGCTGTAGGCAGGAGCTGTCGGTGTCTGAGCAGAGATCATGGAGGTCCAGGCATAGTGACACCTCACAAGCCTAGACCAGAAAGCGGGGGTAGGGGGTAGGGGGAACTTAACAAACAGCCTCCAGCTTGGTGAAGCTCAGCAACCGCCTCTGGAGGTCAGTTAAGTCAGCCGCTCGTTGCGCCCCAGACGCTAAGCCTGCCCCAAGCTTGCGGCGCAGGCGCAGTCGTGACGTGTGTGTGTGTGTGTGTGTGTGTGTGTAGTCCTGTACATGCGTGTATGTGCATATGCATGGTAAAGTCAGAGGCATAAAGCTGTAGAGAGAGGCAGTGTTGCACTTTTTTGTTGGTTTGCCTAAAGCCTGTGAGCACGAGCCAGTTGGAAGCTAACGTACTTATGGGAAAAACTTTTGTAACGGAAAATTGGTGAGTCTCAGTTCCCTGATAGCCATCATTTATCTGAATCAGCAAAAACCTCAGTGTTCAGTGTGATAAAACTCCTCAGTAGGCTAAACTGAGAATCGGATTTTCTTTGTAAAAATGTAGTTCACATATGATTGACACTCAGTTCCCAAAATTGTACTTTTCTCCAGAACAAAGTCCTATGAAAACCTTTTATTGTTAAAAAAAAAAAATCCCAGACTATTTCCTGTTTCTGACATAAATCTGGCAATTATGGTAGAGACAGTCACTGTTCCCTGGCACCCATGTGCATGGTGGAGGGAGGTGGGGCCTGGTTATCAGCGCTGGGCCCTGAGCTGTGAGTAGAAGGAACAGTTGTCGTTTCAGAAGAAAAAGCTAAAAGCCAGCCTGTGAGACTTACCTTCCCTTTTTTTTGCATTTTGTCCTAGAGGACAAAACACTAGCCTGTGAGTAAGAAAGAAACTGTTCACTGTGACAATCACTGAAATTTCAGGATTGTTTGATTACTGCAGCATAAGTTGGGCTATGCAATTTAATTCAGTGAATTAACAACAAAAGACACACAGATCAAGTTCTTCTAATTGAAATTATGGCTTAAAATGGAAAAACAAACAGGCATCTTAACCATTAGCAAAATGTGAAATCTATTGAAGAAATTGATAGAATTATCACTTCATCTCCAAAAGCTGAGCTGACATCATTGCTAGCTCCGGCCTACAAAGTCAGGGCTCCCAGTGTGCAGCTTTGCTGCCTTCAGAGCAGACTGGCTGTGTGGGCAGTGCAGGCTCCTGTGAGTCCGGGGACAAGGCTCCAAACTCCTTGCTACTCTTTCTTGAGGGAACAGTCAACACTTATGTATGTGTTCGTATCTTGTCGGAATTGCTCAGATAACATGTTGAGTTACAACCTTCGACCCCTCCCAAAAGAGAAAAAAAGCCTAAAAATGTACCATGTATGCATTTTGACCTTAGATTTCTTGGTATGAAAACATTCTTTATTTTAATAGTATTTTTCCAGTAATTTCAGAAGTAATGGCTTACTTAATTTCAAATGCAGCAACTGGTTTTTGCCAAATCCTCTGCAAGAGGTTACTACCTTTCTCCTGCCCCCAGCCGCTGTTTTTCATCCTTCCCATGAAAGAAACAAAAACACCAACTTTCAGCTCGAATGAGGGATTAAATAATATTTCTGATTTCTCTATTTTATACGCTGTGTAAAATCTACCCCACTTTGACTCTTCAACACCCAGCCCCTCCCTCCACCTTCCCTTCCCAATCCCAGGTAGGGAGGATTAGGAATCCCCACAAAATGTCCCTCTCACATGCTGCGATCCTGAGTACCTGAAGCCTTTCAAGGGGATTTACCCACAGCTCTTCTTTATCCCAGTAGAAGGAACAAATATTCAAACTGTCCCATATGTGTTAGGAGTCTAAACTTCATGTCAAAAGACTTGGGTATAATTGATGTTATTCCAGAGTCCTAAAGCCTATTACAAACTTAGCCACCCTATTGCAGTCCCCTAGTCCAGGAAAGGTACTTTGTCCCTAATTTACCAACAGGGGACCATCTGGTCAATATTCCCCTATATTCTACGATTCATAGATACAGTAGCAATTTTTAAAATGTCATAAACTAGGCAGTCTCCAAATGTATTTATGTAGGATGGCAATCAATCTTCATGACAAAGTGAGTTCACTGCTTTCCTCCCAATCTATAAAGACAATGGACGCTGTTATATACCTGTCAAGACTCTGGCGAGGCAGCAAAAGACCAGGATTCACATCTGCCTTTGCCTAATTTCAAATATAGTGGAATCTCCATAGTGACCTCCAGCTAACACTGACCACCTCCCTACACTGACCACCTCCCACACTGACCACCTTGCTATACTGACCACCTCCCATACTGACCACCTCCCCACAATGACTACCTTCCTGGACTGACCACCTCTCACACTGGCCACCGCCCTACCCTGACCACCTCCCCACAATGACTACCTTCCTACACTGACCACCTCTCACACTGGCCACCGCCCTACCCTGACCACCTCCCACACTGACCACATCCCCAAACTGACTACCTCCCCACACTGACCACCTTCCTACACTGACCACCTCCCACAACGAGCACCTCCCTACACTGATCTCCTCTCACATTAACCACCTCCTACACAAACCACCTCCCACACAGACCATGTCCCACACCGACCACCTCCCTACACTGACCACCTCCCACACTGACCACCTCCCACAGTGACTACTTCCCACACTGACCACTTGCCACATTGACCACCTCCTTATACTGACCACCTCCCTATACTGATATCCCACACTGACCACCTCCCACACTGACCACCTCCCTACACTGACCACCTCCCTACACTGACCACTATACTGATATCCCACACTGACCACCTCCCACACTGACCACCTCCCTACATCTCCTTACACTGACCATCTCCTTACACTGACCATCTCCCACACTGACCGCCTCTTTAAGTTGACCTGATTTTCAGACTGCACATGCACCACATGAGCCTATCAGTGCAGCAGGCCTGGTTCCTGTGTTGACCACTTCCGTGTGTTGACCAGTTTATTACAGCCCTTGGGTGGTCACCTTTTAGAGGTTCTACATTTTGTTCTTAATATTTAGAGACATCTTTCTCATGTGAATTGAAACTTACCTTTAGGGATTTTCTGTCTATTGGTCTTAGTTCTGTATTCTTTTTTTTTTTTCTTTTTTGGAGACATAGTCTCATTATGTTGCCTTGGGTAGAGTGCTATGGCGTCACAGCTCACAGCAATCTCAAACTCTTGGGTTCAGCAATTCTCCTGTCTCAGCCTCTCAATCAGCTGGGACTACAGGTGCTCCCCACAATGCCTAGCTATTTTTTGTTGTAGTTGTCATTGTTGGTTAGTAGGCCCGGGCCAGGTTCTAACCCATCAACTTTGGTGTATGTGGCTGGTGCCATAACTGCTGTGCTATGGGCCCCAAGCCAGTTCTGCATCCTTAAGAATCACAAAGTAAGCTCTTTCCCCATCTATGTAGCAATGGAAATTTCATGCATTTTCCTTATGGACCAATTATCAAGACTCTAGACCTTTCAACACATTGGACGCATTCATGGCCCACATTTTCATCCATCAATGCCCTTAAAAGATGGTGCTCCCTGAATACGGTAACAAGCATTAGACCCAGATGGGCGATGTGGATGTGGCTGGTGGTCATGCTGGCTAGTGAGGCAGGTGCAGATAAACCAGATAAAACAGAATGCATAAGGAGGCAAGTCCAGGATTTCTGATACCATAGGCACTGATTCTACAGAGAACGTGGGAAACATAGTAATTTCTTTACCTGGAAATTATGTATTAAAATTAAACAGGCTGCTTTTTAAAATAGGATTTTATAAAGACTTTAGTTGTTTTTCAGTCTTTATTATGAACTGTAAATTTATCTTGATCTAACAAATAATGTGTCCATAACCCACTTACTAAACTAAGATGGAAAAGGTTATGAAAGTATGAATAATTAGGAGAAAACATAAGATAATTTCAAGAACTAGGCCTTCATATTTAAAATCAACTGGGAAACATATTTTTGGAAATGTTGATTACCTGAGCTATAATTCCTCCAGTGATATAAAGCAAGAAAAAAAGAGAAATGATTATAACCAGCCATGCTGCCATTGGTACTTCAAAACATTTCTTTCTTATTGGACACTTGGTGGACCATTCACTTTGAGGGAATTCATCTGAAAATTCTCCCTCATGAAAATAAAATCTTGGGCCTTAGAAACTTTCATCTGAGATTTATGTGTCTGTGGAGAAGAGGGAGTTGCGTCTGTGCCAGTAATGGCCAAAAAAAAAGAAAAAAATGTAAATTACAGTTGTTACATCATAAAGACATCAGAGTGTTTTCCTGCCACAAGTGTTCAATAAATATCGAATGAAGACATTTATTTTTAGGTCCCCAGATAATCTGATTAAATCTCATTATAATATCACATTTAAAACATACATTTATAGTCACAAATAAAATTAGTTATTCAGAAGAAAAATAATAATTTGCTGGTATTGTTTTCCCATATGAACATGAGTTTTAAAATTTCTCACAGAAAACCCATTTCCACTCTTCAGTTGGTGCTCACAAGTCTGTTTCTCTCACACACACACGCGTGTGTCTGAACACACATGTGGGTTTTATTTGACTTTGCCTTTTGCTTTTTACTTCAGTGAATTTACCAAATTGTTAGAGACTCTATTCTGCATTATCTCGTATGATTGTTCATTCAATTGCGTATAAAGAGGAAACTGAGATCAAAACCAAAATTACATATGCATTTCTTTTCCTTTGGTTTTAGTTTGATTTCTTCAAGAGCTGGGTATGCATTGCACTGATAAGGCTTGGTAAATCCATTTCCAGTTTAAGGAAACACAACTGTTCAGTGAATGCTTTGGCTTAAAGTTGCTCTGCTAAATGCCAAATGTCTAGTGTGTATTTTTATCTTACTATCTCATCAAAATAGCAGTGTCATAACTCTAAAAATAAGATGAAAACTTTGAGTGTGGGTGGTGCCTGTGGCTCACAGAAGTAGGGTGCTGGCCCCATATGCCAGAGGTGGTGGGTTCAAACCCAGCCCTGGCCAAAAACTGCAAAAAAAAAAAAAAAACTTTGAGTATGCAATGAATCCTCTTGAGAGAAAAAAACAATTCTTCCAAAAGCTGGCAATTGTTTGATCTCAAAGAGATGAGCCATTGATACATTTTCTGAAAAGTATCTGGTCATAAATTATCAAAACTGTTTTTACAAAAATGTATTTTTCCTTTATTCATATGTATAAAACAAAGAGGTAAACAAAGTTTACATAATTTAGAATGAGAAGGTATTCTATATAGAGCAATAGAGGTTGAAATTTTAAAACATTTAATAGTAAGGACATTTATATCTTTTGTATTTTTCAAAAGTTTTGTTTAAAGTAGTAACTATAACTTCTTTTCTTTCTTTCTTTGTTTTTTTTTTTTTCCTGTAGTAATTTAGCTTTTACCTGGAGCTGTACTTTCTGACCTGAAGGTAGCCCACAGGGGAAAACCTGACACGCTCAGGAACAACTCCCATCTGCACCCCTGTTCTTGGGTCAATAGTAAAACCAAAGCTTTGTTTCTTCCAATAAGCCAGTTTTTCCTGCTTGTACTTTTGTTATTTCCTAAGTTTATTGACCCAAGAAGAGATCGCTTCCACCACAGAGAAGAGCCCACAACTATTCCAGGAAAAAATGTTGTATTGGCAGCTGTCTAGGGAAATGTGTTTTTCCCTGAATTTCTTTTTTGCATTTCCTCACACAGCACAGAGTGGGCCATCTCACTGACCACTCCTGTGTGAACTAAACGAGGTGAACTCGAGAAGCTGGGCTGACAGGAAATTCACTTTTATTCTTATTTTTTAAACGCCTCTGGAGAGGAAATGCACAGAACAGGTGAACATTCTTTCAGTCCTGAGATCCACACCTCTGACTCTGCTCACTGAGGTGACACATCTTTAAAGAATGTTTTTTCTCCTTTAAAAAAATTATTTGGTTAAGTCTGAAAACAAAGATTCCCAGAGAGCTTCTTACAAGTCTGTCTGTCAATCCCACTGCCTCAGAACTGCTGAACTTTGGCCCCATGTCCAACCCAGGTAGTGTCCCCTGTCCCCCCATAATAATGGGCAGAGCTGGATCCACCTGGCTTCAAAGCTTGTGTTTTCTTGGTAGAACATCCACTATGCCACAGCCCTATGTTACTTCTCAACTTTCTTTTTCTGAACTTTTCAAATTTCCACAACATTCATGATTTATTTCCACAATCAAAAAATACATTGCTTTATTATTTTTTTAAATTTTTATTTGTAAAGCTAACCCATTGCTTAAAATATGTAGGCAGTTGCAAAGATAAGGTTATTACAAAGGTTATATCAAAGAAAAATATGTGTTATAGAACAAATTAGATTCATGCTTACTTCACAGAGCCCTAACTCAGTATGATCTACCAGCCACTTCATTCGTCCACAATTTATTTTAATACCTCCACAATGTATTTTGGCATAGCATAACATAAAGGTAGGAATTTTTTAAACAGTCTTCAAACTCTGTTCAGTTAACAAAGTACAAAGAAAAGACCACTGGGATGCTGGAAAATCTTTTACAGTAGCATGCTTGTGTAAAACTGAACCACAGTCTGATATTTAGAACAGAACTGAGAGAAAGAAAGTGATTTTTATTAAACTGCCCCCACTGCAATGGCCCATGTGATACTTAAACACATGTCTATGTAAGTATTAGTCAGGTTATTGTATTAAATATGTCAATCAATCAGAGAGCACACAATGGCCAGGATCCATCCTGAAGTGAGCTGCCCTACCATGGTCCATACTGAGAAGATTGTCCAAGACAGCTAGTTGTGTGACTGCATGGCTACTGCCAATTGACCGGATGTGAACCCCTGGACTCAAGAGCAGCCATTCACAAGCTAGTGGGAAGCCAAGAAATAAATAAGTTTGTCCCAATGCAGGAATGAATACTTACAGCTGAGTACCATGTTTAGGCCTTTGAATTGCAAACTATGAAAAGAAATGATCGATTACCTGCACAAACTGGCACTAGAGATATATATAGTGTCATCATGAGACAAAGAGTACATGAGGCATTTGAACAAAATACAGTTACAGCCCAGCCAAAATTTCAAAAGACCATAGACTCTGAGTGTCCAGAAGCTATACAGTCAAGAAAAAAACTAGAGGGTAAGAAAATTACTTGATAGCAGAAAACAAAAGTACATAGATAGAAAGGACACGGTTTGTGAAATGTCACTCTGTCCTTAAACAGCTGAACACTGTAGTAAATAATCTGTAAAGCCTTGTCATTTATAAGTGTCATTAATAGCACTACCTTAGATCCTGAGAAGCCTTCCAGCAAAAAATGACTCAAAATGCACAGCCCCATATTACATTTTTGGTTTGGGGTGTCTATAAATGTCCATCTTTTATTACAGAGTATATATGCTTATAACCATAACTAGTCTATTATTTGAGCTGACCTGATGGATACTTTACTCCTAGAACTAAATGAACCTAACAGAACTATTAACACTGCTTCAGAGCCATAATAAAGCTTATTTCTAGAAGAAAAAAATAAAGGCATGAATTAGTGCTCTGTAAATAGTAACTCTGAGATAGTTGGTGCAAAATGTGATTATCTTTCATACACATGACTCAAAAAGCAATGCTCAGTCCAGCAGGAGACTGTGGATGGTGACTCAATACCCCCAAAATGATAGAGACTTGATGGTTTATCTTCAGCAGCGTTAACAAATAACTTGCCACGCCTTGGATAAACAGATGGGTGAGCCGGCTAGGAGGAATTCGCAAACAGATGTGGGATTCAGGCTCAATCCCAGTAACACAGTGGTGTTTGATGATGTGATGACACCCCAGGCTGGAAGGCAAGTACCAGCTGCAGCACTGATCTGAAGAGGCCACTAGCAGCACCTCTGAAGGGCAGGTGCTGCTGTTTGAAAATCTTACACTTAAAACAAGTCAGCAGCACAATGATCAATACTGGTCGAAGGAAATAACAAATTTCTATCTAGCTGTCTAGCTGTTGTTTTTTATATCGAGCTATTTATATTATTTTAGAGGTGTAAATAAGATTTACATAATTTTTAGTGCTCCTTAGATAAGCCAATCTCTTGTTTCAAAAACATTAATGATGTTTAGTGTCACAGATCCAGACGTTCCCGTGATCCACACTTGAAATAAGTTTATTGTTTTTAGATGATGTGCCATTTTGAAACAAGATTTGGTTTTTAATATAATTTACCTGGTACATCTCCCCTCCACACAGAAGTCTTCACTGCAGCACTCTGACAGGCTGCCAGTCTAGATCTCCACGACAAGGATAACAGTGTTTTCCTTTTATTAATGGTTGACTTTGTTGGGAAAAATATGGGTTAGTTTAGCATGACACTACCTATCATCCTACATTTTAAAATTTAGTTGTGAGGAGTGCGATCTCAACCCCCATGGTATAGCCTGTTCTGGTATCAGTGCTGGTACCTTTCAGAGAAGTCCGGATGTGGTGAAGGTCCTCAGATTGTGATACGTTCCGGACACTGCCATGCTCTGTGCTGTCTCTGGCCACTGACAGTGTGTGGAACACCACACACATATCAGGGTTTCCAGTCCTATGCCTGGCTCATTATACAAAGTTTACTTTAACTGTAGTTTTTTAAATCTTTTTAGTGCCAATGAGAGTTGCTTTCCCCAGAGTGTCCTGTAGGATGTCTGTTACAGTTTCCTTGCTGTTTCTGGGATAATCTGTGTGTACATACGTGCATGGGGGTCTAGTCTGAGTGCCTTACTGTCCCAAACTGCCATGCCATACTGCTGAAGGCAGGAAAGGGAGGCTATTCTTTTTTAAATTTATTATTTTAAACAACGGTCTTAAGAAATTTCTGAATGTTTCCTTAATAAAAATATAGAATTGCTGTTGGATCACAATTCTATATTGTGAATTAGAATCGCTGTTGTCACAGTTGTCCTGATATGTTTCTCATGAAGCCTTTAAATGCAATCTCATTTGAGACCTTGCTGTTTAATTATGCCACATCCCCTGTCATGTAGGGTTTAATGGCCTAACAACCTTTCCAGGTGTCGCTGATCACCTGAAAGGTGGCTGCCCACGCTGCAGGCATGAGACTTACAATTACTGATTCCCTCAATAATTTTAACCACTTTTGACTCATAACTATAAGCATCGTAATGTGACCTGTGGAAGGTATACTGTGCATTATAGAGGGAACAGAGAAACAGGGGCACAAATGTTGAGTTAAATATACAGATGACAGAGAAAGGAAAGTAAGTAGTAGGAAAATCGGGAAAGGAAAGGGAAAATTCGTTTTAGTTAACCAATTGGCTGAAAATCCTTTAACTCTGGGGGAGCAAAACCTCGTGGTCAGGAGCTGTCTATCTTGGTGAACACCAAGATCACGGCACTTAGGAAGCAGAACTTTCTCTGTACTTTCCGTTTCCCCCAGGGAAACCAAGCCTGGATATGTTTTCAGTGAATAAATTAAATTGTTAGGATTTGCTTCTGGGTTTTCAGTTGTCTTAGGAGACACTAGTAACCCACGGAGAGTGTTTCTTTACCAGCTGCAGTTCGTGTAATGAGATCCCACATCTTTCTACTTAGCCCAAAAGCAGCAACTTCCTGTTGGACTCAGCATTCTAGCCTAAGGTGGATTAGCCACCTGAAAGTGTATGTGTCTGTGTGTGTGTGTGTCTGTACCTGTGTGTATGTCTGTGTGTCTGTGTGTGTATGTCTGTACCTGTGTGTGTCTGTACCTGTGTGTGTGTGTCTGTACCTGTGTGTGTCTGTGTGTCTGTGTGTGT
>NW_003852425.1:18505081-18505720 GCF_000181295.1 Otolemur garnettii | reverse complement strand
TGTGTGTCTGTGTGTGTATGTCTGTACCTGTGTGTATGTCTGTGTGTCTGTGTGTGTATGTCTGTACCTGTGTGTGTGTCTGTGTGTCTGTGTGTATGTGTACCTGTGTGTGTGTCTGTGTGTCTGTGTGTGTGTGTCTGTACCTGTGTGTGTGTGTGTGTCTGTACCTGTGTGTGTGTCTGTGTCTGTGTGTGTGTCTGTACCTGTTTGTGTGTCTGTGTGTCTGTGTGTGTATGTCTGTACCTGTGTGTATGTCTGTGTGTCTGTGTGTGTGTCTGTACCTATATGTCTGTACCTGTGTGTGTGTGTATGTTTGTGTCTATATGTGTCTCTGTATCCATACGTCTGTGTCTGTATGTCTGTGTGCGTCTGGTTGTCTATGTGTGTCTGTGTGTGTATGTTTGTGTCTATGTGTGTCTGTGTGTGTGTGTATGTTTGTGTCTAGATGTGTCTGCCTGTGTGTGTGTCTGTATCTATACCTGCACCTGTATGTCTGAGTATGTCTGTGTGTCTATATGTGTGTCTGTGTGCATCTGGTTGTCTATGTGTGTATGTTTGTGTCTGTGTGTCTGTATGTGTGTCTGTGTGCATCTGGTTGTCTATGTGCGTCTGTGTGTGTATGTTTGTGTCTGTGTGTGT
>NW_003852425.1:18503944-18505047 GCF_000181295.1 Otolemur garnettii | reverse complement strand
TGGTTGTCTATGTGTGTCTGTGTGTGTATGTTTGTGTCTGTGTGTCTGTATGTGTGTCTGTGTGCATCTGGTTGTCTATGTGTGTCTGTGTGTGTCTGTTTGTGTCTATATGTGTCTGTGTGTCCATATGTCTGTGTGTGTCTGTGTCCGTATCTGTATCTGAATGTCTAGCTCTCTTTCTCCATGAAGGAGACGGCTACTTAGCCCTGAGTTTTTGACCACTGTTATGGGTCTGTGTAACAACATAGCTGTAATTACACACAATTCAGTAGAGAAGATTATTACAAATGAGAGGTGCAGGTTTGGACAGGCAAGTCTATAAACTATTCAGTGTTTGTCCAGTGTTTTCCACACTTACATCTGAGCACAACCACAAGCAGGGATAAAACACTCAAAAAGTGACTGGAAACTTGTTAGGATAATATGAGAAACAAAGGATTGAGAGGCTTGAGCATAGCCCTTGAGTTGGTCTTTCTGTTCATCTGCCCCATGCCCTGTGCCCCAAGCTCTGAACTCCAAGCTCTGTGTTCTGTGATCTGAGCCCCATGTTCCAAGCTCCATGTTCTGTGATCTGAGCCCCATGTTCCAAGTTCCGTGTTCCGTGCTCTGAGTGATGTCTTCTGTGCTCTGAGCTCCAAGCTCTGAACTCCTTGTTCTGTGCTCTGAGCTCCATGATGTGTGCTTTGAACTCTGTGTTCTACGCCTGAGCTCCATATTCTGTGTTGTGTGCTCTGAGCTTCCAGTTCTATGTTCTGTTTTCTGAGCTCTGAGTTCTGTGCTCTGTGCTCTGAGCTCTGAGTTCCATGTTCCGTGCTCTAAGCTCTGTGTTCTGTGCTCCGCGCTCCATGTTCTGTACTCTGAGCTCTGTGTTCTATGGTCCCAGTTCCATGTTCTGTTATCTGAGCTCCAAGCTCCAAGCTCCATGTTCTGTATTCCAAGCTCTGTGCTCTGTGTTCTGTGCTCCATATTCTGTGCTCTGTGTTCTGTGCTCCATGTTCTGTGCTCTGTGCTCTGTGCTCCATGTTCTGTACTCTGAGCTCCAAGCTCTGGGTTCTGAGCTCTGTGCTCCATGTTCTGTACTCTGAGCTCCAAGCTCTGGGTTC
>NW_003852425.1:18477216-18503924 GCF_000181295.1 Otolemur garnettii | reverse complement strand
TGGGTTCTGAGCTCTGTGCTCCATGTTCTGTACTCTGAGCTCCAAGCTCTGGGTTCTGAGCTCTGTGCTCCATGTTCTGTACTCTGAGCTCCAAGTTCTGGGTTCTGAGCTCTGTGCTCTGTGCTCCATGTTTTGTACTCTGAGCTCTGAGCTCTGTGGTCTTCATTCTGTACTCCAAGCTCCTAGCCCTGTTTTCTGTGCTCCATGTTCTGTGCTCCGTGTTCCAAGCTCTAAGCTGTAAGCCCCGGCATCCTCCTGCTTCCAGTCTGGTCTGACATATTATGAGTGTGGTTGGTTAGAAGGACCTGGTGTCTCTGGCTCAGCTGAGAACCTTAAGGCTCAGAGCTGCCCTGCTCGAGTGTTATGGTTTTACCTACACTTTTTTTTAAAATGGAGCTACCAATGTAGGGACGACGCTGATGGTAACTTTTGACACTTGGAAGCCAAGTCCGAACCGTGACTTTTACACCTTGTAGCATTTCAAACTTAACTAAGCACTAATCAAAATACAGCCTGTGTTCTTTGCCCAAAGGCGTCTGGTCTTCCTGACAGGTCATTTCCATTTACCCATTATCACTCTTCTCTGAAACCTTATCATTATCTTCCAGACCCCCTTCCCCATCCTCAACCTCAGCCAGTCACCAACTTCTGTAGCTTCCCCTCATATTTCCTCCAGCACGAGACCCACGTCAGACCTTGTATTCCCAGGTCTCCCTACTGGAGAAACTGTGTGTCACTGTGCCCCTCTCGGCACCAGCCTGCTCTGCCTGCAGGAGGTGCAGCCAGGTGTTGGGACCCCAGACCTCTGTGTCCATGTTCTGTGCTAGTTCCCCAGAGGAGAGCCCTGTTTGGCAACAGCCAATATAAATTTTCTAAATTTCAGTTCATGTTTCATTAATTCCTGAGTCAAATAGCTGACCGGCCTCCCTCCTGAAAGTGCCCACAGTGTGCTCCCGTGTCACTTCACTATGGCACCTGCTGGCTTCTGTACTCTAAGCTGTTTACATGGCTGATCATCAAAATATTGGTGGAATCCTAACTCACTCTTTCCTTTTCAACATAATATGCCACTGCTCCCTCCAGGGAGCTCTTCCTCACCACTAAACGATTTCCCAACTAGTTACAGTCCAGTGAGGTTCCTTGTTCAAGAGGAAGCAAACCCACTCAGATGACTGAGGTCACCGTGGAGATGAAGGTGAACATCACAGGGTGTCAGGCAAGGAGGCAGAAGGAATGTCTCAAATTCATCTCCCCAGAATTTGGTAGCCAGCGCTTTTAAAGATAGTTTTTAAAAAGTTAGTGGGAATGTAAATTAGTGCAACCACTATGGAAAACAGTACATAGGGTCCTCAAAAAGCTGAAACTAGGATTGCCACGTGACTAGAATCACCCTGCTGGGCATTGTCCAAAGAGGGGAAGTCGGTAGACAGAGACGACAGCTGTACCTGTGTTCCTGGAGCCCGGCTCCCAGTAGCCAGATTTGGGATCAACCTCAGGGCTCCTCTATGGATGAACAAAAGTCAGAGTCATACATGTACACAATAGAATGTTATTTAGCTATCAAAAAATGAAATTCTGCAACTTTGAACAACATCAACAGAACTAGAAAATGCAGGTTAATTGAAACGAGCCAAGCACAGAAAGATAACCTGGCATGTTCACTCATATGTGGGAGCTAAATGTTAAAACAGTTGATCTTCTGAAGATAGAGTAGACTAAGGGCTGCCAGAGGCTGGGAAGGACAGCAGGGTGGGAGGATAAGGGGGGTGGTTAATGGTGCAAAAACAGGCAGGCAATGTGAACAATATCTGATAGCAAAATAAAATAACTACATCAAAAATAAGTCATGGCACACTTTAAAACAACTGAAAGAGTGAAACTGGAATGTTCCTGACACAAAAAAATGCTTGAGAGATCGATACCAAGATTACACTGATTTGATTGATACTCATTGGGTGCCTGTATCCAAACATCACACATGACTTATAAATACTATATTATTAATCAGTAATACAGTCATATACCCATTATATATTAAAATTAATATTATATACCCAGTATAACTAAAAATGAAAATGAATTTTTAAAATGCCACCATGATGCTATATCAGGAAACTGCATATTATCCAGCAAACAAATATGTACTTTCTATGAGATAAATCATCTTAGAAATGCTGGAGAGGTCCAGCTTGAACATATGTCTAGAAATACAGAAGCCTTCAAGCACTTTCCTTCCCACATGACTCTATTATGAAATTAATGTCCCATAATTCTTCACTCTGAATAACTATTTGCCATCTTTCAAACCTGTTGATGATTTTTTATGACATAGACTATGAGGAAATTTCCCCACTGTGGTTGGAGCCCAGGATTGGGTACAGTGTCAGCATGGCGGGCAGTGTAAGCATGGCAGGTACAGTGTCAGCATGGCGGGTGCAGTGTCAGCATGGTGGGTGCAGTGTGAGCATGGCGGGTGCAGTGGCAGCATGGCGGGTGCAGTGGCAGCATGGTGGTGCAGTGTCAGCATGGCAGGTGCAGTGGCAGCATGGTGGTGCAGTGGCAGCAGGGCAGGTGGAGTCCAGAATCAACTACAGTGGCAGCAGGGTGGGTGCAGTGTGAGCATGGTGGGTGCAGTGTGAGCATGGCGGGTGCAGTGGCAGCAGGGTGGGTGCAGTGTGAGCATGGCGGGTGCAGTGGCAGCATGGCGGGTGCAGTGTGAGCATGGCGGGTGCAGTGGCAGCAGGGTGGATGCAGTGTGAGCATGGCAGTGCAGTGGCAGCATGGCAGTGCAGTGGTAGCAGTGTGGGTGCAGTGGCAGCAGGGTGGATACAGTCCAGGTTCAGCTACAGTGGCAGCATGGTGAGTGCAGTGGTAGCAGGGTGGGTGCAGTGGCAGCATGGTGGTGCAGTGGCAGCAGGGTGGGTGCAGTGTGAGCATGATGGGTGCAGTGTGAGCATGGTGAATGCAGTGGCAGCAGGGTGAATACAGTCCAGGTTCAGCTACAGTGGCAGCATGGTGAGTGCAGCGGCAGTATGGCAGGTGCAGCATTAGCAGTTTGGGGAGTTGACCTGAGGGTGGGTTTGCACCTCTCTGTCTTTCTCGTGCACATTTTGCCTTTCTGGTCTCAGAAACTAAGGAACTCATTTTATTCTACTTTGTAATGTTATCCATTTTCTTTTAAAGTCATAGATTGAGATGAGAAAAAGAAAAATTTTGCCTTTTCCAAATTGCCTTGGATTCGTAAGAGCCAGGGTGCACTCTGCCTTCCAGATTAATTTTTCTTCTTGGCTTTGAACTCACAGTGATTAATGCTTGTAATGTCAAGGATATGCCGAGGGAACAAGGGTCTTAGAATCCCACTTTACATGATTTATTTCCATCTTGATTTTTCTTTGTTGTTGACTATATGGGGAGTCTTTGAGGTTATGACTGTATTACTGATAGCTTTCCTTTTTCATATCTATGGATAATTTATGCTCTGTCCCCCCTTCCTTTGTCTCTCCCCCCTTCTTCTTTCCTCTACTTTTATATGTGCCAGGAAAATTGGTATAAAACTTGAATCAGTAAATTTCACTCCTTGTTTTAAGCTTAGAACAAATTTTATAAGCTTCAAACTATTGTTAAAGTAGGCCCTCTAGTTTCTTTGTAAATTTAAAATTTCATGCTATTGGAATAACCGATTGCAACCCATTTATGAACGAGTAATTTTTATAGGCAGTGTTATTACCACTCATGCCACTGTGGTGCAATTCTGGACATGTATTCATTAAACTGAATATGGTTATAGGATACCATTTTTACAATTACTGCCAAATGTAACAAAGCTGGACAAGTGGAAAAAGCTTCCTTAGCAATTTATTCAAAATATTTAGTTAGTATTTTAAGAATAAATGCCAATTTTCAAAATTTAGTGTCTCGGCCTCTTTAAAATTACATCAAATTAAATTTGATTTGATCCATTTGGTCATTTGAGACTTTACCTCCAAAAGCTACAATTCTGTCATGATTGCAGAGGTGTTTGGCCAAGTGCAATAGAGAAAAAGAAAATATATGAAAAAAATTGAAAGTTAAACTACATAATTTTAGAGACTAATATATTTAAGTGAACAAAAGCCCTATAATTATTTAAAAATACACATATACATTGGTTGAAACATTACAGTTCAAATTATTTAATGTGAGTTCTAAAGATGGGTTTTCAACAGATTTCTTCTACTGGGTTTCTGGAGACTCTACTGTAACAGAGTCTGGCACTTTCTCACTCCTAGTTCCCCCCCGATGACTGACAGTTATTTCAGTATTTTGTCAGAAATGTTCCAGCTCAAATATTCAGGCTCAATCAATTACATGTGCTGCCACATTGCTGCCTATAATCTTCATTCATTGAATAATTTGGGCACAGAAACGCTTAGCAGGAATTCAGGGCAGAGCCAGGAGAGGAAGCTTCCTGCTCGCTCTGGACCTTCAGAGCCCTGCGCCATCCACTGTGAACAGTCCTCAACAGTGGGGTTTGGGGGAAGTTAAAGGTGTTTCAAGAACATTAGCTTCCCTCCTGCCCCCCAAATATGAAAATAATACAAGGTTATCTTAGTCAGTTAGGAAAATTTGCAGAAGTATAAAGTGGGAGGAACTAAAAATCATCTGTAATCCTATTACCAGGGATGGTGAATGTCAAAGTTTGATGCCTGCTTTACTGTTTTTGTCTCCTGGGAATGATTCTGTGTAGTCTCTTTTGTACAACACCATGCTGTTAACTGGTAACACAACAATATTATTTTTTGCTTTGAAATATATTCCTTTTTTTTTTTTCTTGGAGACAGAGTCTCACTATGTCACCCTTGGTAGAGTGCCGTGGCATCACAGCTCACAGCAACCTCAAACTCTTGGGCTTAAGCGATTCTCTTGCCTTACCCCCTCAAGTAGCTGGGAGGCTTTTTATCTGTTATCTCTTATAAATATGTACTTCCTCTCGGTATACTTTGTGTGTTCTTATCCTGTTTGTGGCATCTTTAACAGATATACACTTCATTTTTTATTTTATTCTGTTTTAAAGCAATTTTTGTAACTAATAGTAACAACTTATGTCTACATATCACTGACCACATACCAGCCCTTAGTCTGAAGGACTTACCAGGGACACACTCAGCACTCAGCACTTACTCATCACGTAACAGGCCTTAGTCTGATGGACTTACCAGGGACACATTAACCATGGCCCATAAGCTCCATTGTCATCATACGAAATGAGAAAAATGGGGCACGGCACTTCAGATGCTTCGGCTGAAATCTGCGTGCCGAGAAGGCAGCGAGCCAGATTTGACGTGACTGTGCCCTCACCTCAGGCCCTGTCTCAGCTTCTCCATCACCTCACCTCTCAGGAAGACGTCCAAGTTCCTGGCTTTCTATGGCTGGTTGATTTTTTGGAGTATCTCACAAGTGCTATGGGCCTATACAGAAATGGATCATCTGGGGCTTTTCTCCCTTGAAAATTCCTCAAGTGTCCATATTTCCTCACCTGTTGAGTGAAATTTTAACATCAGTTCTTTTCCTCAACAGGAGACTTTAATGCTTCTTAAGATAAAAGCCCCAGTTAGGTAAGCACATATTAGCAAGGATAAGGCTGTAAATGTCTATTTGTGTTTGCAACTGGGCTACATTTTGGTGATATCTTCAGAACAAGAATCCACTTTCATAACAGAAAGGGGGGCTTGAGAGAGCTGGAAACCAGGGATGTGGGGAGCTACCTGCAGAGAAGGGAAGGGGTGCCCTGGACACCTGTCCGCAGGCCCTGGGGAAGAGCGGTGCTTTGGATATTTGCTTCATGAGAGTTCTCTCCCAGTTCCCACAAAACAAAGTGGCAGGCATGCACTTGTCTTCTTGACCAAATTTCCTCTTCGTTATGTAACATATTACAAAGGGCATTTGTGTGCACGTATTTAGTTATGACCATAGATTTAGAGACATTTAAAGTAAGTTATTAAGTTGGTTAAAGCAATAACATTTATCAGAAATTTAAATATATAATTTATATGCATATATATGTATATATGTATAAAACCTTGTTTTGGACAGTGAATATGTCAAGTACAACTTCATCTTTTCCAGATAAAAGCATTGCTTATCTTCTTAAAATGTTTGGTCTTTGTCCACATATTTCTATAGTATATAAATCTGGTAGTTTCTTCCAAAACAATCAGTCTGTGTTATTGTCATATTTTATGGAATCCTAGAGATTATTGTTTACTACGTTATTTTTTCTTACTGTGGTATTATCTTTCAATAACTTTTAGCACAAGAAGATGAAAAGGGAAAGTAACCCAATACTTTAAAGTTTAGTAACCTTATTTAATCATGATTTCAGTGTGTGGTTAACATTGTTTTGACTGTGACTATTAAAGGATTGTATGTTTTTCTTAGAAACTTTCACACCCGATTCATTCTCTAAAGCCACAAGGAAGTTAGTTCATTTTGAAATGATGAGAAACATACTCTGGAAAAGTTCATCTGACAATAGCAAACTGTGGAGTTTCTCATCTTTGCTACTACTAAAAAAAGTACTATAAAAATAATATAACTGCAACCAATATCTAAACACAATGCATCTTTAACTTTAAACCCAATTCTGCATTTTAAACGTTTAATGTTGCCATTATATTGTTTGCTACTTGTGTTAAGAAAGAAAAACCTTGAGAACAGAGAACAATGTTCTCATCAATGTCGATGTCCTTGGCACACGGGCAGTGTATTGTCACAGAAATCTCTTTTCTTTGAGATTTTTTAGGTGCAGTTATTTTAGTCTGGTACTATGTAGGTTTTGCTTTTTTAGTATTTCTAAAAATAGGCTTAGTTTTGAAAAATTGAGGAAAGCTGAGAGAGCAGAAAAAGCTGGACCCTGCCCTTCTTCATCTGCAAGTGAGAGTCACGTGTGAGAATGTTTTGCATAATATTTATGCATGGATGCTCACATGCGTGGAGTTTAAGGCCAGAGAGGACGCCAAGTGATCATTCCATACAATGTGTGGATATCTGCTGTCTTTATAAACACAAAGCACATATGTGCTCTCTGCTGGCTCCAGCCCGGGTATTTCAGCTGGGAATGTGCACTCACTGGGATTACGGCAGAGCTGGACCACCCACAAGAGCAAGGCCACCCAAGGGAATATTCAAGACCCGGGCAAGCGGAGCTGCCAGACTCGCCGGTGAGAACAGCTGGCCACCCCACACCTGCCACCAGCTCCAGACAGCTGGGTCAGGCTGTGTGGGCCCAGCTGCTTTCAGGAGGTGACTGACACAGACGGACCACGGCTGCTGGCATCTACCAGCCTGCTATATTTGGTGGAGGAAGTTTGGCAAGGAGGTACGTGGTCAACCAAGTAAAATGTAGGCCGATTATTCATAAACCAGAATCATAAAATCACAGGGCTGGAAGGAACCTCCTGGGAAGTAGTTTTCAACTTTGCCATGAAGCAGAGGGAGGCAGGGAGTGTCCTGAGAAGCCCAAAGCCCACACTAATGGTCACTCTGGAAGTCTGGGGGAAGCTACTTGCAGTTTGTGTTTTTCAGGAACTTATCCCTGAGATAAATTTAATATAGATGGACCAAGGATTTTAAGAGTTCTATGAAATATCACAGTTTATGACTAATCTATTACTTGATATGCTTGTTAAAATTAAGTAATATCAGGTTTTACTGATTCAAAAGTTAGAGTGTGTATAAAACTACCTGAAATTGGGAATTCACTACTTCCTAAACACATAAATATATAGGTATCATTACAAGTAACTTTAATAAATATTTCTTACTGCTTAAATGAAGGGCATGTGCCTTATCATAATATAAAAAATTATTTGTATATATAGAATCCTCTAATTTTCCTTCAAAATGTAAACTTATAGCCTGATGAAACTGTATGGATAAAGGTGTCAACTTGATGTACACACCTCTTTATAATTACGTTTTTCTCCATAGTAAGTAAATCAAAAGCTTTAAGGATTTAAAATAAAATAAATTCCTGACCTGCGTGGGAACAGTTGTGGGAACCTGTGTTTGGGCTCTCCTCTTCAGACTGGGGATTTTCCTAGTTCTTTACAGCATCTGTGAAACACATAAAATTGTATTAATATGAATTATATATTTCTGGAGAAGGAATCCCTGGCTTTCATTAGAATCTTAAAAAGTGAAGAGCTAAGACTGATTGCATCTACTGGGAAGGTAACTAAGTTGTTGCCCAGCACCAACCATGTTTTGTCAAGTAGGGATGAGGAAAAGCTGTGTGAGACTTAGAAAAACTTAAAGCTTCCATCTTGGTAAATGTCAGCTAATCCAGAAGGAGCAGGTGGTAATCTTAAAGCTTCTATAGTGTGGTGCGTGTGTGCGCACATGTATGTGTGTGCATCTGTGTGCTCACATGCATGTGTGTGTGTGCACATGTATGTGTGTGCATCTGTGTTCACGTGCGTGTGTGTGTATGTGTGTGCACATGTGTATATGCATCTGTAGGACATAGGTCCGGGAGATGCATGCTCCATCACCGGCCATCCTGGCAGCACTGCCATCTCCCTAGAGGCCCCCAAGCCACATGCTCCCTGCTGACAGAGCCCCACCTGTCGGGGGCATGGCTGGTCCAGGACTGTGGGCCCAGGAGAGGGTCCACACAGCTTCCGGGATGGTCTGAATTTACAAGCTGGGGAAATTCACACTCAGGAGCTGACCACAGGATGGAAATATTGGGTGGCCAACCCAGCAGTCATGTAAACACAGAGGAGTGAGCAGTTTTTTAAAGTCAGAAGAAAAGGGCAAAACCAGTGAGTATTAATAATAACAGTACAAAGAATAACACAATAGTAAATGCTCTCCGTGAAGAAAGCTTATTGGTTTGATCTTTGCAAGACTGGGGCAACTAAAGGCATCTGCTAAAACTTATGAAAGCTCATCACCACAGCATGAGGTGAGAAATTCTTCACCTGTATAACACTGCATCAGGAAGTGAGGAATAAATTAGTTAAGAAAGTTATATCATGAAGGAGCAGGTGCATTTCAGATGCTGTCTGTCTGCATTGGCACATCCTGCAGTCTCAGTACAGTGCATCCTGCTGTTCTACAAATGTTTGTTGACTAAAAGAACAAATAATCTTCTTATAAAAAGGCTTGTGGCAAGCACTGAACTGAAACTGAATTAAAAAAAAGAGAAGGTCCTCACCCTTGTCTAATTTATAATTCAAAATAGAGAGACGCAATACTGATTCTACAGATAAACATAAATTATGAGTTATAAGTTGCCAGCGCAGAGAAGTTTTCTGTGGGCACACAGTGAGAGGAGGTGACGGCAGGACTGGCTTAAGAAGGGAGACTTCTCTGAGGAACTACAAAGATCAGCAGCGAATGGTCCTGGAGTTTCACATAGAGATGATAAGACAGGAGTCACAGCCAGGAAGACCATGGGACCCTGTGAGACTGGAGAAGAAAGAGGAGGATTTGATGCAGCAAACGGCGTCAGGACCAGGGGGCTTTCTCATTGCAGTGGCCCAAACTGTGGCATCAGGGACCAGTTCTACAGAAGATTTTTTCACGGACTGGGCTGAGGGGATGGTTTCATAATGATTCAAGTGTATCACCTTTATTGCGCATTTTATTCTGTAATTGCAGTGCAGTGTAGTAGGTTATCATGTAAGAAATGTCTGATTTTCCTAAGTATGAAGTTTGGCAGTTGGAATCTCTGACATTTCACTTTGATACCTCTTGTTTTTCCCTTTTCTTTTCTTTTCTTTCCCTTTCTTTCTTTCTTTTTTTAATTGTGATGGTCCATCCTCATCCTTTCAAATCCACATTTTGACTTGTGATTATCTTTCAAAAAATTTTTAGAGCCATTTTTGTGAAACCAAAGATTAGTCAAAAGTTTGTGTTATTTTTGAATATGAGTTACTTTGTGGAACCAATGCAGTGTAGGAAGCTTGAAATATCAGTGAAGTGAAGTTTGTGGCTAATGAACAGCATGTTCATGGTTTGAAAAGTTCCATTCTGGTGCTTTAATCCTGAAAGTGAGCCGTGTGGGTCTCAGGGTGGGTGATGATGAGCTGTCAGCCATAGTGGAAGTGGATCCATCTCACCTACATGTGACCTTGCAGCAGGGTTTGATGTCACTATTCCAACAGTGCTGGACCACTTGAGACAATTCAGCAAAGTAAAGAAGCTGGACAGATGGGTTTTACATGAATTAAAGAAGGGTCAGAACAGAAGTCACCTTGAACCTTGCCGTTCCTTGCTGTCACAACATAAAGGGGAACCAACACTCTCTTGTTACGTGTGATGAAAATGGATCCTTCTGACAATGACAAGCATTTATTTGGCACAATGGCTGAATAAAGAGGGAGTGTTAAAACAATGAATATTCATCAAAAAAGGCTAATGGTGTCTGTTTGTGGGTCCAGCACTGGTATTACCCACTGCAGCTTCATGAGACCTGGTCAGTCAATTACAGTGATGTCCTCTGTGACCGGTGGGAGGAAACAACATGGCTGCCTGGGATGCAGCAGCTGAGGCTGGTCAGTAGAGACAGGCCCATCCTCTGGCAAGGAAATGTTCAACCACGTGTCACACAAACAAAGCTGCTCGAACTTCAGAGGCTGGACTGGGACACTCTCTGTCACCCACTGCACTCACCAGACCTCCACCAACTGACAGCACCTCTCCCAGGCTGGGAACCACTTCCTGCAAGGACAAACACTCAGTTCTCAACATGCTGGGGAACACGCCTTTGGTCACCTGCTCTCCAGATTTCTTTGCTACTGGCATAAACCAGCTACCCTGAAGACAACAAAACTGTGTGGATAGTTTAGGCACAAGCTTTGATTAATTGTATGACTTCTTGCCAGAGATACAATAAACTAAACTTTTGATTCAAAGTCAGACATTTCATATTTAATGACCTAATATAATGAAGTAATTATACAACTTGGCATAACACAGAACCACTGGGAGTCCTAAGCTTGTTTTCCTGAGACTAGACAGTCCCATCTGGGGGTGATCAGAGACAGTGACACCCTAAGAGAGTTACCTGTGTCCTCTGCTCCCCTCAGATCATCAGGCGTTACATTCCTGTAAGGATCTACAACCTGGCCCCTAGCATGCAGTATGCTAGGGTTCCCGCTCTTGTGAGAGTCCTATGCTGATCTGACGGGAGATGGGCTCAGGCAGTGATATGAGAGGGGGCAGCTGATGAGGGCGGCTATAAATATAAGTGAAGCTTTGCTCACTTGCCCCCCCACCTCCTGCTCTGCCACCTGATGCTGGTCCATGGCCTGTGGGTTGGGGACCATAGCCTTAGAGGGTTTAACAGAAGGGATACATAATATGTGTGTTTTAAAAAGATACTTAATGGATTTATAGTATTGGATTAGTCATCTAAACTTTCTGCAGGCCATTTTTCTTGATCTGTGTAATGGAAATACTAAAACCCCCTCAAGTTCTGTTATGAGCATCGGAAAAATGGACACGCCTGGCATCTGGTATCTCAGAGGCTTAGGGTAAGTGGTAGCTCTTTGTTGTTGCTAATAGTGGGTTGTTAGGATTGACTGGGATCACAGTGGGCTCCTCTTGAAAATAGTGAGTTTTAAATGTGTACATACCTGCTGCTTCTCTTTTCTTCCTTGTCTAGTATATTGGAGAGAGTGAGGCTCTGGGTTAGGGAATTCGAGTGAGAGCTTTCCTGTGTCTCTCACCTGAGGCAACTCCTCTGAGGAGCGTCTATAAAATTAGAACAACCATGTCTGTCACCGGCTTTGGAATCACTGGCAGGCTCAAGTGCAGTGATGCATCTGAAAGTTTCCATAACCTGAAAAAGTGTAGGAATAGCCAGTATTTTTATTATTTGACCTCCTCTTGATATTGGCAGACATTTCAGTGTAATCTCGACAATAAAGCCACCACTCACTGTGACTTTCTCCTCACTTGCCCTTACTTAACAAATTCATCCATGTAGCAATTTCAACCTCTTGGCCAAAGGTTCCCACACCTGGGAAAACCTGTCAGGCTGTCACCTTGCCATCACCTCTGGTCTGCAGTGCAAATCTTCTTTTATTTTTTTGTTTTCTTCTTCTTCTTTTTTTTAAATGCCTGAAAATCCATGAGGAAAGACTAGTTTTCACTCTTTCTGTTCATGTACTAAATTGAATCCTACTCCAAGGTTGACTTTATGTCTTTTCTTGGATTTCTGACCTCTTCCTTGAATGGACATGATTTTCCCTCAGTGAGTCAGAGAAGGGCACAGGTGCCTTCACCCTGCAGCCTAACCCCTCCAACCTGATTTTCTGCACTATTTCTCAGACACTCTTTTAACATAACCCATTTACGTGATGAATAATTCATGTTTTAGGCTTATTCAAGTTCCTTGAATTTCACTGTATCTTATTACTTCAAGCTTTTGTTTTTATGGAGACATTAAGAAATATGTAGACACATAAAATTTTGTAATTGTCGGTTAAATGACCCTGTAGCAAAGGTGAGTTGAAGACCTGTCTGTGTCCAAAGCCACGTCACCACTGAGGGATCTGTCAGTATTCTTGAAACAGAAAGGACAAAATGTGAAAGGAAGCAGGAAAGATACCAGTTAGTGCAGCAGGGCTGTGATTAACTCTGTCCTGTCTCCCTGGATTCTTGCTACCCATGTACAAATTTTAGTAAAGCATAATGTAGGTTATGAGGTTATAATATGAATAGAGGACACAAGGCCCTTAATTTACTATTTGATTTTTGTTTTCCAGAAAAATAACCTACAAATGTCTTGTCATTTTTAGTGCTAGGACACAGCAGGCTGCTGTGTGTATTCATGACACTCTGGGGAGTGGATAGCATGTCTGGAAGACATTGTTCTGGGAGGCAGAATGTTCTGCGGTAAAGACAACTGGAGATGAACGAAGCCATGTGCAAGTGTGCTAGGAAGCCGAGAGCTCCGGAAACAAAACCGTTCTTTTCCATCTTTCCCTGCTTGCTCGTTTCTGTAGGAATGTGTAGCTGGTGCAGGAGAATCTGTGTTCATAGATGCTAAGTCAACCTACAGTAGCAGGGGTTTGTTTGAATCTAGTGACTCAGGCTCTTTTTTCTCCCTTTCGTGTAGATGGGAGACAAAAGGAGACACCAAACTGGAAGTCCCAGAATCCTTCTCCCTCCTGGAACAGAGCGAGGTTTCACTGACCACAAAGGTCGGAGCTGGAAGTGGCCACTTTCTCTCTCGAGCTGCTCATTCTCCACCCTCACAATTGCTTTCAGTTGTACAAACAAAAAAAAATAACTAACATTTTAAAAACTTGCTTTGTCCCAACACCATCCTGTATACTTATATTTAGACCTAACAGTAATTCAGTGAGATCAGTACTATTAATATGTTTTATTTGTGTTAATAGAAAACTAGAAACTGTGAATTTTAAATAAATTTTTGAGGATCACCAGCAAGGAAGTGGTGGAGCTGGAACTCAAACCCAGATCTTAGGTGCCAGGAAAATTAAATTGAGGTAAAAATGACATAATGTGTCAAAGGAAGCCACTAATAACTACAATATAACACAAGAAGGAGCCGTGGAGGCCAACAGTCCTGGAAAATAAAACAAAACACAGATGAAACCTGTGGTCTTTAACATGGGTGGGAATTCTGTTTTTATAATGGGTCTACTTATTTTATGTAATAGATGAAAGAATTAATCAACCACAGTAAAAGATACTAGTGAAGATATTAGTTCTAGGAAAACCTAAAATGTGCTTGTAGAGATGAAGTGGCTCAGAGTCACCTGGACACGAGACTCCACAGCGCTGCCTGCTCTGAAGAACATAAAGGGAGCAGAAGAAATCTCTCTGGGAGTGAGACTGCGGAGGTCCATGGGAAGGTGAGATCTGCTACTGCAGAAAAGAGAAAAATGTCTGTTACTGTTCCACGATTCTCCTACCAGAAGATAGTCACAGCCAGGGGAAGATAAGCCTTGGCGGGGTGGCAGCGCAGACCAGAGCTTTTGGTCTTCAGTACGAACACAGTGATGTCTGTCAGGCATCAGCCAGAAATGAAGGCATGTGGGGCAGAGGAAAGGCACCTGTCAAAATAGGCACTGAGGATAACCCTGCAAGCCTGAGGGCCACTGGGATATGGGGCGTCACCAGCGTGAGGCACAGAGCAGCCCCCCTGCAGGGCTGTGTGAGCTCCTCCTGGGGTGAAATCCATGCTTCCCAGACTCTGCACCCTGCATGGAAACTGGGCTGTGGCCTGCCTCCCCTGCCTTCCACTACAGAAAGTTGGGACTCGTGATCCAAATTAGAGGTGTCCTCAGGAAATCGCTTCCTTAGGAAATGGAAATGAATAAGCCAAATCAACAATTTTAAAGGAATGCATTCAATTAAAAGAATAATTTCTGGGGAGTTATGATGCAGGTTTTTGAAAGAAATTTAAATGTTAGCTACTTTCTTTAATAGTAAATTCAATTGATCTAAGTTTCATCTATAAGAAATCCAAGAACTCCAAGGTACCCAGAGGCCTTACCTGGTGTAAGAAATCAGACTGGTGACTAGAGGCCAGAATGGGGAGAGGGGAGGAAAGTCACCTGCTGGGCACATGTGCACTGCTCAGGTGACGGGCGTATTAAAATCCCAGATAGCACCACTACACAGTTCATCCATGTAACCAAAAACCACTTACTCCCAAATCTCCTATAACTTGTAAAAACCACTCAAAACCCTCAAGAGCACTAAGAAATCAATTTATATTTTCATCAACTTTTTATATAGCCTTTAGGTTTATAGAAATGTTTGATTCCAGCAACTAATGAATTCTGAAATCTCCAAGAGAAGGGATTCTGCTGCAGAGAGAATGGGGGGTGGGGGGCCTGTGAAACTGCAGTTTGCTCAGGGCAGCTCTGTGTCCTCATCTGGATGGGCCCAGCTCCTCTGGGGCTGACTTCACACCTGTGGGAGAGTGTGGGTATGTCAGTGGTCAGATCTGCAGCATGTTTTGTGCTAGGAATACATAAGATTCTCAACTGTTAATCATGGCTGAAAGTTAATTTTCTTGGGTTAGTTTTCTGTGTGATGAAAAAAATATTGTTACCACAAACAAGGTTAAGATCGTTTTGGAATTGTTAGAAGGTGGGTGCCTGTTATTAATTATGCTCGGTGGCTCACAGTGACTCTGAAGGACAGAACTTGGAGCCGCTACAGACAGAGGGCACAGGCATGTCTTGCAGCTCTGTTGATACTCATTTGGGCAAATTCACATTAAGAGATTATAGATGCTACTGTGCAACCCTGAAGAAAGAAATAACAGAAAGAAAATTATTGCTAATGTTTAATTGGAATGAGAGGTACTATCATGTAAACACTCTGGTCAATAATTTCATTCCCAGCTGGACGATAAATTGAGGAGGCAGACCTTGCACTAAACAGGTGATGGTGCTTTGGCGGTTAGATGGACTATTATAAACAAGCATCAGCTGATTTTTCCTGTTCTTTTTATATCACTGGTTCTCAGCATGGTTGTACATTGTTACCACTTGGGGAGCTTTTAAATCATTCCATCTCCCAGGCTACAGTCCATACAAATTAAAACTGAATTTCTGGGCATGGAGTTCCAGTAGTATTGTTTTTTTTTTTTTTTTTAAGTTCCACAATATTCCAATGAATTGTTTGAGAACCATTATGCTACATAATCTAAATGCTTTTTAATTCGAGCTCTTATGCATTTCAAAATGAACTTGACTGAAGAAAAATAAAGGTTTTTAGAAAGCTTTACATTTCCCTTTTTGTTTCAAGACTCTGGAAATGATTAAGATTTTTTTTTCCAAAATTTCACAGTAGTTAATGCGACATTTCACATGACTATTTCATCACATTGATGTTGCTTCAGTATGTTCAAAGATTGTGATGAATACTTATAGATGTTACTTTCATGAATGAATTTTTAAAATACCTCTTATTTAGTTCAGCTTTAAACAAATTGAGTCTTCTTTGTATTTACTAATTAATTCTGAAATGCACTGAATTTCTCAAATCGACATTAAAGTCCTTAGTTCTGCTGAGGGCACATCAATATGCTCATTATTACTCTGAATCTTTTCTTTCCTTTTTTTTGAGACAGAGTCTCACTATGTCACCCTCAGTAGAGTGCTATGGCATCACAGCTCACAGCAACCTCTGGCTCTTGGGCTTAAGCAATTCTCCTGCCTCAGCCACCCAAGTAGCTGGGACTACAGGCGCCCACCACAACGCCTGGCTATTTTTTGTTGCAGTTGTTTAGCTGGCTAGGCCAGGTTCAAACCCATCAGCCTCAGTGTATGTGGCTGGTGCTGTAAGCACTATGCTGTGGGCCCCAAGTCAATTAATCTGAATCTTTAACTCATTCATCTGAAACTTTCTATCCCTCACCCATGGGAGACATCCAAGTCTCTGGTTGCAAGACTTTGCTTCCTTCCAAAAGGATGGTTGGATCTTCAGTCCCTGTCCCCTTTAAGGCAAATTCCAAGTTTAGTTAAACCAGACAAATCAGAAAATGTACTCCCAACTCTCTTGACACTGTGTGTTATCTTTTGACAATCATTGCCTATGACTCCTGTCTTTAGTCATCCTTTATTTTCCTTTTAAAAGTATATCCAAAAACTCTTTACCATCTGTCAGGCCTTTTCTCTTTTTTTAAAAAATTCAAATTATTAAAGGGATATGAATAATTTTGTTACATGGCTTGAGCCAAGGTCACAGATGTGCCCATCACCCAAGTAGTGCTCACTGCGCTCGCTGGCTGCTCTGCCCCTCCCTCCTGGCTTGGTTTCTGACTACGTCTTCCCTCTGTGCTCCTGTGGGCCCCACAGTCAGTTCCAGTTTCTTAGAGAGTATATGTGGTGTTTGTTTTCTACTGTTGAGATACTTTGCTTAGGATAATGGTTTCCAATTCCTTCCAAATGGCTGTAAAAGGCCTTAATTTGTCCTTTTTATGGCTGAGTAGTGGCACTTCGTGGTATATAGATTCACATTTTGTTAACCCACTTATGAATCGTTGGGCCCTTGGGTTGATTCTAGAACTTTGTAATTGTTAATTGTGCTGTAATAAACAGTTCAGTGCAGGTGTCTTTTGGATAAAGTGACAGAATTTTTTAAAAGACAATAGACAAATCCCCAGCAAACATATGAAAAAATGCTGACCCTCACTAATCACCAGGGAGATGCAAACTGAAACCACAGGGAGGTATCACCTCACTCCTGTGGGAACGGCTTTTCTTAAAAAGTCCTAAATCAATAGATGCCGCGCAGATGCAATGAGAGGAATGCTCACGCTCTGTCAGTGGGACGCAGACAAGTACAACCTCTGTGGAAAACAGTGTGGGGGTTTCAAAGAACTGAACGTCCCTACTATGCAATCCCGCAACCCCCTATTGGGCATCCACCCAAAGTCTCTCCTAATCCCTGCAAAGCCTGGATTTTCATGTGTTTTAATTCTTCTAGGAGGCTTTGTTCTGAACTCCAGCTCTCCACAGCTGGATCTCACATCATGTTTAAAACAGAGTTAAAAGCCTTCTGCCGGGTTGCTGGTGACGATGTCAGCTCTTTGTAGCATTTTCCACCTCTCACTGTTCTGGATCCTTCCATTCTACAGGTAGTTAGCAACTGCTTTCTCAAATCTACCCAGAACAAATTCAATTCCTTTATTTTGTAAAAATAGATTCAGGCATACTATGTCTGTTCAAATTTAAAACTTGTGTTTTCATTTCCTTCTATTCTTAATGCATCAAGTTTAGATTCACATTCACTTTTAAAAAGTGGTAATTTATTTTCAAGTTTTACTTGCAGTATATTTCCACAGAAAATTGTAAATAATATTTCTATGGCTGTACATTTTCCTGAAAATTGAGAATTCACAGTTTTTCTTTGTTTTTATCTGCAAATGTTTGAAATAGAAAAAGAGGAAGAATAAATATTTGATCTTTAGAGTAAGAATAGTTAGAATTAAGTACCCTTAAAAGCCAAAAGATGATAAAATAGGCCAATAAGAAGAAAAGTAAGATAAGAACAGAAAAAATGGTAGTTGGGAGCAGGAGACAAGACTCCTAGTTAAGAGCTCAATTAGGAATAAAAGAAGCAGCTAGATTCTTCAAATAATTGTGTTAGAGAACCGATTCTGAGGAAATTTGGAAGAAAAAAGTAAGCACTTTAAGAATCAAATAGGAAGTAAGAAATACATTTAGAGAAATAGTTGGTTATTATAAATCAAATTATTGACTGTTCAAATGAAGAGGGGGACTTGACAAGGTACTGTGACGCTATGTGACAACAGCCAGCAGGGACTGCGTAGCTACTCTCTCAGCTCAGCAATCTCACTCATGACCAATTCACAATGGTGGTGTCTGGCCTGGCCAGCATCCCTGCACCTTGTAACAGTAACTTTATCAGCAGGTGTCTGGTTTGTAAGTTAGAGGATGGGGCATGTTGAGTGGCACACACCAGAGGCCAGAGTCACAGTTCTGTGACTTATGTAACCTTTTCAGAAGGTGACACCTCAGAAGTGGTAAAAACACTGCTTTCAACTGCTTCTTCCTGGCGTAGCCCTTAGCAGTTATTGCGTGCTTGGTTCAAATAATGAGTCTTTCCCCTCCATAAAAACGTATTTCCCACACTGCTTTACTGATTCCAGAATAAAAGCTCAAAAGCATGAAGTGGCTTCTGCTGCCTGGGCAGTGAGCATTCTTTCCGGCTTATCCCCTAGACAGCGTGCCCTCAGTGGGGTGGGGGGCAAAATTAGGAGGAAGATGCCCTCTCCTGTTTCCTGCTGTCAAAGGCTTTTCTTGAGAAGTATAAGTCACTCAGAGTGAACGACATAATTCTACAGATAGAGGAGGCCTAAGCGAGGACACAACTAGAATTACCAGAATCTTCACAAGTACAAAGTGCCAGCTTCTGTGGCACCTTGTCCTTAACAAAGAGCCTTCTGATAAGTCACCTCCTTTCTATCATGTGCCAGGCTCTTGGGACCTGGGTCATGCTTTACTATGTACACGGCATGTGTGAAGCAGGCACATAGATGGAAAGAACCGTCCACATGACCCTGAAGTAGAGCTGTGCAGGGGTAGGGGCTGCAGTATCCCCTCACCCCCGAGCTTCAGCTGTGGCCCAGCCGTGGTGCAGTCCCAGGACCGTCCAGGGTCAGGCGAGGCTGCACATCTGTCAATCTACAGGTGTCTGAGTGGTTGTGGTTAGAGCCCGTACAAATTTGACAAACACAATAACCAAAGGTGCATAATTTTTCAGTGATTATGAAACTCTGTGAAGCAAGGATTAGGAAAAAAAAAAGATTCAAACTACATTCTGAGGAGTACACTGCATTCCGAATGTGTGAAGAGGATGGGGAAAACGTGAGTGGCAGTAAATCGCGCCTACGGTGAGTGAGCTCATTAACAGCCTCTCTCTTTTTCTGGCAACTGGCAGCTGACAGTTCTTAGAAGTTTTCCAAACCTGGGAATGGTAGGCATCCTCAAGTTCAAAGACTTCCTGGAACCTTTTGGGCCTATCCTGGCTGGGAGTCCTGTTGAAACAGGCTTCCCTGGGCAATCTCCAGCACTGTCAGACGGGGTCTGTCACAGCTGTATCACTGACAGTCTGGTCTCTTTGGGATTCCGAGCACAGTTGCTGCCTGTAAAATTGGCCTGGGGCGTGCACCTGGCATTGCTGTCCCTGGTCACTGCCACAGTGCCGAGCCCCGCCCTGCTAAGGGGTTGGACCTGGTGCCAGATCATAGTGCTGCCCTCTGTCCTCCCCTGACCCCAGTGATGACAGTGCTGGTTCATGCCTGTGAGGGACACTTCTCTATCTGCTACTACAGGAGCTTGAGGGGTCTCAGATACCTCACAGGAAGCAGGAAATGCCACATCCTTTTCCTAAAGACCAAGCAACTCCACCCTGATGTGCAAACATGTCTTCCCAGGCAAATGCATCTCCAGAGGCCTCCTGGGAGAAACATCCCCACATTTTTAGTAGAGTTTGCATCATTACCCTGTGTAGGAGATAAGCTCCCTTTGCTCAAGACATAGCAGTTCGCCTCAATGTGCTCCTTCAGGAGATTGTTTTTGGGAAGCATTTCCTTGAGGTTTGAGCTTCTGTAATGCAGAGTGACTCGCCCTAGGAGGTGTGGAAAAACAGCTGAGGTGTAAGCTGGGGGTGGACAGACCGGTCTTGGAGCATTGGGTTCTATTCTCTGCCTTCCTCCCTCATTAGCATTATAATGTATAACTTTACCTTGGGCGAGCGAGGACCAACAGCCAGGCTCCAAAATGTTTTACTCTAAACAAAATCAATTGTATATGTGTTCCTCAGCCTTCACACTAAATTGTAATCTTAAATGGTTGCTTCCTAATGTTACTTGACTTCTTTGTATATGTGTTAAATTCTTACTGAATGTTGGAAAGTATATAAGGTAATCAGTAAAGTTTAGCTGGGCCGCCGACCAGAGCAAGTCCCGGTCTCCCTTGAATATTCATTCCATCTGCAGTTCTTTCCCCTGCGTCCCTGATCAGAAGCTCCAAAGAACTTAACACCGAGATCTGGCACCGCAAGCAGGGTTCCACGGCTGGACCGAGGACCCGTTCAAGTTGTTCGTTGTTCATGGAGCATCTGTTCAACCGACTTTGAGGTTAGTAAACTGGAACTTTCGGAATCCAAAGAGTTGCTGAGACTTGGAAATACTCAGGCTTTGGACAGGTAGAAAAAGGGATCATTCATCATGGGTAACTCCTCCTTGGTTATTGAGGATGAATACATTCAATTGCTTAAAAATCTTTTAGATACTATGGGAATTTCTGTTAAGACTAACTCTTTTCGCTGCTTATTTGCCACCATAAGAAATTGTTGCCATTGGTTTACTCCTGATTCCCATAATCAATTAAATTTGACTGTTTGGGAGGAAGTCGGCGAAGAAATGAAACGCCATCACCAGCAAGGCAATATTATAGATAAAGATATTTGGGCTGTTTACCATTTGGTTAAGTTAGCTTTACAGTCTTTTGTAGGCACCAAAAGTAAAGTTCCTAAGCTGCCTACTTCCCCTGCTACTGCAGGTGCCAAGGCAGATCTTATTAAACTTTCTGTCTCAGACAAAACTGAGGATCCAACACTCAATCAGAGTGAGAAAGAGAAAGCTGATAATACAGAGGACTCCTTGGATGAGTGCTCTTCACAAGGGGACAATGAAAATGACATTAATGTTTTGTCTCCATCCTCATCTACACACTCTTTACAGGATAAAATGATTGAACTTAAAAGTTTTATTAAAGAATGTTATGATATGATGGAAAAGACTAAAACTCAACCTTCTGCACCTCCTGAATCTCTTTTAGATATGGTAATTCCATCCTCTTTACTCCCTCCGGCTTTTCCTCCTCTACCCACTTCGCAGTTTTTCCTGCCGCCACAGCCTCCTCCCTTTGTTCCTCCTCTCTCCATGGCAGAGGCCCCTAAGCCACTCAGATCACATCCACCATCTCCAGAAAGGAGCAGACCAACTCCCTCAGTAACTCAGCGGCCTCCGCCTCCTGCCATTCAACTTCCAGTTGTTGAATATCAGACATATGAGTCCACCCGCATTAAAAGAGCTGTTTTTCCCAACCCTAAAAACAATCTCCTGAAGGAGCACATTGAGGTGAACTGCCATGTCTTGAGCAAAGGGAGCTTATCTCCTACAACCCTGATGGCTTTCCTTCAGTTCAAATTACTTATTAAAATTTTATTTTAATGTAATTCAAGGTACTTGTTGGAGCTACAAAAATGTGCAATATTATTTTACCATTCCTATATTCAGATGCTAAGATTCAGTTTGCCAAGTCATCTGAAAGATCACTTGTTCTTATGTGTTTTATAATTCACTCCCACACATGTGGTGCTGAAGCTTGGAGCTATTTTTTTATCTCTTACTGTTAATTCATTTGCAGTCCTAGGGTTTGAACTGAGGTGAGACAACCTGGGGGCTGTCGGTCAGGATCTGCCCATTCTGTGAGAGATCACCAGGAGACACACCAAACTGCCCATTGATGTAAATGCACAACAGGATGGTTGGTTTTCTGCAGTTTACACTGGATTCAAAGGCACTTCTCCATCAGCACACTTATGACAGAATTTCTATCAAAATTCATTGAAAGAAAAAGCATCCAGTTTGATTCTTCAATAAAATAGTGTTTCTATCAGGGCATAAGCTGAATTAGTTTAGTGCATTTCTGGAATTATTTGGAAGTGGTTTTTCCCTGGCTGCAGTGTATAAAGTCTAACACACACACACCATACACACCATACACACCATACACCTACACACACATACACCACACACATGCACACACCACACACATGCATACAACACATGTGGTGGTTTTTCTTTCACACGCTCTTATTCCTACTTAGAGATTTTCTATCTAACGTCCTGGACATCTGTGTGTCTCCTCAGTCACTGTCTCTGTGACAGGAGTGACAGCCTTGCAAGGGCTGGCTGGTCCCTTTGGCTGCTGCTGTCCAGCACCTAGAGTGGAAATGTGCTGGGTCACCTGCAGAGGCTCGTTTATGTTTTTGTTGCACAGATGTGTGGATGTTTCTGGAAACTGAGTTCACCAGACAATGGTGCAAACTCTTTCTCAGTTTTGGGCTAAAGTGTCTGGACGAAGTCCTCATAGCTCGGACCCAAACAGCAGGGACGACAGGCTTGCTCTGTTAAGGAGCCGGGTGCACCAAAATCCTGGTGTTTTCCAGGGAAACAGATCAGAAGGTGAACCTCCCTTCAAAAGCAAAGGCCTAATTGTCCAAATTTAAAATGAGTTGTGTACAATGTTAACTTTCATTCTTTTTAAATTTGAGCCTTTATACCAATGTAAACTTCATGGTTAAAAGTCACGATAAGATGATACCTTTCTAATACTTGTATTTGATGACTTCCTCCCCTCCCCCATTAAGACATATCCAAATACTGTTTGGAGGAATTCTTTTTTAAAAAAAGATAGTGTTTAATTATTTCAAGCAGTACAATGAGGCTATTTTAAAGTATCTAAGGTAAACCTATATTTAATTATCAAAAGTACAATCTTCGGGTATGTGCTTATTCAAATTTATTACACAAGACAAATCTGTGCTTAAAACAAAGAGAAGATGGTGAATGAGGATGATAAAGGCCTTGGATTCTGCAGAATCAGGTTCTGCTTCCTCACAAAACCAAACATTGAATCAAATTGATCAATTCAATTTGATAATTGAATCAAAACCATGGCAAAGTCAGGTCCAGAGTAAGATGGAAAGTGCTGTGGTTTCCCTGCCACTGTTAGACGTTTAGCCAGTAGAATATAGAGAATGTGGACAAGAGCTATCGGTAATGACCCTGGTGGCACCACCAGGGCTCCTCATACACTCACAGCAGTTTTTATCATAATATGCAGTTTCCCCAGTGGGCACAGAGCCATTTGTCTGAGAGAACGTCTACCCCACATAAAGGCATTCTTTACTTACTTTAGAAGCAAGCTCGTGCTGCTTTCTTCCTAAAAATTCTGTGATTATTGACTTTGGGAGTATCACAAAGTCACATTCCACTAAACTGAGTAAATGACCCCAGTGTACTCTCATGGTAAGCTGAGGGAAGCTCTCATCTCTTCCATGGATCTGCTTACTGTAATTTAGGAATTATGGCTTGCTAATAATTCAGAGGGAAGGGCTGAGAGTTTGCTAGGTGTCAGTAGAGGCTGGGTAAAATTATTCCTTCAGAATTCATGAATCCATACTCCTCTTAACAATCTCAATATCTCTCCCTTTACGTGGCAATGAAGGAATTGTAACTACTTGATTTATGAATAGATTTTTGGAAGCAGGAAATTCTTTTTTTCTTAGAAAAAAAATTTCCTGATAAAAATCATATCAATAGGGATAAAAGTATTTGTTAAATGAGCTTTTTACATAATAAGATGCTGCTCCTGAAGTGTGATGCCATAGAATTTATGCAGAATCAACCATAAAGTGATGCAGTATCTGCTTTTATCTTTTCAGTCCCAATTTAAGCTCTGCTTTACTTTGATAGCATTTAAAATAATATCACTAAGTGGGCGAGCCTGAACATAAAACAGGAACTCCCGTTACAACTGACATCATAAAACATGAACTCCTGTTCAGCTGACGTAATAAAACATGGCTGCCTATTACAGCTGACATCATAAAACATGAACTCCTGTTCAGCTGACGTAATAAAACATGGCTGCCTATTACAGCTGACATCATAAAACATGGACGCCTGTTACAGCTGACGTCATAAAACATGGACAGCGGTTACAGCTGACTTTGCGTATGTGCAGGAAAGCTTTGGGCTTTCATATCGGTGTGGGGCTTCATCGAACTATTAGTCTAAAAGATAAATCCTCAACGTCCCCCACACTGAGGGTTTGTTTTGCCTTTTGCTTTCTACAAAACAAGGTCATCATTTTCTTTTTTCTGGGCTCCTCCTATGAGATAACAGATTTCTGTTCTTGTTACATCTCTTATTTCTGAGTTCAGAATCGAACAACTGCCTAACTTTGCTCTGAGAATTGTCAGCACATTCTTATGCTTTATTTACCCCAAATCCTAGTCTAGAATATTACAATAATCGAGATGTGACTGACACTTTGAGGGAAACATTAGCTTCTATAGCTAGTTCTCTAGGTTCCACAGAATTATTTGTGACACCTAATTATTATTCTCTTCACTAGGACGATACTGCACTAAGCCCTTCCTGCCTCCAGGACTGTGGATCTTCCAGCCACTGATTCAACAGCTTTGTTTCATAGCAAGTGGCACGTGTCTTATGTGGGTTTTGGAATATAATGGACAGGTTTTCAAATTAATTGTTGCGCCTCTCTTGGCATTACATATTTTCTAATTATATTCTCTAATTGAAAAGAAAGCAACATTGGTTTTGATCCAAAGAAATCATTTCTAAATTGATAACTCAGAAAAGTATATGCAATATTTAGTTGATTCACTCATTGTTTTTAGGTAAAGTCTCACAAAAAAAATTGGTGTTGAAGAAGACAGATGCTACCTACATCACCTACATCTTCTCTATATACCAGCTTCTCCAATATAATAGTTGTTATCTACACATCTTTAGCAAAATAGTCCTTGTAAGCACCACCTTCCCTGCTCCCCTAACCAGAGCACCAGCAACTAGCTAAGAATTTCACACAAACTAAATTCCCAACATGTATCACAGTTAGCAAATGAATAAAAGGATACCACTTTCTGACCTCATATTCAGCAGTTTTCAAGCCCAGGTTAAAAAAATAGCAACATCAGCAACTCTCAAACTTTGTAATGTTAATTCACAATACTTCAAGGTATCCTGATAAAATATCCTCAGGAACAAGGAAAGAGCAGATCAGCATTTGGGGTTGAGAAATCTATACATTCCTAATTTTCTAAATATCTTTCTTTGACTAGAACTCTAACATGGTGGGAATAACTTTTCCCTTCAGATGCTCTTATAATCTATGTTTTCTTTGTCTTTGATGAACCATTTAGGGATCATTATGTTGCAGCTGCAGAGAAAATTGATCTCAGCAGAGAGCCAGTATCTCCATCCAGGCACTCGCCGGAGGGGATATACTGCTCACATTCAGGGCTCTTATCCGAGGGCCAAAGGGGGGGCCCTGGGAGAGGAGAGTCCATGGCTTGCTCAGAGGTTATTTTAAAACCCTTGTCAGTGCTTTAGATGTCAGAACGCTGGGAGAGGGAAATACATTTGTCTCTAGTACCTATGAATCTACCCCTAATAGGCCATGCACGCTAAAATACAATTGTGGTTTATTTACATAAGTCACCTGATTTTTCACAGGCAGCTTTATCTGTAGCCGTGAGAGGGGACTTTGGAAATCAGCTGTGCACTCGTGAAAGGCTTTCAGACTGTCCCAGCTGGGGACTTTATTTCAGTGCATGTTGGGTTCTAAAAATAGAACCCAATTTCCCCCGGACCCAATTCTATACTGTTTCCTGCCATAAAATTCCTACATATGTCACCAAAAGTTCCAATGGCAGGAGACCCTTGAGAGGAAGGAGTCAACTTAGTGACATTTCTATAGCACCTCTCAGTGCTGAGAAGACACACACCTGCTTCAAGGCTGGGAAACCAGAGATGCACCGAATGCACAGCCCTAACCTGTGGAGGCCCAGGAGACAGGAGAGTATCAACGCCAAGGGCAGGCTCCACTCCCTTCCATTCACCAAGGCCGACACTAGAGAACTGGACACACAACCACTGGTGAGACATGATGAGAAGGGAAAGAGAGGGGTCCTCACCTGAAATTGTCTCTGAAAGTGGTTTGAACTCTCCAATATTAAATTCTTTCTAAAGTATCTTCATCAAATAATGAATTATTTGAACTGAGATTGGTAAATTATCAGTAAGCCATAGTATTAGTCTACCCAAATCATAACAGCAATATTTAGTGTCTCATAGAATGGAGGTCACATGGAGAGTGTGATGGAGCAGTGGGTTGGGAGCCCGTGTCCTGGATTAGAGAGTGTGATGGACAGTGAGTGGGTTGGGAGCTGTGTCCTGGATGAGGGAGTGTGATGGACATTAACTGGATCAGGAGCCCATGTCCTGGATGAGGCAGTGTGATGGAGCAGTGAGTGGGTCGGGAGCCCATGTCCTGGGTGAGGCAGTGTGATGGACAGTGAGTGGGTCGGGAGCCCATGTCCTG
>NW_003852425.1:18473978-18476943 GCF_000181295.1 Otolemur garnettii | reverse complement strand
CATGTCCTGGGTGAGGCAGTGTGATGGACAGTGAGTGGGTTTGGAGCCCATGTCCTGGGTGAGGCAGTGTGATGGACAGTGAGTGGGTTGGGAGCTCATGTCCTGGGTGAGGCAGTGTGATGGACAGTGAGTGGGTCAGGAGCCCATGTCCTGGGTGAGGCAGTGTGATGGACAGTGAGTGGGTCGGGAGCTTGTGTCTGGATCAGAGAACACACAGGGGACGGCTCCTGCTCCACCAGAGCTTCTCTATGTACTGTTCCAGGGCTTTAAAGCAGGATCTGAATGGTTAAGTGGCTGGATTGACCCCACAATCATCACATCATTGAGAGGAATCGGCCTTGCTAGGAGAATTTTTCAGTAGTGGTAATAGTTATTTTACTCAATTGGAGGAGAAAAATATCTAAAAATTAAAGCAGAAACATTTGAGGCAACCATGTAACACCCATACTTAGCCTACCCAATGAGACCAAGTCTCTTCTATGGATTTATTTACTTATCCATTTTATTTTTATTTCAGATAATGTGAGGGTTCAAACAACTAGGTTACAATGTTTGCATCTATTAGGTGGAATCCCGCCTGCACCCCACCGGGAGGTGAGCCATCTGCCCCACACTGTGCCCATTAAGTGGGGCACACCCACCCCTCCCTCCTCTCTCTCTCTCCTTCTGCTTGAGTTAAATTGAGGTTTTCTCTTAGGTAGGCATGAATTAGATCAGCTACTGGCTTCATATTAGTTTTGAGTACATTGAATACTTGCTATTTCATTTTCTATAGATTTTAATAAAACAATTCAAGTATAATACCACCGTATTAAAAGTACTTAAGAGTTATGAATGGACTGAAACTGACATATTTAATCACTCCTGTCTGTTCTTCATTGTTTTTGACCTGTTACTTTTGATATTTTATTTTATTATTATTATCATCATTATTATTATTTGTTGTTGTTGTTATTGTTGCAGTTTGGCCAGGGCTGGGTTTGAACTCACCACCCTTGGTATATGGGGCTGACACCCTACTCACTGAGCCACAGGCACCACCCTGATATTTTTTTAATCTTAAATTTCAATGCCTTTGTCCTGGAAAAGTGCCAGAGTCTTGACTTGCAGTTCAGTGAGGAGGTGGAAGGAAGGCTACATGTCAGTCTTGGCTAGAAGTCAGATGGAGGTTGACTTAGGGCTTACCACTCAAATGCTCAAAATGTTATTAAATGATTGATTAATAGAACAAAGAAAAAGAAGGAGAACGGCCCGCAGCATTTCTCAGAATGCACACACCCATCCATTGCTGCTGGCCCCACAGAGCTTCCTTCTTCTCCATGAGCAGCTCAAAGTCAGAAGTGTGTGGGGACTTCTCACAATCCAGCTTCTTAACCTTGTGGGTGGATTCATACCACCTTCCTTTTATGGTGAACCATAGAAAATGCTGGATAAATCATTTAGAATCTTTATTTTCTTACTTTCTAAACAGGTCCCTGGTGCCTTCAATAGGGGTAGTCTTCTCTTTAAAGAGTTGCGGTTTTGCATTCAAAATAGGAGGATTTATATGATCCTGGAACATCTCCAAATTTACAAATTCTTCATCGCAGCATTAAGGGTGTGGAAGGATGTGTAAATACTTGGTGAGTAGCCTGAGTCATTCCAATGGAAATATTCTCCTTCTAGTATTTTGGCACAAACTAAATAGGCCTCAGACCTGGGCCTTGTGTTTTGGTTTAAACATAAAAGATTGAGAATACGTGTAGCATATAGGAACATCTTAATCATCCCCTGGAGCCTTATATTTTCCATAAATAAATGCCCATTATAAAATGGGGATTTCCTGCTGCATGTTGAGTAAGGAGAGAGTAGTGTAGGCATGCTGTCTGAGAGGGGGTTGGGCCGGGGCAGGAAGTGAGGAGACACCATCTTATTCCTACACTTTCTAACTAGGCAGGTGGACAGCAAGGCATTTTCTTAGGTTAAGTGCAAACTCCCTACTACAGCCAAGACCCTGAGCTAGTGACAGAAAATCTTAAACAGGAGGGTAGGATCAGATCCTGCCTGAGCTAGTTTACTTTTTCTTCGTAACTCAGTTCATGTTTTACGGGGACAGCACTTCACATGTCACCTGAGCTCCTTTTTACTTGCTACTGTATTTTTGTATTATTTTTTAGGTATAGGACATATAGACAGAAATATTGAAATTCTACATATTTATTTCCCCACTTAGCTGAAGCCTGTGCTAAAACACAGGACCCTGAGTTCATCACCAGGGCCCCCCACATCCAACCTCATTGATATCACCCCAACAAAGGCAGCTCCATTCTGAGTTTTATCACTGTTGGTTTCACCTATTTCCAAAATTCATATGATAGAATTTTATACTACATACTCATTTTAGGGGTTTTCATTTTGTTTAGGGCTTTTCATTTTGTTCAAATGATGTCTGTAAGATTCAGCTATCAAGCTGCCATAGCAATAATTTGCTCTTCCTAATTATCTCATGGTGTCCACTGCGAAGGCATCACAATTCACTTATCACTTCTACTGGTTGTCTCTACTGGTTTTGATATTATTGGTGCAGCTGTTCTGAACATTCTTACACCAATCTTTTGTTGCTCAGATGCCCTCATTTTTCTTTGGTCTATACCTCAGAGTGAAATTGCTGGGTCGAAATTATTGTAATCTATCAATAAGCAACATTGCTAGATTGTGCCAAACAGTTTTTCAGAGTGGTTGAACCAATTCACAGTCTCATTAGCAATGCATGAAATCAGGATATAAAACCCATGAAAAGGTGATTGAGCATGTCCAGCTACTAATGAAGTTAGATATGATGAGAAAATAATGAAAATAATTTTTTTTTTTTTGAGACTGAGTATTACTCTATCACCCTGGGTAGAGCAGTGTGGTGTCATAGCTCACAGCAACCTCAAACTCCTGGACTCAAGCAATCCTCCTACCTCAGCCTCCTGAGTAGCTG
>NW_003852425.1:18451743-18473943 GCF_000181295.1 Otolemur garnettii | reverse complement strand
AGACAGGGTCTTGTTCTTGCTCAGGCTGGTCTCAAACTCATGAGCTCAAGTGATCTATCTGCCTCAGTCTCCCAGAGTGCTGGATTACAGGCATGAGCCACTGCACCTGGCCTAGCAAAAATAATTTTTAAATATTTAGAGATAAGCTATTTATGAAAGCAAGATGACTTCTACAGCTATCTTCAAATTAAACTAGCTCAATTTAAATATTAATTAACATTTGATTTAAATTTATTAAAATGTATAAATATATAGTAAAAAAAGACTAGCTTTGAAATCTCATCAGCAATCACACTATATGGACCAGTTTTTGGAATGTTGATCTTTATCGAGCTGAAATTGCCTCTATATTTTGCTGCCTCATCTCTATGACACAGAAAAATGTTTCCTTCTCCAACTACTTCTTGCAAAACTAAGAGTTCTTTGAAGAATGACTTGATCTCAAACACGACTTCATTAAAGCTGGTGTCTTATTTCTCAGGCAGCGCTAATATCTGTTCTTTATTAAGAAAATGATCTTACTTTAATCTGCTCAAGCAAACTCTTGCAGATTATTTTATTTTATTTTATTTTGCTTTGTTTCCTGAGCCCAAAGAGTCAAATGAAACCTGCTGGTCGGGCTCTGCTTTCAAGACGAACTCAGCAAAGGAAGAAGGAGAGTTACTGGCAATGACCTGCTTTAGGTGAATGGCAGGTGTTCCTGGGCGAGCAGGTGGGATGTCCACCCACTCTCCAAATCACCCGGGGAATCTCACAGTATCAGCTGTTCTTCTGTCTTCTGACACTGTTTCCATTTTCTTTTCTTTTCTTTTCTTTTTTTTTTTTTTTTTTTTTTTTGCAGTTTTTGGCCGGGGCTGGGTTTGAACCCACCACCTCTAGCATATGGGGCCAGCACCCTACTCCTTTGAGGCACAGGCGCCACTCTGTTTCCATTTTCTTACCATTTTTAAAGATTGATCCTTACTTTGCTAAAGTAAGATCCTTCGCTAAATTTTTCACACAACCCAAGATGTATTCATCGATATATAGTAGCTGCCTTTGCTGAATTAATCACCTTCACTAATCCTACTCCCCCAACTCTAGACATTGCCTGTACACCGGTCTCAAGATGGCAGCATCACCTCTTCTGCAGAGAGTGACTCACAATTATGCTGGCTCTAAAAGGCAGTTATGTGGACCTGACCCCTCAAACTATAGTTTGCTATCACAAACGAGCTAGGCATTTGTAGTGATAGGCAATTTAAGAAGTGATTGATGAGAACTTACTGAGTATAATATATTGAGTCATTTTATTACTCTCATATTCATTTGGATAACTTGAAGTAAAAATCTACAATTCCTGCTTTTCAATTTTTTTAAATTTTCTTTCAGGTTTTCCCTCTTTTCAAGGTTAATTAGGCCACATCATTTATTTGTGTAGTTTATAGATTTCACGGGTATTTTAATAGCTCCCCATTACTATATCTTATTAAAATAACTTGGAAATGAAAAATAATCTGTCTCTTATTGCTACTTAAGTACAAATATTAGAATGTGAAAATGATAATTTATTAAATGAAGTCCTATGAATAACTAGTGTAATCACAGAACAAGAAACTGAATAATCATTTCCTGATACAATGGGGTGAATTACCACCTGGCTTGTAATCAGAGAATTTCCAGAAGAACACAGGCAACTGTGTGACTTAATTTCTACACTTTTAACAATGCTTTTGAGATGCCATAGTAAGTTTGGGAGCTTATAATGCAGAATGTGAACCAAAGTTTCAAATGTTTACATGCTACACTGTGCGTGTAACTGAAGCATAGAACTTGTGTGAAAAACTTAAGAGGAGAATTTCTGAATTTTTTATTCATACAGTTGTTTATTCAACTGTTTAGTTATTTGAAAAGTAACCACCTCACTGTATTTAATGATCCCAACTTTCGAAACCACCAAATTTATCTTTGTCTGTCAATGAAGAGCTCAACCTCTTGTCTCATCACTCAAGATTTCTAGGAAGCTTGTCAGACTCCCGCCATGTGAATCATATTTACAAGTAAAATGGAAAAAATATAGCAAAGCCTTTTCAGATTCTATTAAATAAGTGACTTTTATGATAATTCCATAAGTATAAATACCAAATATTCAGATGATGTTTCAAATTCACACAATATAAAATGAAAGGATTTTTCTGATGACTTTAATTTATAAGATTAAAGCATTTAGCTTCGCCTTACATTCTTTAACATTTTATTTTTCCTGTGCATAAAAAACTTAAAATCAGAATAATTCCAGGCGTGTATCTCTCAACTTCTCCTCTGTGTCAGTTTAAAGTGTTGCTGCTTCCACTCAGTGGGGATTCAGAAGCAGGATGACACCCGATTTTTCTTTTCTTTTTAAATTTTGTTTTTACTAGATTTATCTTTTTCAAAAATATAGCTATTAGATCTGGGCTTTTTTGGCATATAGTTAGTAATGTGTTATAGTCTTTCATCATTCTATTTAATTTCTTTATCATACAACTAATTAAATGTTCACTTTGCAGCCAGGTGCGGTGGCTCACACCTGTAATCCCAGCACTCTGGGAGGCCAAGGCAAGTGGATCACTTGAGCTCAAGAATCCAAGACCAACCTGAGCAAGAGCAAGATCTCATCTCTACTAAAAGTAGAGAAACTAGCCACGTTTTGTGGCAGGAGCCAGTGGTCCCAGTTACCAGGGGAGCAGAGGCAGGAGGATCTCTTGAGCCCGAGAGTTTAAGGTTGCTATGAGCTATGATACCATGGCCCTCTACCTAGGGTGATAGAGACCCTGTCTCAAAAACAAATAAAGTAAGTAAAAATAGAATGTTTAGTTTGCTTAAAAAATCAACAAATTCAGAATTCTAATAGTCAAAAACTGTTAAAGGAGTTTCAGTTTCAATAAGGAATTAATAAAAGGAAAAGATAAATTGTACCAATTGGAGGAAAATACAGAGAATTTATACAATCAAGTAAACATATGGAGGAAACACAGACGGTCTTTGCTATGAAATTAGAAAATTGGAGGTGGAGAAACTAAGGAGAGAACATCCCTGCAGGAACCATCTGTGACTTACACGGCTTATAAGCTACACTGTGAAGACATTGTATGACAAGGGGCAGGTGAATTCTCAAAGGAGAATTGTGTGTATAACTTATGCATAGAACTTATGTGAAAAGAGGAGAAAAAGATGTTTCTGTTGTGAAAATTTCAAGCTTCAGTAGCTCTATCAGTACCAAATACAGCAGAAATTCCCCTGTTCTTTGAAAAGTATGGATAGCTAAAAGTAAATTTTGAGAATTCCATGGAACAAGGTATTACACACAGTAAGCACAGATAATGCTAAAAATATATTAATTTTCTTTTTTTTTCTAGTCATGGGAAGAATGATTTTTATTTCCTAATACATTTGACTTCCAGAAAAGTAACTTAACTAATTTTTTAAAAATAATGTATGAAACAATAAATAATATTAAAAAGGCAAATATTTTCAAGTGCTAATGATGTTTCATCTAAGATGCCATGCCAGATATAGCACTGGGGAATGAAAACAAAGTAACAGACATAGGTCTTTACTCAGGGGTCCTTGAAACTTGGAATATTATGAGAAATGGTTCTGGGACTCTGGAGTGAGCAGTTTTCCTTGACCTTCTAGGCTATAGACTTTATTGTGTGGCAAGTATCTGTGTGTGCAGGGCAAGCAGTGTAGATCCCAGGCTTTATTGAGTAGATTTGAATATGTGGTGTATAAACAAAAACAAGTAGGGAAATTAACCTGAAGACTGGTACAGTAGGATTTAAATTTTAAAACACTGAATGTGTGAATTAGATTTGGGGGTATCAAATTGTTTATTATGTGGCATTAGAAGGGTGAGCTCATTTACAATTATTGTCTAGCAACTAAACAGGCCATAAGGCAAAGATTATCAGTTTACTTACCTTAGGGGACTCTTGCGAGCCAATTCTTCTTTTGAGTTAAGGACAGTCCCCTGCAGTGTGAGAGGTGATGGACTGGGCTGTGGGATGAACATGGGCAGGTGAGCTGTTTCCTAAACCGTAGCTCATGGTATGTGTGGGAATGTTTGGCAGCTCTGAGCATTAAATACACAAAAACAGGCCTGGCCTCATTATGCACCACCCTCAGCTGTGTTCAGTGGTGTCCACAGTGTCCAGCTACAGCTCAGTTCTACCAGCCTGTGGTGTCCCAGGGCAGAGCCTGGCTTGTCTTGACACGGACTCGCTTCCTCAGAGGCAGTGTGTGAGGTCCATGGCTCACACAGTTCACTTTTACCTTTGTTTCCCTCCTACACCATTGAAAGAGCTATATGACTTTGTATTTTATAGCTGTATTACTGCCTTAAGCTGAAAGTTTGGCTCAGAGAGAGCTAATATGTGCTGCTGTATGACCTCCTTGTTAGGTAAGATAGTGAAAACCATGATTCCTGCTCCCTGCTTTGCTGTCTCAAAGACAGTCATGGAGGAAGCAGAAAGGTCTACCCTCAACAACCTCCCATTTGCCAACATCCCTCCCTGGAGGTGCATGTGAAATTGGCAGAGGGGTAGTGGGGCTTCCTCCAACACGCCCCAATCATGCGGGGTCATACTGCCTCAGGGTTATGTTTTTGGTGAAATTAGTGAGTTTCAGTAATTCTTAAGTCTAGAGCTGAGTTTTTAAACATGAAAAGATAAAAAACATTTTTACTAGAGTCCTTGTTGTTGCATGTGGACGGTATATGCACCTGCTACATACACACACGCACATATATCTAGATGTTTAGGTGCACCCTAGCAGAATCCTAGATGTATTACAATGTGTCATAGCAGAATCCTAAACATATAACAGAGTATCGTAGCTGAGTCCTAGATGTATTACAAAGTATCATAGCATAATCCTAGATGTATTACAAAGTATTGCAGCAGAATCCTAAGTGTATTACAAAGTATGTAGCAGAATATAGATGTATTACAGAGTATGGCAGCAGAATCCTAGACAAATTACAAAGTATTGCAGCAATCTCTTTGCAGGTCTTTTTCTTCCACAAGACTATGCATCATACAGGCCAGGAGAGGACCATGTTTTTTTCATGTCTGTATCATCCAGAACTACTAATGTACAAGTAGTCAATATGCAAAAAAGAAATTTTTTTTTTAATATACAAGTATTTATTAGGTTTCCATTTTTTGCCCTCACAAAATTAAAAAGGCTTAAAATTTAAAACAATGTTTAAGATAAGTACTAGAAACAAAAACCTCATAAAGAATGAACGAAGATAAATACATTTAGAGAAGAATCAGATGATTGCTGGATTGAAATAGTAAACAATAATAATAATAATGCAAAGAAAGTAACATTCACATTGTCAAATAAGAGTATGTCTATTATAGAATGCTTTGAGTCTGAGGTTCAGTATGGAGTCATCAGTTAAATTCTTTTTTTTTTCAAAGTCTCAAAAAAAAGATAACTAATATTTATAAATAAAAGTAAGAGATAATTTCAAAAAACAAATCATGCCAAATCTTATAGACCATAAGAAAAGAAAAAATACTTCAAAATCATTCTACTTAATCTAGATACACCTGATATTAAAATTGGAGAAAATATATTTTTATAAAGGGGAAATTACAAACATGTTTCACTTATAAATGGAGATGCAATATCCTAAACAACATATTAACAAGTTGAATTAAAAATTAATGTTTAAGTAATGTACTTTGGTCAAAATTAAATCCAATTTATGTGAGAATTAGTCACTATTTTTTTTCTTCTTCTTCTTTTCCTTTTGCTTATCCCCTCCCTCCTTCTCTGTCTGGTCTCCCTTTCCTTCATACCTCACTGTCATTATTAATAATATTGTCATTAATTGTCCTCATATCAGAGTTGAATACATAGGATTCATACTTCTCCATTCCTGTGATACTTCACTAAGAATAATGTGTTCCACCTCTATCCAGGTTAGTACAAATGCTGCAAAATCTCCGTTTATTTTTTATTTATTTTATTTTATTAAATCATAGCTGTGTACATTAATGCAATCATGGGGTACAATGTGCTGGTTTTACACACAATCTGAAATGCTTTCATCAAACTGTCAACATAGCCTTCACAGCATTTTCTTGGTTATGGAGTTGACATTTATATTCTACACCTAGGAAATTTCACATGTACCCTTGTAAGATGCACCGTAGGTGTGGTCCCACCAATTGCTCTCAATATTCCATGGTATACATATACCACAGCTTACCAATCCATTCCTCGGTTGAAGGACATGTAGGCTCTTTCCACATCCTAGCAATTGTAAATTGGGCTATGATAAACAGCCTAGGACAAGTATCATTATAATAAAACATTTTTTTTTCCTTCTGGATAGATGCCCAGTAATGGGATTATAGGATCAAATGGGAGGTTTAGGTTGAGTTTTTTGAGTTTCTCCATACTTCCTTCTAAAAAGGTTGTTGTTAGTTTGCAGTCCCACCAGCAGTGTAAAAGTGTTCCTTTCCATTGTGATATAGGCCATTCTCACTGGGCTTAGATGATATCTTAGGGTGGTTTTAATTTGCATTTCTCTGATAATTAGGGATGATGAGCATTTTTTCATGTGTTTGCTAGCCATTCATCTGTCATCTTTAGAGAAGATTCTATTCATCTCTCTTCCCCATTGATGTATGGGATTGTTAGGTTTTTTCATGTGGGTTAATGGAAGTTCTATATAGATCCTGGTTATTAAGCTTTTGTCTGATTCAAAATATGCAAATATCCTTTCCCATTGGGTAGGTTGTCTATGTGCTTTGGTTGTTGTCTCTTTCACTGTACAGAAGCTTTTCAGTTTAATTAAAAATCCCATTTGCTATTGTCGCTATTGCCATAGCAGTCTTCCTCATAAAGTCTTTCCCCAGGCCAATATCTTCCCGTGTTTTTCCTATTCTTTCTTTGAGGATTTTTTTTTTTTTTTTTTTTTTTTTTGCAGTTGTTGACCAGGGCTGGGTTTGAACCCACCACCTCTGGCATATGGAGGCCGGTGCTCTACTCCTTTGAGCCACAGGCACTGCCCTCTTTGAGGATTTTTATCATTTCATGCCTTAAATTTAAGTCCTTTATCCCTCTTGAATCAATTTTTGTGAGTGGAGAAAGGTGCAGGTCGAGTTTTAGTCTTTTACACGTAGATATTCAATTCTCCCAGCACCATTTATTAAATAGAGAGTCTTTCCCCCAGTGGATGCTTTTGTTTGGTTTATTGAAGATTAGGAGGCTGTAAATTGTTTGTTTCATTTCCTGGTTTTCTATTCGATTCCAAATGTCTAGGTCTCTATTTTTGACTCTGTTACAGAGTATGGCAGCAGAATCCTAGACAAATTATAAAATATTGTAGCAATCTCTTTTCTTCCACAAGACTGGATGCATCATACAGGCCAGGAGAGGACCATGTTTTTTCATGTCTGTATCATCCAGAACTCCTAACATATTATCTTACCGTAGTCAATATGCAAAAAAAAATTTTTTAATTTTATTTATTCATTTATTTATTTATTGCAGATTTTGTTGGGGGTCGGGTTTGAACCTGCCACCTCTGGTATATGGGGCTGGCTCCCTACTCCTTTGAGCCACAGGTGCCGCCCAGTATGCAAATTTTTTTTAATGAACTAAGAAAAATAAGAAATATTAATCCTAAAAAATTGTAGAATAGCATTTTTTTAATGTCTGTCACCATACTAGATCTTAAGCTTCACAAAAGCAGGGACTGGGCTTGTGTTTTCTTTTCTACCATGTATCTCTACCAGCTAGTATAGTGCTTGGGGCAGTCCATGGCTGTATTGGACTTTGGGGAAGAAATTGCCAAAGGTACCTATATCCCTGGGTAGTCTGGCCCATAAGTATCACCCTTACCCGAGAATGAGAGGAATAAACTTGGAAAACATTACCATGAATTAGGTAATCCATTTTTCTGCAACAAAGCAGAAGTCAGTTGCTTTGCCTTGTGTTTTGCAGCATTCCTGAACACTTAAAAATTACAATGGTAAAACTAATTTTACTACAAGTCAGTTAGGCATTTAAAATACCTTTGAGAATATTGTTAATAATTCCAATCACAATGTGCCGTTAGTTATTCTCAACATGTCTTAATGACTTAGGAGACTTCAGATGGCCTTGTATGCCTCCTAGAGGCCAGGGAGCACAGCCCCCAAAGTCAGCCACTGTTAAGTGTGGGGGTTGCTCATGCAGGATGTTGCCTGGCCACAGAGCTCCTGAGCTGCCTGTAAGGTAACCCAAATAAGCACTTTTCACCCACAGTGTGAAATTACAAGATGTAGCTACCCCATGTTGGGAGAGCATCTTGTTTCTGCTGTCATCTTGATTTTTTTTTTCTCTCTTTTGGGTGTAACAAAGAAAATCGGTCCCATGGGGCAGCTCTCACACTTGTTACCCTCCATTTCCTCTGTCTAACTGAGTGTAAGTAATGGAGCCATGTTTTAATGGCTTGCTGTCCCAGATGCCTGCCTAACCCTCTGCAGACAAATACCACAGGCAGGGCTAACAGACCCTTAGGCCAGCAATATTCTCATCTTTAATCCATCATAGACATCAAAAAATAATGAGATTTCTTGAAACCATGCCAGCAGTGAGCTCACATGACAGTGAGATGATAAATTTGCTCAACCACTTACAAAGAAGTGGCCAGCATGCCAGAGAGTCAGGTAATTTCAGTGTGGTATGGCACTGCACAGAAAACATTAATGTTTTGTTGCATTTCCTAGATGGTATCTAGCTCTGGAATCTAGCCTGTTTTTATTTTTGTTCCTGCTTCTCAGTCATGCCTTTATTTCTTAATGTGTTGCATGGAAATTTAATTCTGCCATCCTTCTCCTGGAAAAACTGACGAGTGACACTAGGACTTATGTGCATTATGCTAACGCTGCTGAACTGTGATAGAATGAAACATTTAAGAAGGACAGCGTTTTCTTTCTTTCTTTCTTTCTTTTACTTTATTTATTTTTTTTGAGACAGAGTACTATTTTTTTTTTTTTTTTTTTTTTTGCCCTGGGTAGAGTGCTATGGCATCATAGCTCACAGCAAGTCAAACTCATTGAGCTCAAGAAATCCTCAAGCAGCTGGGCTACAGATGTCTGCCACAATTCCCAGATAGTTTTTCTATTTTTTTTCTTTTTTAGAGATGGGGTCTCACTCTTATTCATGCTGATCTTGAACTCCTGAGCTCAAGCAATCCTCCCACCTTGGCCTCCTAGAGAGCTGGAATTATAGTCATGAACCACCACATACAGCCAGGTTTACTTTAGAAAAAAAAGAAAAGAATGCAGAATTAGGTTTGATTTTATTTTTTTAAGATATAAGGTGAACTGGTCTAACCTGGGGTATCTAAATATGTTTTTTAAATTAATTTTTATTAGCCAGGCATTGTCATAGGTGCCTTTAGCCCCAACTATTCAAGAGGCTAAGGCAGGAGGATCATTTGAGCCCAAGAATTTGAGGTTGTTGTGAGCTATGACACCACAGTACTCTACCCAGAGTGATAGTGAGACTCTATCTCAACAAATAAATAAATAAATGCATTGCATTACACTAGCAACTATAGTTTATATATAATTCTAATTATGTGTATTATGGGATGCAAAGTGATGACATAATTTTTAATACAATATGGAATGATTAAATCAACCTATTAACATACTCATCTCAAATGCTAACATTTTTCTGTGATAAAATTTCAAATTTATTCTCTTGGCAATGTTGAAATATGCAGTCGTGGACTATCAGCCATATTCACTCTTCTGTGTAAGTAACCTTTCCTTCTCTCTTGTGTCCTGTCACTGTCATTCCTTCCCCAGCCTCATTCCTTCCCCTTCACCCTAAGCCCCACCCACAGACCCCACCCAGAGCCCCACAAAGCCCCGGTTTCTGCTCTACTTCTACAAGCTCAGCTGTTGTAGATTTTACATACTGTTGGGGGTCAAAGCATGCGAATTCCCCTGGTTTGAAAGCTGGCTGGGAAGCAATGCTGGAAATAACTAACTCAACGCCAGTATTAAGGAAAAACAAGTCTGAGGATATCTGGGGATGGCTCACATTAACTCAGGCTGAGTAGATCAAAGCTCCTTCCTGACTTCTTCAGACGGTTTTTATTAGTTTTTAATAAAGATACATATGCAGAAGAAAAGGTTGAAGGGATCCCAGGTTCCCAGGAAGACTGGATAGAGAGAGGCAGGGTAAGCAGCAGGGGTGGTGAACAGCCGGTGGTGTCTAAGTGGGGCTGGCGGCCGAGGAGAAGCCAGGTCTGTTCAGGTGGGGAGGTTAGTAGATGGCCGACAGAAAGCACAATCTCTAGAGGGACCTTGAAAACGCCAGAACTCGTTCCAAAGAGGAAATTAATTGGTTTGGTAATTCAGAAAGGTAAGAATTATAACTGTGAGAAAGATAATATTAGAAGGAGTATCCCAGAGCCTTTTAAGATTGAAAGAAGATGCTGGGTGCGTTTCTGTATTGTTTTTATCTTGTCTAGAAGATGGTTTCATTTTAAAGTTTAACATTTACTGTAGAGTGAACAGTGTTGGCCCGGTGTGAGCCACCGGCGCGGATCAGGCACATGTGGAGAAATTTGTGTCCTGGGAGATTACAAGTTCAGCTTCTCTACGAGCATTCCATTCTCTGACTGGGCATCAGCAGGTGGTTGGTCTGGGCAGGTGGTAACAGATTTATTCCGTTTCCATGTTAGCGGCAGGAGATCTAGGAGCAGAGTATCCAGGAGAAAATTCAGTTGGTTATTACCAGAGTGCTGCTGGGGCTCCCGGAGGTCCCCCCTCGGGTCTGGAAGGCTCAGGCTGTCAGCCCGCTGTGCGAGCCGAGCTTCCCCGGAGCCATCCTGGATCTGTGCCTACATGGCTGAGTTATTTCCCCTTTTTGTCCTGGATTTAGGGCCAAGATTCCACAGAATAGGTCATTGATTCTTCCCCTGACCTTGGCGGGCCCCATCTGGGTGTGAGCCTTGAAAGCTCTGCGCAGTGCTGGTTGGAGGGAAGGTGCCGTGACAGACAGACGGTCTGAGAAAAATTATGGCCAGAGAAGCGTCTGGCTTCTGTGCAGAGCATGAGACCGGGAAGGGGCCATGGGCATTTCTCTGGAGGTCACCCTTGTTGGTGGGCCAGGACTGGTGGTATTGTTTGTGACTGGCCCAGGTTCGGAGAACCACGTGTGGTTTCGGTGTTGATAAGCAAATTGTCACAGTGCATCTCTGGGAAGCCGGGAACTCAAAGCCGGGCGCGCCCGTAGGCCTGGCAGAGCGCTCCCAGCTCACCGTGAACGTGGCCGCAGTGTCTGTGACAGCCCCAGCCTGAGAACGGAGGCTGGGGCAGAAGAGTGGACCAGAGCTCCAGGGAGTGACAGTCACTGCACGGGATTCTGTTTGCTTGGGATCCTTCCTGCGTCCTCCACTGCTCTGCCCTGCATGTTGGGAAGCCGGTCCCGCAGATCCCCAAGCCGCTGTCTTAGTGTCTTTTCCGAGTGGGTGAGCTTCAGCAGCGGGAAATGCCACCGCGTGACTGGAGCTGAGGAGGAGTCGCAGCGCGTGTCCTGCCTTTTCTGCTTCAGTCGTTAGCGGCTGTGTCTCCTCCACAGTCCCAGCTCCTAACACACTGGGCGTCTCCTGCAGGGCCCTGGCTCTGAGCTACAGTCACCTCCCGTGTCTTTGCGGCCCTGCTGGTGCTGATGGTGTGTGCTTCGTTAATCTCTAGTCAGTTCCTCGTCTCTTCTTCTCCCCGGAATCTTTGTAACCAGTTCACATGTGAAACTTTCTTGATTTTCTCTGTTTAGTCACCTGGCATAGACGTTTCCTGGGACAACTGACTGTCCAACAGCTTCCTAGGCTGAGAGGGAGTGAGAAGGAGAGTGCGGGTTGGGGCGTCTGAGCACAAGCTTGTCCCAGAGGCAGGCGGGAGTTCAGGGAGAGGCCACAGGCTTGAAGGGAAGCTGGAGCCCGAACTCAGGATCATCCTTGTCAGAGCGTTACCATGCGAGGGGTGGGCAGAAAGGAGGGAATCAGTGTAAGCCTCCTAACCTGTGTGAGTGGAGTCCCAGAGGACAGCAATATTCTGATATGAAAAAAGAAAATATTGTAAAGTCAATGTGAATGTTTATTAAATATTCTTAAAGTGATGTAATGAAGAGGTTGTAAACATGAAGCAAAACTTCTCTCTGTTCAGAGCCTCACTTCATGGTTCTCCTCCTGTAAGTTTTTAACCTCTCTCTTTCTCTTTCCCTCCCTCTCTCTCCTTCCCTGACTTTCTCTGTTCTCTCTCTCTTATGGTTCAAACTCTATGGTCTCCCCTCTCCTTTTGCTTTGTTCTGCTCTCGTGTTTTCCCCTCACCTGTCTACTTCCAAGAGAAGCTTTTTCTTGTGTAAGTGATGAGGAAGGGTGCATGTTATTCATTATGTTTTGTGTACTCCTGTCACACCAGATGATATAATCCAGAATGGAAACCGGAGATATTAGATCAAAATACGTTGGCTTGCAAGAAAACTGATATTCTCATCATGGCTGAAAATGACCTTTTGTGCAATAGATTTTCCTAGTCCATGCAAAGGGAAAACTCTGCCACTGACACTGAGCTGGGATCTAAAGTGGCATTTTGAACTCCAGGTGCTCATATAAGGTGTGCACTGAACAGGCTTCCAGCACCTTTCATAGAGACCACACTCAGTGGAGATTTGATAAATGAGCACATGATACCTGAGATAGAATGCAGTGCCCTACCAAGAGTTCTGGAGGATGTGACTGTGACTGCCAGACACATGTATATTGTTATGGTAGAATTCATTCAGAATTCCTATTTAGAATATACGGATAGATCTTCTAGGCCATGGAAGCCAACATTCTCTTCCTTCAATTTTCCCATTTCCTGTGTAATGGTCAAGCTCCCCCAACTCCTATTGACCCCATTTCTAATCACAGTAAGGTGCTCTGAAGAATGAGCAGTGGCTCCATGGGGATCAGGGAAATGAATGTTGCCAGGTAGACACTTCCCAACTCAGAACCAAACTTAGATGTTGCCTCACCTTCTGAATGTGGCTCCAGGAGTGGGCAGCTCAGCAGCTTCAGCTGATCCCTTCTGATCAGAATGTATCCATCCTCAGTCTTCTGCAGAACAGACAGTCCTGCACTCACTCCTATCTCAGCCTTGCCTTGAAAGGAACTCTGCTGACAGTAAAGCCCATATTGGTAACAAAAATGAAAGTGCATCAGAAGCCAAAATAACAATGATTATCTTAGATATTCTCAAATATTTTTAAAGTATCTGTTAGGAATGAAGTGAAACCCACAGATAGTATCATAAGTGGTGAGAAGCTGGACACTTGGCATCTAAGATCGAAACAAGATGAAGATGTCCACTTCCAGCAAACCTATTAAACAGTTGTATTCAAAGTCCTCGCCAATGTAATAAGGCAAGAAAAGGAAAAGGTAACAAAGGGCATGACTTTTTATGTAGAAAATCCCAATCAATTGACAAAATCAGTAAGTATAGGAAAGTTGCAGAATATTAAGTTCATAAACAAAAGGTAATTGTTTTTCTACATGCAAGCAATAAGCAGAATAATGCTGTTTATATGAAAAGAGAAATACTTAGGCACAAGTCTAACAAAATATGTGCCAAGTCTGCATGCCCCACACTATAACACTGTGGAAAATCAGAGGAGATATAAATAAAGGGAAGGACCTTTATGTTCACAGATTAGGAAGCTCAGTGTTGTAAATATCTCCCTTCTTCCCAATTTGACCTACACATTAAACATAATCAGAATTAAAATCTCAAAAGGCTACTCCTAGATATTGACAAACTGATTCTAAAGTTTATAAGGAAGAGCAAGGACATAGAATGGCCAATACATATTGAAGATGAAGAAACAGGTGGAGAACTCACACTAGCTCGTCTAACACCCCCTATAATGACGGCGTTACCTGGACAGTGTGGTGAACATTGGTAGGAGATTAGATCCTGCACAATTCAATGCAGACAGGACAGTCTTTTTTTTTTTTTTTTCATTGTTTGGGATTCATTTAGGGTACAAAGAATTAGGTTACACTGATTGCATTTGTTGATAAAGTACCTCTTATATTTGTGTTCCACCACCAAGAGGTGTGATAGATACCATGATCCCATCCCCAGAAAGAATAGTCTTTTCAACAAAAGTTATGAGAACAATTAGAGACCCACATGTAAAAATCAATCTAAAGACAAATCTTTCACAAAAAATTAACTCAAAATATATCATAAACTTATGCAAAAACTAAACTTCTTGAAGAAAATAAAGGAAAAATTTAGTTGACCTTGAGTTTGACATTAAATTTTTGAGACACATTAAAAGCATGATACATGAAAAATAATTGATAAGTTATATTTAGTTAAAATTAAAAATTATGCTTTGTGAAAGGAACTGTTATAAAAGAATAAAAAGGCAAGGCATGCAAAGAAAATATTTAAAAGAGAATATTTGGAAAACACATGCATGATAAATGATTATGTCCAGAATCTAAAAAGAGCTCTTGGAATTCAACTATAAGAAAACAAACCCCCAATAAGAGAGAGACAAAACAGAATGGCCAGGAGGGAGGTGTAGCAAGGTGACCAGATGGGGCCCTCCAGCAGTCGTCCCCCACGAGTGTCAAGGTGAACTATTATCCATGAAAGAAAGTGCCTATCCATGAAAGAAACACACAGATGGGAAATAAGGAGATAGAAACAAACTCCACGAATATGGAGACCAGAAAAAAGGAGAAGTGCAAAGATATTCTGCTATCAATAACAGGAATTTCAAGACAACAAAGAAAAAGCGGGATGCACATGGGGGCATGGAGTGCACCTCCTGGGGAAGGACTCAGCTACAATTCAGACTTTACCTTACAAATGCAGATAGTCGTATGCACCCTCATATTAATCCAAAATATAAAAAAAGAGAAGGTTGCTATACCATGATAAAGGGGTCAATTTAGCAGGAGGATGTAATGATATAACATATGATATATTTAGCCAACATTGGAGTGCCCAGATACATAGAGCAAATATTATCAGAGCTGCAGAGAGAGAAACCCCAACACAAGAATCGTTTTAGGCCTCAACACTCCATTTTCAGCACTGGACAGCTCGTCCAGACAGAAAATCGACAAACACTGGCCTTAACCTGCACCATAGAGTGTGCAGACCTAATTATGTGCTTTTGCTCTGCTGGGCTAAGTCACAGAACTTGCAAACAGCTCTCGGCTCGGCATCTTGAACTGCAGCTCCTGCCAGCGCAGCTCCCTATCATCAGCAGCCTGGAGCACAGGAAAGAGTCAGCACGTCCCCCAAAGCCCTGAACTACAGCAGTGAGAGCAGCTCCTCCATCCCCACTTGATTCATCCTCCGTGTGTCCTATTCACTCCGCCTCATGCAGGTTTGATAAATCCCTTCCTTCCACTCCTGCTGTGTCAGTTTAGTGCCTCACCACCAAAGTTATTGTAAAATGGGGCATCACTTTTTATCTTTCTGATTATTTTTTTCATTTGCTTCCATGACTCATTCTGTATGTCAATGCCAGGGTAAAATTTTTCTCAAATGCAAATCATGTTTTTCTCCCTTAACGTCTTTAGTGGCTCCAGTAGTTTTTAGGATAAAGTTCAAACACATAAATACATTCCGGCTGCACCGAATGCCCCCCTGCCTCATGCCCACCCTGCACCTGTGCCTCTGCCTGGCTTTTCCTGACAATCACCTGCTGGCCTTTGTTTGCCAGGTAGGTATTTCTCAATCATGAGGGGAAGTCAGGCATTTGGAGTGTATCTCCTGATCTCTGCAGGCTGAGGGCAAGGAGGGTGCCCCTTTCCTATACTCCCCTAATAACATCTTCTGGTCACTTTTTCATCATGTTGGAAAGATTAATTTTCTCGACTCATTAGATTATGAGCTGTCTGAGGTCAGGAATTGTGCCCTTCCTCATCTGAAAGTATGTCCACATATACACAGAAGGTGCATAATAAACACACAGCCAGGGCTGGCTCTGGAAGGGAATGTGCGGTATTGTTAATCATACAAGCTGAGAATTCGCTCTTTTCTGCCCTAGAAATCTGTTTGCCTTATGTGAGCATTACTTTATTTTCACTGCTATATTTAGGCTTTTGCTGAAACACACTTTCAGTTCCAAGAAGTCATGACTCTTTCACTTCAGATTTAGCAGATGTTATATGTTTTCAGCCTTGAAAAAAGCTCTGTATTTGGATTTGCTGGGAGGAGTTGAAGTCTATGCCTTGGGACAGGATTCCATTCATTACCCAGCACTCCAAGGTCCCTGAAGCTGTCACGCCTCTCAGCCTGGCCAGGGTGACATTTGTTGCTTTGTCAACAAATGACAACAAATGACAAATGCTTTGTCAACAAGTGACTCTTTTTGCTTCTCAAGAGTTTCCTCAGAACTGTGTTAAACCTGATTAGCACATTTCAATTATTTTTATATATGTAAATTGTTTCTACTGTGATGAATCTCGAAGTGAAATCCATGAAGTTGTACTATCTCGACAGGGGTTCTTTGTAATTATCATGTGTCCTACTGATCTTTATTAAGACTTTTTCCAAGAGTGTATAATTACATGGTGGGAACTTTAGGGGAGAGGTTTAGGTGATGGCCAGATAGACTGAACTCAGGGCATTCATTGTTACCACTAAGTCACTTCCTTTTCTGGCACCTTCAGGATTGTTGAACACACGCCCTGCGTGTGGCTGTTCCATGCAGGGTATGAGCTCTGCTGCTGGTTGGATTGTCCCTCCCAATTCACATCTTGCAGTCACAATCCTCAGCACTTTTGTGACCTTCCTGGGAGATAAGGTCTTTACAGAGGTGACCAAATTAAAATGAAGGCATTAGGATAAGCCCTAAACAAATAACTGGCATTCCTGTAAGTTATAAGGATACGTCTGGAGGAAGAGGGACATGGGAGGCTACGATGTGAAGATGAGGGCAGCGAGCAGCCTGGTGCCCTAGAAGCTGAGGAATGCTGCAGATGGGCTGTAATTGCACCTGGCAAAGCTGCTGCCCGGATGTTAAACCGAGGCAGGTTTTTCCACACAGCCCTCAGAAGGAACCATCCCTGCTGACATCTCACCCTTGAACGTCTATCCTCTAGAACAGAGAACAATAAATTTCTGTTGTTTAAACCACTCAGTCTGTGGTGCTAACATGGAAACTAACACAGACCTCTGTTTACTGAATTTCTCTGCAGAACTCTACAGGGTGAGCCATGGCCAGACCTGTTCTTAGGGGCACCACGTAGCAGGAGCTCATGAGTTCTTGGCCTCTACAAAGCAGATGTAGACAAAGGAACATTGAAAATTGAAGTGTAAGTGGGAGGGGCAGAGACCAGGAGAGGAGGGAGGAGCAAGACCTGTCCTGTTGGTGCGGGAAGCATGAAGCGTGTCATGGCTGAAGCCCAGTGTTGGTCTGTTATTCACTCAGCAGGTACGTACTGAGCACCTAATGTGTGTCAGACGCTGTTCCAGATTCTGAGTATGTCACTAAAGAAAAGTGTTTTGAAATGTCTGTGCTAAAGGAGTTTCCTTTCAGGAGAGGATCAGACAATCCATGAATACAAAAGGGAAATGTGTAGTATATCACATGGAGGAGGCTAAAGCAGAAGGAGGGATAGGGAGCCTGGAGCCTGTGTGGAGCTGATTAGGGCGACCTCGTGGAAAGGCCACACAGAAGGTGCCTTTCACAGATGGGGGTGACTGCACACACCTGGCTTGGACTCTTACTCATGTACACTCGGAAGCCACTAAATGTTTTGTGCAACATAGTGAAAACCTGCAGGTGGGGTCAGTCTGGCTGCTATGCTGAGAACAGGCTGAAGATGGCAGGGTGAAGCCACAGGCGGGGGGTGGGGGTGGAGGGACCAGAGAAGCCTTGACAATGGAGAGCTGGGTGTAATCTAAGGGAAATGGTGAGTGGCTCAGAGCACAGATCCCAAAGCAGACCTCATGATTAAGACTCTAAATTATAAGCACATATTCTTACATCTAGTGGTCAGACTGTATTTCCAGGGACAGTCACAGACGCCAGGCACTTTAGTGATTGTGGGCCTTTAACTCTGCTGATTTTCTGAGGCTGTTCCTCCAAACCATACAGCCAGTGTGTATGAGAGTTTGGCGAGCACCTGTCCCCGTGCATGGTGGCATCTGCATGCATTCTCACGCCCAGTGTGCTCTGGGCTTCAGTGAGGCACAGAGTCCCCCCTGCCCCCCGTGACAACTGTAGGGGCACGAGCACCAACTTCCCATGAGCTACCTGCTTTCCGTTTGCTACTTTCATTAAGGCTGGAAACTGCTGTCTTCCCATCTGAGAGTTCATTTGGTCAATGCACGATGACTGAGGAGCAGATTGTTTGGGTGTGTGTTTAATCCCGCCTTTACTTGCTTGAATTCTGCACCACTAACTCTATTACTCTTTTTATAAGATGGGAATGGTGAGCACAGTCAGGAGGCACAGAGCCTTGGTTGGTGAGGGACCTCATATCTGTTGGTGGCCCCATGATATTACAATTGGCATGAAAATTCCCACTGCAGTGAAGTCATAGCCATTGTAATGTAGTACATTGCATGCATGTGATGGGGGGGAGGGGAGGCTGGTGAAAACACACCCACTACTCTGCCAGCCCTACCAAGTCTGCGTATGCATCTGTGTAGAGGACGTGGTGCCTGATGCTTGATTATGATAATCAACCATTGCTAGTTATGTGTTATTACAATCATTTTATTGTTATTTTAGATTACACGCCTTCTACTTATTACAGGTTAACTATGAGTCAGCCTCAGGCAGGCCCTTTAGGAGGCGTCCGGGAGATGACAGCTCCACCCGTGTTAAGACCTTCAGTCACACAGGTGGGAGGTGGAGACAGTGGTGTTGGGGATCCTGACCCAGTGTTGACCTGGGTTGATATGAGAGTTTCCTACACTAAGTCATTAAAGGGAACATTCAAGGAGAAACTATTCTATCTGTATTATTTATTCCTGATTATTGAGATTAAGTGCAAAGTCTTTGTGGTTTGAGAATTTGGAATGGAATTCGGCTTCTGACGTTTATTATTTGTGTGATGTGGGGAAAGTTACTTGGAGTACAAGGATAATTACAAGGGCAATTATAGTGACTATTTTCCAGTATTATGAAGATTAAATTCTAAGCTCTAAATAATGTTAAGTTTATTAATTAACTATTATTATTGTATTAGCCAAATCAACCTAGTACCAAAACATAACGATGTTCAGGAAAACCCACGGAAATGGAAATCTGCATCTCACAGGCCTCAGGAAGCACCAACTGTGGGTGCAGGTGCTGAACAGCTGTACAGCGACCACCCAAGCCACCCACAGCCCCAGCGCCTTTGTGTTACGGCTGCCAACAGTAACCAAGTACTGGATACTTTTGATTACTCTTCACAAAGTTGATTCCGACTTAGTCAATAATTATTGATCTTCTAATCCACAGCAGAAATAATGACAGAAAATACCTAATCTGCTTTCTCAAAATGTTTAGGGTTCAGAAAGGAGAGAATAGGATTTATGCAAGTTGCCTCATTGGAGAAAGTGATAATAATAATGTGAGTGACAGAATAATAATGTGAGTCACAGAACAAATGGAAAGACGCCAGGCAGAGTCCCAGACGGGAGAGAAGGGCCCACGGACTTGATTCCTCCAATATTTCAGGTTATTGTTTTTCTGAGGTGCTAAGCATTGGTTGGAAGATTTCTGGGTGTGCAATGAGTAGTGTCGCGACCCGTCGGGCCCCTATGGCCCTGGTCTCGGTTAGCGCAGGAAGGAACCAGGTGAGAGGCGGATTAGAAGTACAAGCTTGTGGAAGGCGGGCTAGCCCTTACTTTCCGGGTAGCCCTGAGCAACCTCCGCACCAGCCTTTTTTTGAGCCAGAACAACACAGGTGAGGGGAGTAATTAACAATGACTACGTGCTGAGGGCAGGGCTCTTCTTCCACAAGGAACTCCTGTGGAGGAATGGCCCGAAGTCCACGCCTCAGCTGCAGATCATCTTGCTCGGATGTCATCTGGCTCTTGGCGTCTCCTACAGAGTAGGACTCATCCTACCAAAAAAAGCTAAATTTTAAAGGTCACAGACATGGAGTTTGGGGACTATACCTTGTTCTAAAGCAAAGTTGTTTATCCTCTAGGAATCTGCTACCTCATTTACAGAGCAAGTTACTTTCCAGAATAGGTGTAATGATAAAATGAGAAAAAATTAATGTGAAAATGCTTTAAAAATATGTCACAGAATTAAACAAAACCAACAAACTTATAAGCATGCAATTTTATCCCTTTTAAAAAATAAAAGAAAAATTTCAAATTTTTATTCTTTATTAGATGTTTTATGATTTAAATGGAATATTTTATTATAGAGTCTTTGAGGACAGGCCAGTAAACTATTACAAAATATTCTAATTTTTACCTTTTAGTACTTTCAGTGTAATCTGTAAGAGATCAATGAAAAGTAAGAAGACTATTTTGGATTTCTTAAGAATCTTAGATATTTAAATTCATTCATTCATTGTTTTTCCGTTTACTCTCCTGATGTTTATGAAGTACTCAGTGCCTGCCAGTTGCAGTGATCTGCATTGTTTCAGGAAAGGCAGGGCTCTGTCCCTGGTGGGTGACTGTGGGGCCTGGAAGCTCTGCACGGAGTGGGGCCTCTGCACCAACACTCTGGGGCCGTGCACGGAGTGGGGCCTGTGCCCCAACACTCTGAGGCCGTGCACGGAGTAGGGCCTGTGCACCAACACTCTGGGGCTGTGCACAGAGTGGAGCCCATGCACCAATACCTTGGAGGCCCCAGCCTGTCCGTCAGACCCCCAAGGCCACAGTCCTGTCTACTTTCAAGTACTAGCACAAAATTTGATTCTGAAAACTATGGAAGTGAGAGTGGCGTGGGCTTAAATAGATTACTTTGTGACATCTGTGGGGCTGAGCAGAGAAGACCAGAGAGTCAGGACTCTGAGAGGCAGATTAGATTAGATATTGACCATCCGTGTTCATATTGTGTGGGATCTGAACCAAATTTTAAAGGTCACAGACAGGAGTGTGGGGCTGTACCTTGTTCTACAAGTGTGTGGGCCTAGGGGTTATGGCTTGTCCCTCAAATTGTCATATTTTCGTTTCAAGCCTCAGGTGTCATATAGAAAATTTTCTCATAAAATTAAGGGATGGTGAATGTAGCTATTTATTCCCAAATGATTCATGGATGAGAATGCTAAAGTCTTCCCATTCTAGAGTGGGAAGGTGGATCCCTACTGTGGTGAGTCTGTTTGTAAACAAATAATGAAGATTTTCATTTGCCCGTGTTTTCCTGAACATGAGACACTGTCTTATATTTATTTTTTTCTCAAGAAGACACACTAGGGCTTATTTTCAGGGGGATGTCTTATTTTAATTAAGTATACTACAATAATCTACATTTATTCAAATACAGTTAAGTCATCTTCTTCTGGAACCTGACAGGGGGAGTCCACCTTGTTGGTGGAGCTGGCACTAGTGATGCGTGAACTCCTTTCCCCTAGCCATTCACACGTGTGCAATAGGATGCCTGTGACTGCAGTTACCACACACACACCTGTGCAAGTGTGAATGGCTTGGAGAAAGGAGCTGTGGCAGATAAAAGCTATTCCAGTCTTCCTTACCGCTCCATGCCGAAATGCATGGCATGGCTATGGAGTGTATCTGCACTGCCCATCACTAGGTCTTATTATCGGAGTAGGGCTTATATTTAATAAATGCATAAAAATCCTGCTAGGGCTTATTTTTTGGGTTGGTCTTATTTTGGGGAAAACACAGTATAAACCACTGCCCTTTCAGGCCTGAAGTCTAAGCCTTCTTTTTCCATTCTTTTTTTTTAAATCTTTTTATTAAGTCATATACACATACATCATGAATACATTGAGGAGGACATGGAGAGATCACATAACTGCCAGTCTCTATTAACCTGACATCACTTGGCACCTTGTTTGCTCTTGAGTCCCAGATTATAAAGGTTTCACTATGTGCATACCCTGTCTGTAAGGTGAGGAGATGAGGTCTGTGCACAGCCTGTCTGTAACGTAAGGAGATGGGGTCTGTGCACAGCCTGTCTGTAAGGTCAGGAGATGGGGTCTGTGCACACTCTGTCTGTAAGGT
>NW_003852425.1:18446440-18450735 GCF_000181295.1 Otolemur garnettii | reverse complement strand
GGGGTCTGTGCACAGCCTGTCTGTTAGGTGAGGAGATGGGGTCTGTGCACAGCCTGTCTGTAAGGTGAGGAGATGGGGTCTGTGCACAGCCTGTCCGTAAGGTGAGGAGATGGGGTCTGTGCACACTCTGTCTGCATGGTGAGGAGATGGAATATTTGTGGTTGGTGGAAAGCAGTGTTCATTATTTCACAGCCACTTCCCACCTTTCCCCTTTTCTCAGCAGTAAATTCTCTTTCTCTCATGTTCCTTCCTTCCACCCCAAAGTCTAAGCTGTCTTAGGTCAACAATGTTCTAAATGTCCAAAAAAGTTAACCTCAGGCTTCTCTCACTGTTTTTCATCACTGATCAATCTGTATTTACCACTCAGGAGTGAGAGCAAGAGGTAAAAAATTATTTGAGAGATTTAAAGTCAGCTATTTACAATTTGAATTGCACAGACAGGAGAATTAAGTCATAAAAAAACTAAGGTGATTATTCTAGATGACCATGTAGTTCATTTATAGAGATAGGAGAAAGAAGAAACCAAAATATTTTTTAAATATTTTAAGAAATTATAGATTCTTGGCATAATTTCTTCATTCTTCACTGGAATAGACATGCAGAGAATTGGTGGATTCTCAAATCATCAAGAATAAAATAATCTACATCCAGCAGGTGTATTAGTAGGAAGATTTGTTAGTGAGAAAAAGTGCAAGCATGTTATCAATTACAACCCTAACATGGCCCTTTTCTGTTGGAAAGAAAGATTATTTTTGGACTGTAGCATGTAGTTTTATAGTGTTTCTTCCTTCAGATTTGGAGTTTGAATAATATCAAAAGAAAACCTTGCTGGTTTCCCCCAATCCACAGGAGGCTGTGTCCGCACTTTGGCTCATACCCCGAAATCCTGCTACATAAGCCTCCCTCCCTCTCTGGGAACAGCCAGTGCCTCAGCATCTCTCTCGGAACTTACCTTCACATGGGAATGAAACTTGCATTCTTGATGAATGCAAGAAAAAGTATGAAGAAAGAAAGGGCCAGGTTAAATGCGCCTCCAACTGCTGAGTCTCAGTGAGGTCAGCTCCTGGAGAAAGTGCTCAGGGGGTTTCCCTGAGAAACTCTATCTCAGCTCTACCTTCCTAGTTTCTCACACTTGTCATTCTCTCAAGGAAAAGAACACCACACACCCCTAAATCGTCCCGCTAGTGGGGTGTGACACTAGGAGAAAGGGCCTCAGAAACTCACCATCTGCTTGGGCGTGAGGAAGAAGTGAACTCACTCAGCAAAATCGGTTTTCTGGGAGTGACATGGATGGTCAGGAGAGGCTCTATTTTTTCCCCCTTTTTTTCTGCTGCAGCTGCTGAAACACTGACTAGAAATCAGGATACTGGAACAAGTTCTTTGCTTTATGTCCATAATGCCACTCAGCAGTTTTAAACTTTTCACCAAGGACAAGCAAATCCTGAAAATAGGTCTGTTTTCCACTAGTTCTTTAGAAAAGAAAATGTTTAGCTTCCTTCAGTCTGTCAATCTCGTGGTGAGGAAATGCGACCGGGTAACTTTTTTAAGAATCCAGGCTCAGAAACAGCTGTACAAATCATAAAAGTATGATTTTTCCCATCTTTAATCCAACTGACTTTCGAGTCAATGGACATTTTCAGAGACAAATTCTAAAGCCGACCTACTCTGACCCGCAGCTTGGAAGGGACGCACCCTGCCAGACACCCCTAGGCCCTGGAAAGACACTCCTGGTTTCTAGAAGAGAGGGGGGGAAAGTGTCCTTGAGAGATGATATGAAGGATATTGTTCTCTCATGAACTAATACTCTCTGCTTGTCAGTTTTAAACGAGGAGAGGCCGTAAGTCCCCAAATGAGAAGCTAACAGCTCTCAGAGCACGGTGAATCTCTGAAACCAACATCAGCTCCGGAGTGACTGAGGATGGTGAAACCTGTCCGTCCCCTCCCACCTCCCTCAGTCAGAACGTAAATCTGTCCTACCACACGCCTGCCTTTGCTGCTTCGAAGCATCTGGCTTCCTATCATCTCATGCTGGTAGGAAAAAAGGCACTATCTTAAAAACTATGTTATTGTTTTTAAAAACATATGCATCTTGTTTATTTATTTATTTATTTTATTGTTGGGGAGGGTACTTATTTATTTATGGAGGGTACAAAGATCCAGGTTATACTAATTGCATTTTTCAAACAAAGTCCCTCTTATAAATGTGCCCCCCCCAGAGGTGTGCCAAACACTGCCACCCCCCACCCCTCCCTCCTTCCCTCTCTCCACTCCCCCATTTCCCCACTCTCCACTACTATTCAACATAGTGCTGGAAGTTCTAGCCAAGAGAAGAAAATAAGGGGCATCCAAACAGGGCCAGAGGATGTTATTTTGTTTATTTAAAAGTATTTATTTTATTGTGGTAAAACCTCTTAACATGAGCTCTGTCCTCTTAGGCATCTGTAAGTGTCTGATGCAGATGCCGCTGACTGCAGGTGCAAGCTGCTCTCTCATCCTGCCTGAGACTTCATGCCCGCTGTACAGACCCACAGCAGGACAACAGCTGCCCTTGTGATGATGGCAGAAAGGCACCTGATATTATATCATACTGTGCCATGTGCATCCCCACAGATGTGCCAGAAGCTTGTTCTAAAGGCATCTGAGTATGTGTAGGTGGGTCTTCTCCCCAGTCCTTCCCTTCCCCTGTGAGAGAAGTCAGTGGGAGGAGGGGACACACAGGCCAAGAGGGGCCTTTTCCACTTCAATGGTTCAGCACTTCTGAGCCTCCTACCCTGTGCCTCACACAAAGATTTTGCAAAGAAATTTGAATACTATATCTTTAGTGAGTGGTTCCCAGAAACAGGTAGCAGGATCTGTTACAGATAGGTCACTGTGAAACCACCCACTATGTTCCATTTCTACAGGACGTGCTCTGTTGGGAGTGCGACCTGCAGGAAAGGGTGCTGTGGTCACCCAGATGCAGCACAGGCTGGGAGGCGGCCTGGGTCTGGTTAGTCAGACAAGGGCAGATTCAGAGGCTGAACTCAAAGCTGCTGAGAAGCTGAGAGGTGCTGAGGGAGGACTCTTGAGTGATTGAGATAGAAGCCCACAAGCTCCATGGGAGGCGGTGGAGGGAGGGGACCCCTGTTGCTCCCCTGTTCCAGCCATGTCCACCTTGCACAGAAGCCACAGGAGCACCTACAGCCACGTCTGTGAGGTAAGTAGACAGGGCAGGCTATGATGAAAATTAAGGCATGATGACAGTCATCAGCGTGTTTTCTTGCTTCTTGAGAATTTAAAAAGAGATAATTAATGGTAAGCCCTATTATTCAATGGAAATCAGCATTTAATGAGCTTGAATTATGAAAGGCACAGGCAGGACCCCAACCACACAAGTTACTCAGGACACTTCTGAACTGTAGTTCCAAGTCCTCAAGGCAGCTGCTCTTTGGCGATGAGTCTGATACTAACTGGATAACGGAGCTGTTATCTTTTAGGCCCATGTTTTCTAGGCTCTGCTAGGAACTTCCAATTTGTTTCCTAATTGTAACTCCCTAGTTAGCACTGTGAGTTAAATAGCTCTGCCACCATGAGGCAGACTTCAATACTGAAGAAACTCACCCAAGGCCACTTATAAACAGCACTGAGAATTAGGTGTTTTTATGACCCAAAGCCAATGGCCTGTTAACACAGAGGTGTTGGTGTTGTTCACTGTGGCAGTTTGTAAAACTGAATGTTTGAGCCTTCGCAGACAACCCCTCTTAGGTGTCTGTAATTGTCCGGTGCAGGTGTTGCCGACTGCAGGATATTATATTGTACTGTGCCATGTGCTTCCCCACAGAAGTGCCAGAAGCTCATTCTAAAGGCATCTGAGTGTGTGTAGGGTGGGTCTCCTCCCAGATGCCTCCCTTCTTCTGTGAGAGAAGTCAGTGGGAGGAGGGGACACACAGGCCAAGAGGGACCTTTCCCCTTAAATGGTTCAGCACATCTGAGCCTCCTACCCTGTGCTTCACAGAGATTTTACAAAGAACATTGAATGCTGTGTCCTTAGTGAGTGGTTCCCCTCTCTTCCTTGCTCTCTCCCCCCAAATATAATACTTCATTTCTAGATGCCAGCTCTAGCAAATTAGCTTTTCTTATGTAGATTTTACAAGTAAAATCTGTAAGAGTCATTATAGAAAGAAATTATGTTTGCATCTGCTCTGTAAGCAGAATCACTGCATTCTGCATCAATCTTCTCTCACTGGAGTAGTCGCTCAATTTTGAGACATGCTGGTTGTTTGATCTTTTCGAGCTTTCTTTTTTTTTTTTTTTTT
>NW_003852425.1:18442941-18446287 GCF_000181295.1 Otolemur garnettii | reverse complement strand
TCATTGTTGTTTGGCAGGCCCGGGCTGGATTCGAACCTGCCACTTTAGGTGTATGTGGCTGGTGCCTTAGCCACTTGAGCCACAGGCACCGAGCTCTCTATGAGCTTTCATGTAACACTTCATTCCTCGGCCTTCTAAAGAATTAAGTATTAAAGCAAGGTGACAAAGTTATAATGCAAATAGTTTCTGTTAACAAGCTGCAAGGATTATTTGAACAATCAAATGAATAACAGTGAATCATAATGATTTTATAACAATGTGTTACACAAATAACTCTAGTTTTAAGTACCAAAGAGATAAAATATTAGAAGAAAAACAAAACTGAAATGAATGGATGGCTTTTAGTTTTGGTTTCAGCCCTTTCCTCCCTCAGCTTCCTAATTTTCCCCTTTTTAACAGGGAGTGACTGTTCAAACACGCAGGCTCAGCTTTTCCCTCGGTTACTAGGACTAGCCCTACCTGGAGCCAGGTGGAGTGGGAATGTCCAGCCCTACACATGGTCAGCCATCGCTGGGGTCATCTGTCCAACAACCAGGCACAGGGACACGGAAGGGAGTGCAGACGACCCTCCCCCAGGTGCTCATCCTCTGGGGGAGGAGGGCAGCAGTGACAGTGACCTTGGGTCAGGGCTCTGCTGTGGCCGCTAGTCACACAGAGACACGTGTTGAGAGAAGTATGGGGGCTTCTCCTGCTCAACACAGAAGCAGGTAAGGGTACCTCTAAGAACCAGGGGAGCTCTCTAGGAGGAGAGATAATTCAGTCAAGGAATTATTGTGTGCAACATCCACAGGCAAAGGAGGATGCAATAATCATTTTTGTCTCAGAAAAGAGGGACTGGAAATAGTGCAGATTTCATTGTTTATAAGCAGAAAATAACTTTTTTCTGTATGCACTGCACCTTAAATTTCTCACGGGGAGCCATTCCCCACCCTTGGAGAAAATCCCTAGCAGATCCCTCTATGCATCATTGTTTGAAAATGAAAAAAGTTCTTTTTTTCATTTTTAAGAATAGTTTCAGCACATGAAATGCGGTCCCTAGCCTAGTTTGGATAATTCTCAAACTCTGGCTTTGATGTAAGCCCAGAGCTCCTCTTCCCCACCGGGTCGGGGTAGATTTCTTACATTTATCCATCTCATGGGTCTCTTCCTCTGTCTTGCCCTCCCCTAGGACTGAAGGGAGAGAACAGGAGTGGAAGTTGATTGCAAACAAGTGGAAAGCATTCCGCAGTGACCTGTGCTGTAGTGTGAGACTGAGAGGTGTGTGTGGTGTGTGTGATGTGTGTGGTGTATGGATTATAAGCCAGGAGGGGTGAGAATTGACAGTACTGTATGGTGAGCACGAATCAGGGTCCGGGATCAGTGAGCTGAGGTGTGTAGGAGGGAGGAGTGAAGGAGATGAGAGGACCACTCAAGAGGGAGTCTGTCCAAGTGGAAACACTGATCTGGGGAAGTACAGGGGGCATCTGAAGATCCACTTTTCACACTCTGAGCAATTGTATTTCTTCCTGGCTCTGACGAGAGTTCTCTGGTGCCTGAGATCACACAGATGCACTTATCTAGGCTTTGTGTCCCGAGTTTGGACTCTGGAAACTTTCCTCATTTCTGTAGGTGGCATGGTGGTCCAGGCATCTGTCCCAATCTCCCGCTACCCTGTCCGTCCCTGTCCACCCCCCGGCTTTGCTGTTGGACCCCACTGACTTGCTGTCTCTGCCTGGACAATTTCATGGGTTGTCATTTATCCTGACGTTGCCTCTGGCTCTCAGAGTCGGTCAGTTTTGCCCATTTAGCCCCATTTCATCTTATACTTTCCTTTCTTTTCTGCACTGCTGAAAGTTGAAGCTGGGTTTAAAGACAGTGAGCCACGCCATGCTTGGCAGACACTCCCAGGACACGCCACAGCGGATGTGGAGATTGCACTTCCGGGCCTTGGCTCTAATATAGCAGCTACACCAGGCCCAGGGTGATGCCTCTGGCAGCTACACAATGCCCAGGGTGATGCCTCTGACTTCCAGGCTCTTAGTGGTTTATACCCTAAAGTGTGGGGAAAAAAAGATTACACGTTAAAATCCTCACTTAACCCAGGTCTAAAACAGGTATCTAATTGAAATAAATACTCTTTAACTTTTCAAACATAACTATGTTTGGGTAAAACCAAAACAAAAGGCTAATTGGTTAGAAAATAGATGTTTAGGCAAAACAAAATGTCAACTTTTTTCTCCTTTGGTAAATATTAATGCAAAGGAAATGGATAGTAATCTAGTCTTTAGTGGATGTCAGGCATGTAATAAAGTCCAGTGCAGCTGTAACCCTTCACCTGTGAGTTCCGGGTAGGGCCACTGCTCCTGGAGAGCCCTGTGACTCTCCCAGAAACTTGTCATATCACAAATGAAAGGTGTTTTTGTTCATCGTGGGCATACTTGAGGATGATGGTGGGCTGTGAGACAGCCTGACATTTGTTATAATATTGCTGTTTTCTGCCTTCTCACTGAGAGGAGCCAGATAAACATCTGCCTATGGGCATGAGATTCACAGTCCTCAGGCCCCTGGACAGCTGGTCTGCTGACCTCGTTCCCACACACGACCTCTCTCTCTCCATGTTCTCAGTCTTGCTTATGTCTGTCTTTACACATAAAAACTTTGGCTGTTTTTCCCTACCATTCCTTACAGTGGGTAACTTAGGGCTATAGGAAAATGAGGAAATATATAAAATTGTATGCTAACATTTATAAACAGTTTAGCTGAGTGTTATAGTCTCCCCTTAAAGTCAAATAATGTATACCAAGAGAAACTGAATAAACTAACAAAGTTTTTTTCTAAAAAAGCAGAGTTTTAGTTTGCTTTCTTTGGATTTTATTTCATTGTTACTTTACAAAGTTAGTTTTACAAATCTGTCAGGCAAAAGAGGCACATAGAAATGTTAGAATTGACATTTTAAAATTTTACCAAGATTTCTGGAAGACTTGCTAAGTCCTAGGGCTAGACACACTCTGGGCACTAAACAGTGGCTTCTGAGAAGGAAAAGAGACAAGTGAAAATAATCACAGCACAGGACGCGTCACACAGCACTCTGATGTTTCCCTCTACAGCTGCTCCCTTCTTCCTTTCCAGCGGAATCCTAGCTTTGTTTGCTGGAGCTACCAAATACTGTTTTCCTCAGTCTTCCCTGCAACTAGCTCTGGCCACGTGGCCAAATTCTAAGTAGAAAAGAGGAGAGGAAGAGAAAGAGGAGGAGGAGGAGAAGAAAGAATGGGGAGAGGAGGGGGAGAAGGAGAGAAAGAGGGGTAGGAGGGAGGGGAGGGAAGGGGGGAGGAAGAAAAGAGAGGGAAGGGGGAGGAGACAGGGGAGG
>NW_003852425.1:18439027-18442374 GCF_000181295.1 Otolemur garnettii | reverse complement strand
AGGGGAGGAAGAGAAGGGAGGGAAGGGGGGAGGAGGGAGGGGAGGGAAGGGGGGAGGAGGAGAAGGGAGGAGACCACAACATGGGAGAAGACAGAAAGTAAAGGTGCTCAGAGGAGGACAGGGATGACCAGACCATATCTCTGGAGTGCACATTTACTTTCTTGTTTGAAATTCTACTGCTTATGTTGGAATAAAGCAATTCAAGCCACAGAAACATTAACTTCAGTGTACAGGCTCTGCCATCCCATCAAACTTTTGGAAAACTAGAACCAAAATAAACCCCATTAGCCTCAGAGGGGTTCAGTGACAGCTATGTCAGTGGTCAGACTCCACACGGAATGCTTCCAGCTTCAGCACAGGTGGGACAGGCTGACAGAGCTGGACCCAGAGCCAGGGCTGTGGAGAACTCTGGCCACATCCCAATTTCATGCCACCCCTGATTTCATTCTACCTGGCTTCTTTACCCTCAGACTTTCAGCTCAAAACAAACAAGGGCAGAGCAACTCAAAAAAACGTGGGTGGCTTGAGGAGTCGGGCCATGAGCAGGACTGTGAACAAACCTGGTTTCCCACCCAGCGCCAGCTGCCCTGTAGAGGAGGGGGCTGACTTCTTACACAAACAATTTCTCCATCAAAATGGACACATCTTTCACAGATGTCATTTTTTAGGGATTCATTCAAAAGAATTTGCACTGTTCAAAATATTTTTGAAATTTATCTTTAGAAATATTTTTCAGAACATAGTGTTCACTTTTAAATAGTCGCAGGACTGGTACCTACTTGTCTTTGGAAGTGAGTCTGATTTACAGAGAGGGTCAAATATATGACCTACCTATGCGAGTAGGTGTGGAGATTGAGTCTGTAGAATGTTTGTTGATTGGTTTGTTTAAATAAAGATATAAATATAAGGAAATACAAAAACTTTTGTATCTCCTGACTCTGAAGGTAAATCTCATACATGAAGCCACAATTTACTCATATGAAATAAAACATTTTATTAGCACACCTTAAAAGTACTTCATTTTTAATGTCAGTTCCTTCCTGAATATTAACAGACCACCCAGTAAGGGTGAGATCTTCCATACAGGTTGCTCATTTCTGTTCTACATATTTAAAACATAATGGCCAAAGATGCTTTTAAAATTCTATATTCTTCTGTTAATTACTTCCCAGCTCTTCAAGAGAAAATCAATTACTTAAGTCAACCCATTTGTGCTTTGTACATTGTCTGTGATATTCAGGAAAAGTAAAAAAATAGTATTATTTCCTTAATAACTTTTAAAAGGCCCGAGTCCCATGTCCACGTGGCCATTTCGTCACTTAGTAGTTCTCTGTGCCTTTGCACTGATTCCTTCCTTACCAATTTGAAAGGTTTCCTTTTCTTTTACATTTTATGTTTTTTCTGTAATTCGAAGTTTAAAGACTTCTCCTTTCTAAAATTAGTTCCTATGGCTCAACCCAGCCCCTGAATCCTCATTCCTAACACATTATACTTTTCATCTTTAAACTCAAATTTTCCAGTTAAATAATCTCATGGTAATAGTTCTACTCTGTGCCAAGTTGTAAGTGGTGTCCAGCCAGTGAGATGTCACTTTCTCTGGGTGGGCAGCCATGTCTGCCCCTACAGTGGTGCCAGCATGGGTTTAAGGTGGCCTAGTGTCAATCTGGCCACCTGGATGACCTCTGCCATCCTGAGTATTCCGACTCTTGGGACAGGCTGGGCCTATGAGCACTGTAGTTGCTGTGTCTGGAGTGTCCTGCCCTCGAATTCCTCACCCCTCCCTATGGTCCTGACCTTAGCTTCACTCCCAGGCTCCCTGGACCCTTCCCTGAGCTCTCCACAGCCTGCCTCTCATTCCCTTCACAAACCCTCATAGAAGCTGTTTCCTCATAGATCTGAAGGATGATAAAATATGCTACATACCATATTTTTACTTTTCACATAATTTCTACCTTACTTCTTATTTTCTTTCTATATATATAATATAGCCATTTCTATTCAATATTCTTTGCTGGTCACCTTCAGTAAAGTGTGAGGTTTCTATGAAGTCTCAGGTTTGTTTATAAACATTTCAGTCTCTTTTCTGTAGGACACATGAAAGGATCACCTCTCTCCTCACTCATAAGGAGGTATGACCAGGTGACCCACTTTGGGACACTGAAATGTGAACACAGCAGGCTCAGCAGGCAGAGCTGTCAGGCCTGTGCATGTGAACTGTCTCCTTCCTCCTCCTCAGGGCTCCTCCTCAGCTGGATTGGAGGCAAAGGCAAAGTGGAGATGCTTCCCAGCTGGCACTTTCCAGACACGCAGAGTGGGAGAGACAAAGGGTGTTGGTTACTGCACTGTGGCCAGCTGGTCCTGACCGATGCAGAGACATGGCTCAGGTGTCCCATCCTTTCTGCTGGTGACACTCACTGTCTTGTGTTGTCATCTCATCTTTGTCCTGTGGCTCCAAATGTCTCCATATGCTGACGATGCTCGTGCTTGTACGTTTAGCTGACTTCTCCCCTGAAATCTTACTTGACAATTCACTAGCCTGTTTATCTCCACTCAAACTCTACAACCATAAGAAGACTGTAATTTCCAGATGTTTTTTTGAAACTGCTCATCACCTAGTTCTCTATCTTCAAATAAAGCACCACTGGTCACCCAGGTTCCCAGTTCAGGAAGCTCCAGGTCATTCCTGACCACTTCTTCTCTCACACACACTTACACACCCACCTTATCAGAAGGTCTCATTGGCCAGAATCCCCAGGTACAAATGAATCAGTGATTCCTCCTCCTGTGTCCTTAGCATCTCTGTGGACTGCTGTCCATGTGCTGGACCCTGTCTTCCAGTGTCTCTGTGGACTGCTGTCCACACACTGGGCCTTGTCTTCCAGTGTCTCTGTGGACTGCTGTCCACACACTGGGCCTTGTCTTCCAGTGTCTCTGTGGACTGCTGTCCATGTGCTGGGCCCTGTCTTCCAGTGTCTCTGTAGACTGCTGTCCACGTGCTGGGCCTTGTCTTCCCCTGTCTCTGTGGACTGCTTTCCACACGCTGGGCCTTGTCTTCCAGTGTCTCTGTGGACTGCTGTCCACATGCTGGGCCTTGTCTTCCAGTGTCTTTGTGGACTGCTGTCCATGTGCTGGGCCTTGTCTTCCAGTGTCTCTGTGTACTGCTTTCCACACGCTGGGCCTTGTCTTCCAGTGTCTCTGTGGACTGCTGTCCATATGCTGGGCCCTGTGTTCCAGTGTCTCTGTGGACTGCTGTCCACGTGCTGGGCCTTGTATTCCCCTGTCTCTGTGGACTGCTGTCCACACGCTGGGCCTTGTCTTCCAGTGTCTCTGTGGACTGCTGTCCACAC
>NW_003852425.1:18434895-18438037 GCF_000181295.1 Otolemur garnettii | reverse complement strand
GTCTTCCAGTGTCTCTGTGGACTGCTGTCCACACGCTGGGCCTTGTCTTTCCATGTCTCCATGGACTGCTGTCCATGTGCTGGGCCTTGTCTTCCTAGTGTCTCTGTGGACTGCTGGGCCCTGTCTTTCTTTCCTCTCTGGCAGTGCTCAACTTAATTCAGTCACACAGATGTTTTTAAGTATAAATGAGATCACTCCTTGCTCAGATCCCTCCCATCATCTTTAAAATTAAAATCTGAAATCCTTGGCCTGCCAGCTCCTCACTCTCGTTTCCTGTGTATCCTCTGCTTTGCTTTCTTCACGCCATACCGGCTTCTTGATCTTTCCAAGTCAGACGCGGTCTTGTCTCAGGGTCTTTGTAGCTGTTGTTCCTTCTGCCCATAGTTCCATTCTGTGTTTCATTCAGGCTACTGTCCCTGTGTCCTGCTGTGGGAGACGTGAAGTGAGTCCCTCCAACCCATTTTGAGGACACAGCTGGCAGACGCCTACCTGTCAGCTTCTCCAGGGCTCCCTCCTTTGCAGACAACCCCACTTCAGGTCGAGCCCTTCCTGTGCAGCCCACATTCGTGACTAAGCACAGCAGGGATAAAAAGGTCTGGAAATTTTCAGCCCACAAGGATACTCCCTGAGTGACGCCTGTCCCAGTCCCAGGAGTGGCTGTGTGAGAGGCTGTCCCACCACAGTGAACTGTCCATCACAGTTCACTTCTCCTCTGTCTCTCTCCTTCATTTCCCTCTACCTCAGAGGCATTTAAAACTAATGAAAACCTTGAACCCCAAAACATGGCCTTAGCACCTGCTCAGAATCTCACAGAACCTAGATGTCTTATGCTGGTCTCCTGTTACTGCAGATCTTTCTTCTCTCTTTCTTCATAGCAATTAAGGAAATGTTATGTATTTGTTCATTCACTGCTCTGTGTGGGCAAAAATTCATCTCTGTTTCTCATGGTTGTGCTCTAAGAATGTGAAATACTGCCTGGCTAACACGGTAATCCTTAGCACACAGACTGGAGGGAGGAGGTGTGTCTAGGCTGGCCGGGTGTGAGGCTCCCTTCTGAAGCTTCAGGGAAATGTGCTCTGAATTGGACTATATTGCCAAAACTCACCCCATCCATAACATTAGAGATGGACAAGGTACGCTGATTAAAAAACATAACTAATTTCAGAGTTTAAACCATATCTACCTATTAGAGGCTGATAATGTTTTTTTTAAAAAAAGGATGTTCTTTTCTTCCATTCAGTAAATGGTGAGGGCAGCAGCCTTGCCCATCCAGCCCATCTCTGGGTCATTAGTCATGATGTATAGTCTACTTACAAAGGCAATTATATTATGTGCAATTTGGGTCTTGATGGAAGAAGATAAATCAACTATGCGTTTATGCAACATAACAGCTAAAATCACATTTGGAAAAGAGTTCTACCTTGAACAGCGTCCAGACCAGTCAAATCACTGCCAGGCTGGTCCCCTTCACAGCACACTCAGCAGTTGATGCTCCTTTTATGCTTCCTGACTGCCTGCCCTGGAGGATTTGACAGCCTTGAGTCACCCAGAGTTTCTTGCCTTTAAGTCAAAATGAATTCATCACATGTCATTTGCATAACACAGCAGCACCCTGTGTGCAGAAAGGCTCAGCCCAGCTCTCTCTCACTATAGACTCAGGCACCAGTGAGTGTGCCTACGTGCCCCCAAATCCCTTTTATAACAAAAGTCACATAAACATCTATTAGAAGAAAACTTAAGACTGTTTGTCTTCTCATTAATTACTGTATGGTGGCATAGTTTTTATGAATCAACATTCCTCTCACCGCTCCCCAGTCTTCTCCGTTTCCTGTTGTTTTCTTCCTTCTCCTGGGCCCCCTCCTCTTGGTCTCCGGCGAGTCCTTCTGCAGTCCTTCCTGCCTCTGTTCTCAGCTGCCTGGTCCCAAATGTGGGTCACAAGGAGGAAACAAGAGAGACCAATAAAAGGAATGGCCATGTGCATCTTCACTCCTGACTTACATTTCATGGTGTATTTGTTTCTTTAATTTTACTCTACTGTGCTCTTGGCAAATGTTTGTTTATATTCAAAATGACTATGCTACCCATTTGGGGGGTGTTTTTAATCAAAAAGAGAGATGACTAGCTGTCATAATTTTCACTGCTGTGAATACTGTTTAGACAAAGGTCGGGATGAGGAAGAACAGAGATGGGGAAGGACAGACTTCCCCCCAACCTTTGTCTGTTTACTATAAACAAACAAAACTAAGAGAACAAGTTTTTAAGATGCCACACCTCTAACCCCTAATGTGGAAAAATAATCAAGTTTGAAAATTTATATTCCCAAATAGACTTTGCGGCTAATTACTCTTACATTGCTGGCTTCCTGTCTTTACTGTTATTATATAATCTCATAAGTGATAGAAAGTCAGAAACTACCCCTATAATCACAATTTATCGATGAGAGAACTGAGACCGATATTTTAACACTTCAGTAGGAAAACCCAGAGCATGGCCTCTCCTGAGCACCCATCCACACAGTGCCCAGTTAGGTGAGAGTGGTCGGCAGCGCCAGGAGTGGGGTGTTTCCGCCTGAGCTGGGCTCTCAGTTCCAGAATTTACCAGTTGAGACTGTGAGACATAAATTTAACCTCCTGCAGTTTTCTCATTTGCAGAATGAGATATCCATTAACAAAATCCCCGACCTAACGACCAGTAGATACACTTTGGTAGGGGTCACCACATTCCCACAGCTCTGACTCCTACGGGTCACCTGAGTCATCTGCACCCTGCTCTTCTGTTTCCATTTTACACCCTCCCGAGACGACCTCGTTGCTTTTGAACAGTGACCCCTCTCTGGGGTCTCCCGGGTCTGTCTCTGTCCTCCGACCCGAGCTCCCACCACACCTATCACATACCACTGACTGAAGAGCCCCCTCCCACTGTCCAGAGATACCAGACACTCAGTTCTCAGCACGGCGAGAACTCCCTTTCACTTTACCTGTAATTTTCTTGTTCTATTTCCTAACTAGCATAAAACCTAACTGCCTGTAACTCTTTCACGCCGAGTGTCCTGGTGCCTGCAAAGCCCGCTCTCCCTCTGGGGGTCCTGCGGTGCCCCCTGCCTCCCCTCCTGGCCCCTGCCCCACTCCTCCCCCACCTCCCT
>NW_003852425.1:18416282-18434566 GCF_000181295.1 Otolemur garnettii | reverse complement strand
CCCCTGCCCTTCCCTCCTGGCCCCTGCCCCACTCCTCCCCCACCCCCGCACCCCTCCAGGAGCTGATGGTCTTCCCTGACCCGCTTATAACGACATTCCAATACTTCCCACTCCGTCCCAATCCCTCTCTACTTCACATCTTTCACTTCCTTTTTCCCTAGAAAAATCTTTCTAAAATGTGTGACTTACGTTTGTCTCTGGCCGCTTAAGGAGCCACCTATGGGCGTCTCTCTCCAGCGTCTGGTCCCAGTTACCTCTGTAGGTTCGTCCCGCCTTTCCTGCCCTCCTGTGTATGCCCCCCTCCCCTCCGCTCCTGTGCCCCACTCCTCTCCCGCCCCTGCACCCCTCCTGGAGACCTCTCTGTCTCCCACCCACGCGGGGGCCACCTGCTTCTCAGGGACCTGAAGGGAGCCCCCCTCCGCCCCTATGAACTCAGCACCCTCCAGCCCCACACAGACATGCTCCCTCTTCCATGAAGGTTTCCCCAGCTGGAAAGACACTATCAGACTTTGCAATTCACCCCTCGTTAGTATTTGGTGCACTCCGCGTCCAACCGCATCACTGATGCTGCGCGGTCAGCGTGGACTGAAGCCGGAGCTCAGGCTGGGCCGCACAGATGCGGCTGCGCATTGGCAGGTGACAGAGGGCCCCAGGCCTCTGTCCAATTACTCCTTCAGAAGTGAGCGCTTTCGTCCGCAGAGAAGCACTGAGCTGTGTAGGGGGTGGTCACTTTACAGTGTCTCCTTCCTGCTAATAAAGGCCAAGCCCCCTTATGTGATCTCATTCAAACCTGTCAGTGGCTTTTCATAAGGCACCTTTCTAAAAGTTCCTCATAATCTATATCTTCACCATTCTGTCTCTAAGATGGAAATTATACATACCCACCACATAATTATTGAAAAATTTTAGAAAATGTTTTAGAGATTTGTTACATTCGTACTGAGCATAGTATGCGTGACGTGCGAGTGACAAGAGCAGACGCCTACAGGTTTCCAGGGCCGGGGAAGAGCAACCTTTCCTAAACTCTGCAGCCAAACACACGCCTTCGCGGTTAGGTTCCCAGACTATCGCCCTCACGGTCTCTCTGACATATTTTCTAAAGGGCTGAAATTTAAGACTGCAGTTACATATACACAAGAAAGTGGGGAATACTTACTTTTACCTTTGCATTTAAGAAATAGATTTTCATGTGCAGACAAGAAGGACTTTAGGGCTGTAGTTTCTGTGCTAAGGATGCCACCCAGCACTGGTCCAGTTCTGTGGGATGAATGGTGACAGTGGGGTGTGACTCATTTTGCTGTGCAGTGCTTAAATGCTTAAAGCATTCAGTTAATGGTGGAGGGAGAGCAGTCAGTACAAAGCACACAGTGCTGAAGAGAGGTGCTGTGTTAAATAACGGGGATAAAGTGGGTCCTTGCAGGGAAGCTCATGGAGAATGCTGGCGTCTGGCACTCAGATCAGCCTCAATAGGGGTTCTACTTCCCAACGGGTCACCAGCCTCTTACATGGGATGAGTTATCTGGAAAGAAAATCTTCTATTGTGTTTCACGTAGATGCTAAAAATCTGGGAAATTCTCCAGATTCCCAGAAGATCAAAGCCCATAAAATTTCTAAACCAAGAGAATCATGCCCATGTTGGTGAAACAAATCTGGGAACTCAGAAGTACATCTTTAACTTAAAAGTTACATATTTTCATAGCTCAGCCACTGTTAAAACACAGTTGAAGCTTTTTCTATGTGCATGTGGGGGAGTGTTTAGGGTTGGAAAGATGTGTGCTGCCTGGCAGGAGCTGTGTTGGGTACAGGCTGCCCACTGTCCATTCTTTAACCAATTCATCCATTCTGCATGAATTAAAAACAGGTATCAATTTCCTGACTGACTCCCTATCCATGTAGACCTGTCAGTCCAGTAGAAGATAAATACAAGGACATAAAGGAAACCAGAGTCTGAGGAGGCCTAGGACAGAGAAAGGGTTGGACACTGGGGCACACCAGACAGAACCCCTGGCTCAGGCTGGGGGAGTCAAGGGAGACTCAGTGGGAGATGAAATGTCTCAGAAGATTACAACAAGGAGTTGCATGCAGAGAGAATCTCACAAATTTGAAGTAGTATTTGAACTGAGAGAACCTGGTGGCCAACTGAAGACACTCTGTGTGGCTACATCGAAGCTGGACGGCAGGGACTTCACGAGACGTTGACGAGATGCTGCTGGTATTTGTAAATTAGTTCAGTCTCGGATGGGTCCTTCCTACCAGTAGGGACAATGCTTAATCTGTGCAAGAGTAGAAGAGGGACGTAGCGGGGTCACTCTCAGCAAGCTACCAAGTGTGGCAGCAGAAATCTTTCAAGAAGGATGTTTTCCCATCAACCTTTGGCCGAGTGGCAGAGTGAGGACACTGGGTAGGAGATGGTGAAGGACCCAGAACACAGACCCTTGATGCAGAAGGAACAGGTGGCACCTGCTAGAGTTGAGAGAGTGAGAAAGGACTCGGGGGCTGCTCTGCTCCCCTGCCCAGGCTCCCCGTCCCTTGCTCACAACACGTTTTATCATCCTCACCTGCTGCAGATGGGACTGAAAACACTGACTGTTACATGATCTTTTTGTTAGTGACTGATTCAAGAACCGGCTTGAATTAAATTCAAGAACCGGCTTGGGATTGAGGTTTGGCCAATAGAACGTGACAGGAAGAGACCTGCTCTTCTGAGTGGACTCACTTAACTATTCTTTGTTTTAATCTGGAGGTTTTCACATTGGTCGTCTGCAGCCGCACATGTGAGTCTGCAGTCCCCAGCTGGGCGCAGAATGCAGCATTGTGCTGTCTAAATCACTAGCTCTATCTGGTTATACAAATTTAAATGAAAATCCAATCAAATGAAAATTTAGTTCCTAAATTACAATAGCATTTTTCAAGTCCACACATGGCTAATGGCTAACACTGGGTAAAGAGTTTCCCATCTCTGCACAGAGTCCCCAGGAGAGTGTGGTCCAGAGCATCACAGGGAACAGCCCTGGAGACACCAAATTAAATCCGCCCTGACACTCTCCCACTGCTGGGTGTCCAGACGTGGGGACTGGTAAATGCCATTGTTGTTTGAAGAGTCAAACAACATTGAGCTGGAAGCTTCCTAGATGATTAGAGAGTTAAGCTGTTTAAACATTAAAAATTAAGATGCTTAGTGTACCAAATAAGATCTGTGGTTCTCTTAAACAGCAGATACCATCATCATTTCTAGCCCTTTAATAGGCACTAACATTTTTAGTGCCAGTAATAAAGGAATGATTGAATAAATTACAAAGCTCTTTCCACTTAATATTTTTACTTTTTTCTCACAATAAATGCTCTTTTCCTTTTTGTTTTTCTAAGATTAATTGAACACATTTGAATTAGTTGAAATAAAATGCAACATCCTTCACATTTTCTGTTTCAAGTCCTACTGAAGCAACTAAGAAAGAGTTCTCTGATTTGACAGGACCAAGGGCAGCATCTCTTCAAAGCCATGAAGCCTCCTGTGGTTTAGCGTCAGAGGAGACTGTCCCTGTCTAGGCTTGCTCACCACCCTTCCTGTCTGTCATATGTAGATGCTGGATGGGATTCATTAAGGGACAATGTAACAACAGGGGCAATTATGTTTTTATCATGAAGCAATCACTTTTCTCAGCAAAGCTCAGGCACCCATCTGGGCTCCTGCCCTGGGGGGCAGTTTTCTTCTGATGATCTCACCTATTGAACTATAATGTGCCACTGCTCAATTAATTTAGCCCAGTGGATGGTTCAGTGAAAATTCTCCCTCTGTTCAGGAAATTTGATGCCTCTCTCTGCTCTTCCAGAGCACACAATGGATGCATGGACGGAGCTTCCTGGCTGCCCTGGGGTATCCCCCCACCAGCTCCAGGCTCGAGGCAGATGGACAGGGAGTATCATTCACAGGTCTTTCTTCTTCCCTGCGGAAAAAACCTGGCACTTTTTCTGAAGTTAGGACATTCAGGTTAAACAAATAACTAAAATGCCAGATTAAGATCTAAAACTAGTCTCTGATCCCAACAACTCAAAAATATCCCTTTGCATTTGTGACAGAGAGAGTGGTCCCATCTGCAGCTCACAGGGCCCAGAGTATCATTTAGATTTCTGTTTAAAGCCATCTTTAAATGCCAATAATGGCAAATTACTACTACATTTACCTCACACTTTTTACATTGTCCTCTAATAATTAAATTAAACGTGGTAATGTTTAAAGTTTAAAAATTTCAAAAGGATACACAGAACAGAAAGCAAGTCTCCTCCCTACACCATTGTCCTAACTCATTGTCCCTTTCCAGGTGACCATTAACAGAAGGGGGACACTTACTTCTGGTGTCCTACACGTCCACACACAGGCAACACCCCTGGGTGTGTGCTGTGTCCACTTGACACTGCCAGATCCTACTGTAAACATTTTATACAGCTAGCCTTACTGCTCTTCTCAAAGTGTCCTAAAGACAAATTCCTTCTAGTATATGACACTATTTCACTTAGTGAGAATAGCTGTATATTAGTCCACACCATAGAACTACATTATTTCTTAACCTTTATATTAGAAATGACGATACAGATTTGCACTTCTTCCCAATACTGTAGTCCTGTGAGTTCTGTGTGCCCAGGTGTGCTACACACACCTGCAACTGTGTCCACCCTGAAAGCCAAGGGGGCTTCCGTATTCAAAGAGCAGATCTGTCAGCAGCACACCTGACAGTCGGCACCTGCCATGGGTCTGGGTGCCCATTTTCTCACCTTCACAATTCTTCACATTATCAATTTCTATTGGTATTCTTTCTTTCTTTCTTTCTTTCTTTCTTGCAAATCTGGTGAACAACAAACAAATTTATATTTAGTTGGTTACCAGTGAGGTTAAGCATGAACTTATATATTTTTTTAATTTCCCAATCATTCTTCTGGGTATTGCCTATTTATATGTTAATATTTGCCCCATTTTTTGTATTAGGTTTTTTTCTTATTGCTTTATGAGACCCATGATAGATTCTTGATATTTGTGATGGATAATGAGCCTATGTTTTATCTGTTTGTTCCCATCTGTTTTATTTCTATTCTTCTCTTTTCTCTCTTTCTATTATATGTCATCTATTTCCATTAATAAATATTTAAAATTAGTTTGTAGGCATCTATTTTCTAGTATTATCTTTCACCTTTTCTGGTTTTAAAATTTTTTTTAATTGACAGATAATATGTGTCAGTTATACATGTACTGCATACAGATGGTGCCAAACAAATGTATACACAGTTTAATAAAGGAAAAAGTAACATTAAAGTTGTAATACTCAAGTCACATTTGACTTCTGCAATTATAAGAGGTGCTCAGATGTAATTTGTATTCATTTTTGGTTGTCAATGTATATTTTGAGACAAATTTCTGATAGGAATAAGTAAAGTACATTTTAAAAGCATATTGTTTGCTCACAGTCATTCATGGAAACTTGAGTCACATAGCTCCTTAAATCAGAGAAAACTTGTGTACAATATTACGTATACAAGACATTTAGGATTCTAAGGATTTGTAGAATCCAGTTTAACTTAATCCTTGATTTTGCCATGCACAGCACACAATACTGGTTCCTTATAAAGGATATCAGAATGAGGAAAACTATTGTACAATCAAATCCATTTATAATATAGAGTAAGTGGAGAGTAAGTCAGAAAGCAGTGTGTTTGGTCATGACTAATATGTTTATAATAAGTTGTAGTTACATTTGCAGAAGAATTTTCATTTGTTTATCTTTCAAAAGGAAATATTTACGTTCTTTTAGAAGATTGAACCCTAGGTGGTAGATTTGACATTATTTTTAGTAAGTTAGAGAAAAAAGAAATGAGGGTTATAAATGAGAAAAAAGGTAAGTGTGAAAATGTAAACTGCTTTAAGGGGGAATACTATGGTGAGAAATTCCCCCTTTAGGAGCCTTTGTTTTAAAGTGCTACATGTGGGTCATAGTCAAGTGGCTGTTTGTCCTAAGGCATAAGTGAGGAATTTTCAAAGCTATAAAAACATTGCATTAATGGTAAAACCAATCTGTCTGGTACAGGAAAATCAGAAGTCATGCATGTCTTTTGGTAACCGTCCGAGATGACATTGATGTTAAAGTCCAATCACTTTCTCAAGCACATCACTGTTCTTGATTCTTGGTGAATCATAGAACTTCAGATGTGAAAAAGGCTTTGATCATTTTGTTAGGTGTCTTATTTTTGTGAAATGAAAAAGAAACATGAAGTGAGGTTCGAAGACTGAGTGTAGACACAGCGTGATCCTGAGATGGAGACAATCTTGCCTCATGTGGTGTGAGCTAACCGAAATGTGATGCTGAGAAGAGGTGAGATGTAGGATAGAGTGCAGGGTCAACAGTGCCCGGCACGAGGGACAGAGTGATCCAGCAAAGGCACGTGTCACTGCTGGCCCTGAGGACTGAAGACAGGCTCCTACATGCAGCACTGTCCCAGACCCAAGCCGTACATTAGCAGAGGGGAGGTTAAGGCGACACAGGAGGCAGTAAAGAGGGTGTGTCTGGAGTCCAACCTGCAGCTAAAGCAGGACTCCATGTTCTTTAACTCGGACGCTCTCTTTGAAGCTTTCCACTGTACATATTTTCTCACACCTAAGATTTCAATAAAAGCTGTCAAGGAACATTGGGGGGAGCCACACCCTTGTCTCTCCATGTGGAGGGCTTGGGGTGTTGGCTTCCCCGGTCCCTCAGTTCAGTGCAAATTTACAGAGTAGGTGTGATTCATCTGGCTGAGCCACACTGACAGTGAGAGATGCATTTCACTTCCAAAGTGTCGAAGTCTGGGGGGTCTTCAACTAAAATCACATGTGGCATAAAATAAAAAAAGAATAATAAAAGACAGACAGAAACACCTTTAAAAGGGAACTGGAGAAAAAAACTCTTGCTTCAAATTAATAACAAAAGTTTCAGGAGGAATTAACATGCTTAACTGTTATATAATGCTTCAATAATTGAAACCTACAATAAAAGTGATATCAGTCTTAATTGGGTCTTAAATAAATCAATTTAAATATTGATAAACAGCACCTTGGATTCTTGGAAACTCAATCCAAGAATGTGAAAATGCACTGTGACTCATCTTTCCTTAATGTTTGGTAAGTGTGACTAGGCTGTGTATCTACCTTAAATCTTAAAGAATATATTTAAATTAATCATTCATACTGATAGTTCTTTCTGACTCTCTCCCGGTCAGCTCTCCCGGCATTTGGTCAGCCCCACACATACCTGAACCTCATCTAATGCACCCCAGAAACACTCTCAGATGACAGGTGTGGAAGCTGTTCCAACAAATGTTCCAAACTGTGAATGTGACATTTGTTAATTTTAGATAAAATATTTTTCAAATTGGTTAGGGTAAAGAGGAGAATGATGTAGTGGAAAACATGGTATACTTGGAATCAGACATTTGGGCTCATTACCAGCTATGTTGTTTTTCAAAGTCATTAATTTTTCCAAATATTTGTCTTTTCCTGTAACAAATTCCTATACTGAGCATGCTTGCTTAATATATGAATCAAATTAGTTAAAATATGTGAGAGAAATATGAAGAGTGCTTTAAAATTACAACTTGCATCTTCCTTTATCCAAAGGTAATTGAAATAAAACACTGAAAAACACACAGATAAAGTAGCAAACACAAGGAAAAAACCCAAGACAGTTGCTTTGGAAAAAACAAAGCCCCAATATAGTCACTGCAGGGAAGGTGACTATTAATTTTTCACTTCCTAGTAGGAAAAGCAAAAAGGAAATACGTGAGGAGGAGCCCAGGGTGAGTCAGCTAAGGGAAAAAGAATTTAGCAATTTTATTGTCAATAATAAACTGATTTTGAGCACAAAACTTTAAGAATAACTCTTTCTCAAGAAAAGTTAATTAAAGTCTGCTCTTAAGTTTTTTTTAACTAAAAATTCATTGGAGTGAGTTACTGCCATTGTATCACCAGTACCCAGATTTGACACAAAAAAGATCAATAGATTTAACTGTACAAAGTTTAAAATCTTATGCATGCCAAAAATTAATTATAATAGGAAAAACTACAGTTGGAGAAATGATATTTACAAAATATATAATTATAGAAGTCACAAAAATTTAAGAAAGATATCTTTCAAATTTAAGATAAAGTACTAAATGGCATTCAAGATGAAATAAATGCAAATTATTATAAAAGTACAAGAGACTGTTTCTAATCTATCAGTCTGGCAAAGATCAGTTTGATAAAACTTGTGTTGCTCTCTGAGCAAAAAAAAAAAAAAATACTCATAGATTTATTACAAGCATTCAAGTCATTAGAACATCTCAAGTAGAAAACTTGGCAATATGTGTGAATACTAAAACTACATATACACTTTAGCGATTTTGCTTCTGAGCCTGATGACAAATATTTACAGGGAGCTCCATGGCAGCACGGATTACAGTTTCTAAAGACTGGAGCCAAATAAAGTCTGATGGCAGGATGTTGACTGGATTAATTATGCTACCCTTGTATGGTGGAATATCTGCAGCCATGGAGGTGAGTAACTCTATATATCCTGCTTGAAACAATCTTCCAAAGACAGTATGTAGAGCAGTGGTTCTCAACCTTCCTAATGCCGCGACCCTTTAATGGTTCCTCATGTTGTGGTGACCCCCAACCATAAAATATTTTTCACTGTGAAGAAGGAAGGTTGAGAACCACTGATGTAGAGTATCCTACCATTTAAAATAATTTATATTCCTCATTTTTCATTTCTGTAAAATAAATGAATTATTTATGCACATACTACTTGGAATGACACAGAAACAAATATGTTTACACTGAGAGGCAGATGGTCAGAGTGGAAGGGAGACATCATTTTATATACTTTTATAATGTTTGAGTTTTATTTATACTATACTCATTTTTCCTATCATACACATAGTTGATTTCAATTTTTTCTATTTGGAGTCAGTTCCCAGTGATAATGGTCTCAGGAAAACAGTGTCCACTTAGGTCCCCTACATTCTACAGAAGTATGTACCATCAATGGCTTTGAACGTTCTAGTCATCCTCCTTAATGTTTTATCTTATTTATTTATTTTTAGCTGATCTCTGATCCAGAAGATTTTGAGAGGTTGACTTGGAGTTATCCAATAAAATCCAGATTTTATCTGTATCTCAAAATAGCCACCTCTACAGGATGTCCCTAAGTCACCCCTAAAGTCACCATGCATGAGGAAAATGGGAAACTGTAGTGAAATGTATCTTTATTTATAAAATATTCACTACAAAGTTTTAAAGTGGTTGCAAACACATAGAGAATATTTTGTAAATATTTTGTAAATAAAGGTACATTTAAGTACAATTTCCCATTTTCCTATGTATAGTGACGTCAGAGGCAACTTTGGGGACACCCTGTACTTTTCTATCCTGAGTTCTGGGAATCTTCTTTAAAATGTAGAACAAATGTTCTAACCCTGAATATCCCATAATCTTAAACATGAAAGGGAGAAGATTAATTTAGTTCTATCCCAGAAAATCCATGATATATGGTCATTATTTAATGTTATACTTCTTAATAGCCCAAGGAAACAATTAAAACCATCCTCACATACGGATCCACAGCCAGTTCATCATGAGGAGCCCTTATATTTTGTATATTCTCTCCTCCCTGCTTGTCTAGTGAATAAGTGGCCAGTATTTAATAAAATAATACAATAAAATTTTTTGAACATTGTCTAAAGCATAGTGAGTACTCAATAATTAATAACTAATATTATTTTATCAATAGAGTAGTTTATATAAGTCTTAAGAGTTTCAGTGACTATGCTACTATAAAGATAAACTAAAAGAAAATAAAGACTTTCTTTTTCAATGTTTCAAAATAAAAGTTGAATGAATAGTTACATAAGGATAGCATTAGCTCATTAGAAAAAAACACAAATATTTTTAAACATTGTAATATTTATTTTTCTACACATTCAAACACAATTTTCTCCCAAGTATGAAAGCTTAGCAGATTATGAATTGCTAGGATTCAATAGGAGTGATGCAAACTTATGTCCACAATTCCAATCTGTGAACCTCTCAGTTATAATTTCAAAATTACATCAGTGTTTATTTCTCTGATGTAAAAGTCACAGCCTCTCCCCAGGATGGCTTTATAAACAGCACTGCATGAAGTGGTGGGGTAAATTACTGCCCGGAACTCCAGAGGCAGCCCCATACCCGAATACCAACTATTTACGCACGGAGACAGAATTTGGCCAAATTCCCAGCACACCTGAGGACAGAAGTGGCAGGCGCTGGTCCTTTCCTGTTCTGAATGGATGTCTGTGCAGGTGTTTAATTTTGGCTACCACTCTTCATAGGTTTGTTATTTTTGCTAATAAATCTTTTTTTTTACTCAATTTTTGAGGTTGTTTAATTTTAGACTCCACATTGATAGTTACTAACAAAGTAAAGTGGTAAGATCACGCAAAATAATTTGACAGTTTTTGTAGACTTTAACTTATTTCATTCAGTTACAATCAGTACTAGACTTTTCGTCAAGGAAATATATTCTTGATATTGTTGAAATAAAAATTACTCTCATTTTTAAAGATTGAAAGATAAGGCTTGGCGCCTATAGCTCAACCGGCTAAGGCGCCAGCCACGTACACCTAAGGTGGCGGGTTCAAATCCCCAGCCCGGACCCGCCAAACAATGACGGCTGCAACCAAAAAATAGCCGGGCGTTGTGGCGGGCGCCTGTGGTCCCAGCTACTTGGGAGGCGGAGGCAGGAGACTCGCTTGAGCCCAGGAGTTGGAGGTTGCTGTGAGCTGTAATGCCACGGCACTCTACCCAGGGGGACAGCTTGAGGCTCTGTCTCAAAAAAAAAAAAAAAAAGATTGAAAGATAACTAAAAATTTTATATACAATGTTTTTGTTAAGAATTTAAAAACAACTCCACTTGATGAGCTTTACTAGAGAAAGATCCTAGCTATCAATAATACTTGCAGGATTTTATATTTGACTTTAAAAATAAAAGATCTTGAAATCTTAACAGGAGATCTTTGCAGTTAAAAAAAAAAAAAGTTAATGTTATATAACATTAAAGGTTTTGATGCCCTGGCAGGATCTTTTTTGAGAGGCTGACAAGCAGTTCCCTGCACAAGCCCGATGTCACCGCACACTGCCGAGGTGAGTGTGCCCTCTTCTATGGAAACTCTTTCTGGGAGATGCCAAAGTAAATAGCTGCAGATAACGCACACAGACATACCAGGGAACAGCATCAGAAGAGAGCTAAAGGAAGTGCAGAGACCAAAGCCACAGGTCAGCAAAGCCTTTTTGAAATATCTCATCACTTCTTAGAGATAAAACTCATAACACAACACCTTGGTGTTAGATTCCAAGGCTGAAATATTAGGTGGAATTTCTCCTTTTAGTATGATTTTTGCTCTTCAATGTGTCCTTAGGAGAAGGCCACAGACAGTTCCCTTGGCTACATACATCTTTAAGGACTCTCGGGATTTGCCTCATTGAACACATCTCCAGAATCACTCAGGTCATCTGCTTAGAGAAAGGGTGCACATTCTACAAGTTACCACTTCATAAAAGAATGTTTGTGCCATACCGTCCCATCCACAAGACATCACAAATTTCCAAGAATGTGGTTACAATTTCATTCTTTGTGACTACCAGAAATTTCAAGTTTTAAAAGGGCAGGACTATGCTAAGCCACTTTCTTTGTAAATGTTTAGTGGAGGTATTGTTCTAAAATGTTAAAAATAGTCATACCCAAATTTATCACAATATCCAGTTAGCTATTCTCATTTTTCTGCAGATGTGTCTCATCAATGCCTGTGAAGGACATTAAATGCTGCCTCTTTACCCATCTACCTTGTTCCAGAAATTTTCAAGGAAACATATTCCTCATTTTGACATTTAAAACTATTTCCTGGCTCGGTGCCCATAGCTCTGTGGTTAGGGCACCGGCCACATATACTGGGCCTACCAGGTTCGAACCCAGCCCCGGCCTGCTAAACAACAATGACAACTACAACAAAAAATAGCTGGGCGTTGTGGGGGGTGCCTGTAGTCCCAGCTACTTTAGAGGCTGAGGCAAGAGAATTGCTTCAGCCCAAGAGTTTGAGGTTGCTGTGAGTGGTGACACCATGGCACTCTACCAAGGGTGACATAGTGTCTCAAAAAATAATAATAATATAAAAATAAATAAAACTATTTCCTCAGAGAATTTCCATTACTTTGTATTTCCTTCCTAATTATTTGCTGATGAAGGCAATTTTATGTAAATTGAATAAGAATTGTTTGCTGTCCTTTTTTCTATTCCAAAAAAATTTAAAATTATTAATGCAAGTCACTTGAGTCCTACTCTTCTTAAATTTGAGAAGATAGAAAAGAAAAATTCTCTGTTGTTTAATGAAAAGGCTGAAGGTGGTGCTTAAACCCCTTTTGCTTGTTACAGGCACTTACTTTAGCAGCAATGAGTGTGGGGCTGTTAGCAGATCTAACAACTGTCTTTGATAAATTTAATTTTTAATTGTTATATGAACGCTTTAATAATTCTTAAAAAACTGGCTTAGGTAGTCTAAAGAAAAATATACAGCATATCAGATTCAACACCAAATATACCCATATCCTGGTGTCCATGTCATTGTATCTCTGTGCACACGAGGACAATCGAGGAAGAAGAATGACCCAGGGGAAGGGGCGAGACTCATGGTGTGGCCCCTGCAGCACGTGAGGCCCCTCTCAGCTGATGCTCGAGATCTCCCGGGGGTTTCTGCTCTCTCTGACCTCATCATGTTCTTCATCCTTCCATCAGTTCCTCCCATACTTACAGTAAATTTAGATTATATTCATTCATAGGCCAGTACATTTATTTTTTCTATAATTATTTTCTTATTTAAAAACACTTTTTCAAGAGCACAATGGATTTGTATGGCCACCTTGCACATTTACACAAAAGATTTTCAACATAAGTGGAATGAAACAGAGCAGCTTGCAAAGGCTGACCCTGTTCATTTTTAACCACAGATTGATATTTTTACATCATTACACTGACATAATTCTGCATTTTATTTCTTAATGGCATAACTTAATTGATGGAAGATGGAGGCTAATTGGAATGTAGAGGTGATGAACAGCTGTGATGGTAGGTGAGTGTCAGGTCATTAACGGTATCTGTTCAATCATCACCATCTTTCCTGCAGATTGCCCAATTTGGCCTGTTGTATTCTCTAATAAGAAGGGCATTTCAATAGGAATCAAGAGACTGTTTACTCTTCTGTCCATTTATTGTGAGTTCTTTCCTGTCTATATGCACATATTCCAAAGTTTAATGACCAAACCCTTAATAAGAAAATAATGACCTGATCCCTCTGGTGTCCTAAGAATTAAGCATCTTCGAAGTACATCCGGTTCTTTGGCAAATGGTGAAACACAAAACTCAAGTAACACATGCAAAAAGACTGGTCAAGGTAAAGTGTTGAGCTATTGCCTTTCCTGCTCCTTATAATAAAGGGGAAGAAAGCTGGGTTTTAGGAGAGGTGGTATCACCGAATAAAGATAGTGAATTCTCTGGGAGAGCACTTAGGGAAGTGGGAGATGATGGGTTAGTTAAAAGTTAAATGACTGCAGAGATCATTTATCTTACTCAGCAGTTGGTATTCTGAGACACCTGCCCGTCTGCCTGGGCACTTCCCGGTCAGAGACAAACTCCAGTTGCTACCTCTGGGACTACCTACAAACTCCTATTTCTCATCCATGAAGTGGAGCTCTCTGTATGTAGCAGAGGTTTGATTCTGTTGTGTGATAGGACCCACAGATCTCTTGAACCCATCAGTACTTGGAAGCCTCCTAACAGTGAGCAATGAGGCTTTTCTGCTCCGGTTTAATGAGTAGACCAGACGTGGCTGCAAGGTCCAAGGGCAATATTCCTGCATTCCTTCCTCCCTTCCTGTTTTCTTTCTTTCTTTTCTTCCTTACACCCCTTTTTCTCTTTTTCCTTCTTTCAAACTTTTTCACAATTCTCTTATATTTAAAACCTGAACTGGGCAGAGATTTATAAGCCTGTCCCAAGTTGCTGGGAGAGCGAATCTGATCTTTTGGAAAGTGCAGACTCTGTGAAGGTTGAACAGCATGTGTGAGCCACCCCGGCTGAGGACGCGTTTCCTGGGGACACAGAAACACCCTGCTGGGAAAACCTGCCAGCAAGGCACAAGAATAATTATATTCTGCAGGAAAATCAGCAGAATCTGAGAATCAGTTGTGCAATATCATGAAATTTCAGTGAAAAAACAGCACAGCTCCACTTCCCTGCCTCACTTTAGGCAGGTCCCTCCCAGTCTGGGTTTCTCAGCTGTCACCACTGAGTCCTTCAGACTGGCCTCTTCCTCCTGACTGGCCTCTTCCCCTCCGTCAGGTTTTCCCATGTTCTGAGCATCGATGCATCTGCAGGTCCGTGCCTCACCTGATACACGCACGCTGCAAGTCCAACTTACATGTCATTTTCTGCAAAAAGTCAATTTTGGGTTCTTTCCATTGGTCTAACCTAATCTAAATTAGTTCCTGTATATGTTTGCAGTGTCTTATATGTGTCTATAAAGCAATCACCACAACCACAATTGTATATTAAGTTTTGTGACCTATCTGCCTCTGCACCATCTTATAAAATCCACAGAGGCAAGAGCCAGGTCCCTCTGCTCATTCCCGAATCCTCTGTTCCTGGCTCAATTCTTCCCATGTGGGAGACAGTCAGCACACAGTGAGGAAGGGAGAAATCCCCTGCAGATCACCACACACAAAACTCTAAAATAACATATATTTTCTTTGAGTACATAAAAATAAGGAAAAAATTGGTCTTAAGGTAACCACAGATGTTTAAATGGAAAAAAAAATTGTAAAACATATGAATTATTTATGTAAGAAAAAAATTATTATAATTCAAATAAATTTAGTGGCTCCAAGAAAAGAGATGACAAATACACATTTAAGTGTTGCTTTTAGCCAGTCCGTTTATGCATGCACATTATTTTTTGTTTTTGAAAATGATTCCCAGAAGGATTCCACCAGAAATGGTGATATAGATACATACAGAGTGATCAGAAGACATTCTAATTTTCATTTAATTCAATCAAGAGAATTGGCCTCTAGTACTAACATTACGTTCCCCAGTCTGTGGAAGGCAAGAAAAATTCACTTGCATGTCAATTCTCTCAACTATCAAAGAAATGGGCACACTCCGTGTCTCTTCCGGTTCTAAAACTTCTACATGTGGGTATTTCTCATTTTGACATTTGAGATGAGGGCCTCCTGCATCCTGAAAGTCATGCTGAAGCACCACAACTCTCTTATCATCACGGGCTCATCTCTATGGATAGAACTGCAGGTGCACCTACACCTTGGGGGGCTGTCGCTAATGCACTAGACCAGTCGGAGAATCAAAGAAGAATTTAGGGTCTCTGATTTATCCCCCTTATTCTCAGATGAGAAAACTTTAGCCAAAGAGATCTGTCCTGTGTGTCACATAGCAACACAGCCAGCCCAAGCCTGAGGCACCCAGACACTGACCTCATCTCTGGCGTGGTTTTCAGCACGCACCTGCCTGCTTGTAGACAGCGACGCTGAGTTCCAGTCCTTTAAAGTCAAATGGGTAGAGGGAACTATTACGGAAAAATTCTGAAGCATAAAAAAGAGCATATGGAGTATGCAAAAAGGTACTGAAATTAGTAATAATCATGAAATGTGCCCAAATTTGTTACACAGCCACAAAATAAATTACGCAAAGATGATTAGATTAAAAGTATGTAATTTGTGGCTCAGCGCCTGTGGCTCAAGTGGCTAAGGCGCCAGTCACATACACCTAAGGTGGTGGGGTTCGAATCCAGCCCGGGCCCACCAAACAATGATGGCTGCAACCAAAAAAAAATAGTCAGGCATTGTGGTGGGCACCTGTGGTCCCAGCTACTTGGGAGGCGGAGGCAGGAGTCTCGCTGGAGCCCAGGAGTTGGAGGTTGCTGTGAGCTGTGATGCCACGGCACTCTCCCCAGGGGGGACAGCTCGAGACTCTGTCTCAAAAAAAAGTATGTAATTTGTAAATCTAAAACTTTTCCATTAATCACATGGAATATTCATTAACTATTTCTATATTCTCTATTTCCACAAATTGCCTATATATGCTACATTATTAAAAAAATTAAATTCTCTCTTCTTTTTATCTAAGTTACACATATTTAAATACTACCAGAAAAAAAGATATTTCTTTTTACTTACTTTGACTTCCTGGGGTTATTTAGGTTGTGTTTTAAATTTCATCATCATTATTTTTTACATATTTATAATGTATTAGTGGTTGCATTTAGTTTCATTAAAGTTCATTATAATTTTCAAACTTGTAAGTATCACGCTTCAAATAGCACATGAAACCTTCTGGACCTTCCTCACAGCGCTGTCCCACCTACAATCCTCAGGGGTCCTGTCTTGGTCAACCAAATAATATGTCCCTACCCTGAACACATTTTAGTGGAACAGCTCATTAAAGTGTCCAAATGTTTGAAATTCAATGATGATTAATTTTTGTAATATTCCTAAAAATAATAAAGATGGTCTTCAAAACCCAAAATGCTGTGATCTACTTTCAAAGCAACAATAGATTAGATTTACAACCTGTCCAGTCACATCCAATCTTTCTTCTTCTCTACTGTAAAGTGGAAAAAGAGTTACCTTGGGCCACACGGTAAGACACACAGCACCAAGGAAAGCTAATGGGCACAAAAAAGGTCAGTGCACACTGTTCCCATATCTGACACCACAGCTGAGCAGAACAGTCCTCAGATAATCAGCATGGCAGCAGGTTGGATGCTACACCTCTGGAAATTTTTCTTTTTTTCTCCTTGAAAATAAAAGCAGTTGGATTGACTTTAGTTTAAGAATAAATTGTGCTGTGCGCCTTCTTGTAAACCCTGATCCCTCGTGACTGTTCATCAGCCCATTTCTTAGGGATGAGGAGGTGATGTTAGTCTCTCCACAAAACAAAGCAGGGATTCTAACTACTCCCCTGACCACAGAGAAGTCAGGTCACACCTCAACACTTCAGTGTAAGACACAGTGTTTATTTCTCAAACTCTACCTAGTTCAAGCTGCCCATCCTGTGTCCTGTTTTGACAGATGCCATTGGCCTTCTTTCCTCCCCCTGCTGACCGGTGCCTGAACCCCCTCTCTCCAGGGCCCCTCAGACTTCACCCTGGGCTGACAGGGGAGGCCTCCTACTGCAGCCTCCTCAGCCTGATCTAAGAAAACAGCAGTTGTTTTTCATTCTTCTCAAACAGAATAGGAAATTAGGTGCAGGAAATCGGAGAAATGCCAGTAAGGTGAGTAGAAAGATCATTCTTTCTTCTGAATATCTTTACATTTTATATAACAAAATGGCATAAAATATCCCAGAGAGATATCTGAAAATGAGATTGGCTAGTCTCTAAAATTGCAAAAGTGGTTGTGTCTATATAAAGTATATAATCAACAGGCTTCAGGTCAGAATTTCCCATAGCTCTTTTATACATCCTGCATTTTCAAACATTAACGTATAGGGGAAGTGGGATATTATTCTTACCTATAGCCAATACGGATTTTTTAAAGCTAATACTCATTCTATCACGAACTATATGTCACCTGGAATAAAAATTGTGGTAAATGAAATATTTCTAAGATCCAATAGTCTCATAAAGTTATTGAAATTATTATATATAGATAAGTAGGTCACCAAAAGGAACATATTCTGAAAATCGAGATTAGGAAGCAAATACATATCCTAGAATACCAATCATGGAGTGGAGTTCAATTGAAAAAATCTCTTATCTTCTGAACTCACTCTATTTACAGTAAGAGCTCAAGTAAAAATCATTACTTGTGTCTCAAGAGCTTATGCACCTACCTCTCCCTAGTGCTGGCCACTGCCTCTGACCTGAGTTCCACAGACGCTCCACTATCACCTCCACCACCTCTCACCCGAGTTCCCCAGACACTCCCGCATCACATCCACCCCCTCTCACCCGAGTTCCCCAGACGCTCCCGCATCACATCCACCCCCTCTCACCCGAGTTCCCCAGACGCTCCCGCATCACATCCACCCCCTCTCACCCGAGTTCCCCAGACGCTCCCACGTCACCTCCACCACCTCTCACCTGAGTTCCCCAAATGCTTCCACATCACCTCCACCACCTCTCACCCGAGTTCCCCAGACGCTCCCGCATCACATCCACCCCCTCTCACCCGAGTTCCC
>NW_003852425.1:18398221-18414543 GCF_000181295.1 Otolemur garnettii | reverse complement strand
GCTCCCGCATCACGTCCACCCCCTCTCACCCGAGTTCCCCAGACGCTCCCACATCACCTCCACCACCTCTCACCCGAGTTCCCCAGATGCTCCTGCATCACCTCACTGTCCCCTCCATTCCCAGCCTATCTATCCTCACACCCTGTGCAGGGCAGTGCTGCTTCTTCAGCAAATCTGCTTGTGGTTTGAAATGTTCACAGGGCTCTTATTTTTCTGAACATTAACCCAGATCTACCTCCAGGATTCCCTCAACACTTAACCTTGCAGATGTCCTGACACTTTCTACACCCAGCTTCATGCCCCCATGGACATGTGGGCACCTATACCCAGCCTTGCTAGTGCACCTGCAGTGTGGGCATCTCCTGAGATCTAGTTAGAGATGCACACAACTCTAAAAAGCAAAACTGGGGGATATAACTTTTAGGGAAATTACACCTTTATGACATTTAAAACTTCCGTTCAAGTTCGTGGGATAGCAACCTATTTATTTAGGTCACTTTTGCATATTTCAGATATTGTCACATAATTTTGTGACCAAAGTTCTTCAGCAAATACTGTTAGATTTATGTCTAGGTATTATTACATGTATGTTGCTTTCCAAAACAGAACCTCTTTTATTACTTTTCATAATTAATTATTGATTTTCTATATGATTATTGTAGATAATTGTTGATATTGATGATTCTTGATTTTCTATATGATTATTGTAGATTCTTGATTTTCTATATGATTATTGTAGATAATTGTAGATATTGATGATTCTTGATACTGAAATTAAACCCAACTTCAGTAGGAACTGATCTGTCAAATCAAAACTTGTATTTTAAAAGATCCTCAGGTAATTTACAGTGACATTAAAGTTTGAAAAGACTCAGTAAAATGTAGAGCTCCCCTGTGGGAGTGGTGTCTAGTGTCATACAAGGCTGAGAAGCATCACTGCAGGTTACCTGAATCTCACTTAATCAAATCCCAGTTTTGTGACTGGGGCTCTTCTGCTGAGCCCTCTCTCCACCTGGCCCTACCTTCCTGACCAGTCTGTTTTCAGATGGGAGTTTCTACTGGGAGACTGCTCTTAATTTTGTAGGTCACCTCAGGTTTTACTTTTGTTTTCCTATCCATATTTTTTTTTATTTTAACTGTCACAACAATTGATCACAGCTATTGCTTTTTTAAATTTTAAGAGTATTTTTATAGATTAAAATTAAAATTAAATCATATTCCAGAAAACCATGATTTAATTAATGTTAGTAGTTTGCCATGTTTTCTTAAATCTTTTACTTTTGTCTTTGTGCTGACACCAGGTCACACCCCAGACATCACTCTGCATGTGGGGTATCTAGAGGGACGCCTCCTCTGTGCCCTGGCTTCTATCTGAGGGCACAAGCTTTAAAATCCATCCTTCAAGTTGGAGTATGTTATTCCATGTGAATTTTAGCTTCATTTTTCATTAAAAAACTCTATTAGCAACTTAACTTCCAGGAAATTAACAATTTTATCATATTTATATTTTCTGTACATATTAAGGTCAGTTTTTAGCCATTCAGATATATTTTGTCTGATTATATTTGTGAACATATTTTGTTAGATACATTCCTAGGCACTGTGAGGAGTTGTTGCTTCTGGGAATGGAATCTCTTTTAACTGCATTTTAGAGCAAGTAGCTGTTGCACAGAGACACTGGATACTTGTATATTGATCTTATACCCAAACTGCCACCAGGCTATTTTGAGCCCTGAAAAGTGTCACTAAGTTCAACTGATCATCTGAAAAAAAAGTTCAGCTGATTATTCTGAAAAAATGTTCAGAATTTTGTTTCTTCCATTCCATTCCTTATAACTTTAATCTTTGGATTGATAAGGATGTCAGCATAATTTCCAGTAGGTCAAATAAGAATAGTACTTATATAGATCACAGGCTTCAAAAAGAGCTACTAAACTTTGTAATAAAATACAAATTTTTTTATACATACAGTCAAGAAAATTCCACCTATGTGTAATATTCTACGATGTTTAATATTCCAAGTAGGAGTCAACCTTTATCCATTGTTTTATCGCAATTATGAGAATGACTATATTATTTTTCTCTTCAACTAGTTAATATGTTAGTTCCAGTTACAGATTTTATTTTCAAAATGTTACATTTAATAATAAAATATTTAAAATACTATGTATTCAAGAAGCACTAAAAGAACAATAATATTAACAAGAAGTAATAATTTGCCATGTCTTAAGTGTTCTTTTCCTCTCCCTTTCCCTAGTTCGAATTTATCGTGCATCAATCATCTGTGCGTTTTATATATTCACCACTGTACATGTAGATAAACAATATGTCATTTACATAAAATGTGGACTCTGCGTGTTCTGTTCTGACTTACCTTTTCCCCTCAATGGTCTATTGTATTTTTCTATTTTTCCCCTATCACAATGAGTACTGCAGTGAAATCCTAGTGTAACTTTCCTTCCTCACATTTATAAAGTTCTTCTCAAGAACATATTTCTGGACAGAATTTTTTCTCATAGATTATGAACATCTTCAATTTTAACAAGTGCTGACCTCGTGTTCTTCAAAGTGGTGGTTGTTAGTGTTGGTTGTTAACAGATATAAGTTTTGCCAATCTAATATCTGTGAATATTATCTATTTTTAATTGGCATTTCTCTGATTTTATGTGACATGAATAGCCAGCCTTTGTCTTGCAAACAATGGGAGAACTAACTTTTCGGTTTAAATGCTAAGCAGAGAGTTTTGCTTTCTCTCTGCCCAACTAGAACAAGAGTTTTAAAAAACGATCTCTTCTGTTAGCCTTATTTCTAATTGACACTTATTCTGAGGGGATGCTGTGGGGAGCACAGCTCCAGGTGGTCCCCACTGAGGCTTCTCCAACCTAAGTCAGCTACTGCAGGTCACCAAGAGCCCACAGAAGATCCCAAACAGTGGCCACCTTAACAAAACGGATATATCTTTGGTTCCAATTTTCACTCTGATTTGGGCTTCTGAGTAGTAATTGATGGTCTTCTTGTTTTAATACCAAATTTGAAATCTTTACAAAAATCTATCTAGCTTTATAATGTTTTCAGTGGGCAGGTCACCCACACTTCTAGAAATGGAATTAATTGTTTTTTGCCTTTCTGACTAAATTACAATTTCTACCAGAAAAAGGGCATATAATAAGTGATCAATAAATAGTTGGTGAAAAAATTAAATAAAGAAATGAAGTGTGGGAAGTCATAAAGTCTAAAATTGCTGAATGAGAATTATTTGACATAGTAGTTTACCTGAAACAAAACCACTTGCCAATAAAAAACCAGTAGGCTTTAGTACTTCCGAATGAATTAATGTGGCTTTCCTGGAGGGTCTCAGAATGATATAACAAGTAACATTATCCAAGTAGAAGATCTGAGCCTAAGTTCTACTTCTGATGGTCTCCATGTCTATAATCTTGGCTGTTTAATATTTCTGGGTCCCAGTTTCTTAATTTATAAAATTTAAACCTCAAAATGTTATAAATATCACATTAAGCAATGTACATTACAATAGGTGAGTTTTACCAAAAAAATGTAGATATTGTTGTAATATTTTTAAAAATCAGTATCTGATCAAAATTTTATGACTTGCATTCAGCTCATTTCTACCACAAGTCTCCTGAGAAAATGAGATTCCTAAATGCTGTTTTCCCCTTAGAAAATCATGAGTGATTACCACCATTTCTCCTATGTGGAACATTGTATTATTCCCATTGATTTTTCATTTAAAGTTATTTTAAAGTAATTTTATAAGTACAGATGTGAGAGTTTGCTGTATCTCTCATAGAATTTCTATACATGCCAAATTAACTCATTGGGAAATAACAGGTTCCTAATATAAGTGATTTATCTTTTTCTCTGAAATAAGAGGGCAAGAAAATGATACTTAATTTATAGGAAAAGAAAAAAATTACAGGATACACTCTGACTAATGTTTCTGTCAAGAGAAGATATAAGTTGATAGAAGCACAAATTATTGAACAGACCAGAAATGTATTTAAACTCCTACTAACTGTAAAATGATGGTATGATATCAAAATATTCCCGTGAGGAATTTGCTTCCTACACCAGAATGAGACAGAAAAGTAAGCTCAGAATAAAATACAGCATAATAAAGAAAGAATAAGGGGGTGATGTCTCTGGCTCAGTGGGTAGAGAGCCAGCCCCATATACCGAGGGTGGTGGGTGCAAAACCAGTCCCAGCCAAACTACAACAAAAAAATAGCCAGCTGTTGTGGTGGGCACCTGTAGTCTCAGCTACTCAGGAGGCTGAGGCAAGAGAATCACCTAAGCCCAGGGGTTAGAGGCCGCATGAGCAGTGTGACGCCACGGTACTCTACTGAGGGCGATAAAGTGAGATTCTGTCTCAAAAAAAAAAAAAAAAAAAAAAAGGTAACTGCCAAAGCAAAGAATACTTAAATGCATTAGGGATTAAAAGGTCCTCCACAGACCAGGGCTTGAGCTTGAACATTGGTGGTATCTGAAAAAGCATTCTAGACATATGGCGTTTTAGGTTGTAATTAGTAAGTTTGAAACCCCCGTTTACAAATTTAATAAATATAAGGCTATAAGGTGGGAACTGTGGTAGGAGCCTAAACTCTGCAAAAGTACAGACATAGTTTTAAAAAAGGTACAAGCACAGTTCGTATACAAATGAACATTTCAATAGAAGGTGGATTTTATATGTATAAAACCAGCCCTTGTTCCTCGCTTGCTTTCCTGTAATTACCACTCGGAGTCACCCAACTGAGGGTTATTAGCTCTCTTCATTGCTCCCATAAAACATCACCCTCGTGAAACCTCAGGCTGGTCAGTGAGGTGTCTCTTGAACTCTGCATTCTGGGAACCAACTGACCCAAGGTTGACTGAACCAAGGAGCCAAAGCAGCTGGTCTTCAACCTGGGAACTGACTCAGCCCAAGGGGATAGTTTCTGCTTCCCGACCTATGAATTCATCCCCAGACAATCAACAGACAAGTCCCCAGCCCTTTGCCTGCCAAATTACCTTTTTAAAAAAATTTTTAATTATTATGGGTACATAATAGTTGTTCATCTTTACAGGGTACATATGATGTTTTGATACAGTCACACACGAATTAATCAAATCAGGGTAATTGGGGTATCTACCACCTCAGGTATTTAGTTACTCTTTTAGTTATTTCAACGTAGACCATAACTTACTGTTGATTATAATCACTTCATTGTGCTGTCAACTATCGTCCACTCTATGTAACTATCTAACTGCATTTTTGCACCATTAATCGACCCTACTTTAGCCTCTCCTCTCTATTACCCTTCCTGGCCTTTTGGAACCATCATTCTACTCTCTGGAGCCATGAGATCAACTGTTTTTTAATATTCGGCTCCCACATGTGAGTGAGAACACGAGAGGTCTGTCTTTCCAAGCTTGCCTTATTTGACTTAACATAAGATTTCATCCATGAGCTGCAAATAGCTGGATTCCATCCTTTTCTGTGCTATTTAACATTCCATTCTGTGTATGTTCTGCAGTTTCTTTATCCATACACCTTTACGCACTGATGGACTCTTGGGTTGATACTGCGAGCAGGGTGGCAGTAACCCGGGGCGCAGGTGAGTCTGGCTACTGTGAGCAGGGCGGCAGTAACCCGGGGCGCAGGTGTTTTCTCCGTATACTGAGCTCCCTCTTTAAACATATTCCCAGCAGGGTGATTCCTGGGTCACATGGTAGTTCTATTTTGTTTTTTGAGAAACCTCCAGACTTTTTTCCTTGGTGTTTGCACTAATTTACCTTCCCACCAACAGGACACAGGGTTCTCCTTTCTCCCATCCTCACCAGCATTCATTCTACCTGTCTTTTTGACACATCTTAACTGGGCTGAGAGTCCTCATTGTAGTTTTAGTTTGCATTTCTCTGATGACTAATGATGTTGAGCATTTTCTCATGAACCTGCTATTTATTTCTGTGTCTTCTTTTGAGAAGTGCCTCTTCATATTCTTTGTCCATTTTAAATCATATTTTATTTTTCCTACTGAGTTGTTGGAGCTTCGTGTGTATTCTAGTTATTAATCCTTCATCAGATGGTCATTTGCAAAAATTTTCTCTCATTCTGTGGGCTGACTCTTCACTTTGATGACCCTTCCTTTGCTGCGCAGAAGCTTTTTTTTTTGCAGTTTTTTGCCGAGGCTGGGTTTGAACTGGCCACCTCCAGCATATAGGACTGGAGCCCTACTCCTTTGAGCCACAGGCACCACCCAGCAGAAGCTTTTTAGCTTGATGTGATCCCATGTGTTCTATTTTGTTTTGGTTGCCTATGCTTTGTGGGGTTTACTCAAGATGTCTTCACCAGACCAATGTTCTGAAGTGTTTTGCAATATTTTTTTTAGTATTTTTATAATTGCAGGTCTTACAGTTACATCTTTAATCCATCTTGACTGGAATTTTGTATGTGGTGAGAGATGAGGTCCAATGCTGCTCACCTCATGTGGACATCCAGTCTTCCCAGCACCATTTATTGAAAAGTCTGTCTTTTCCCCACTGGGTGTCCTTGACTATATTGTTGAAGGTAAGTTCACCATAGATGTGTGGATTTATTTCTGGATTCTCTGTTCTATTCTACTCTGTTCTGTTCTACTGTTGTCTTCATGCCAGTACCACACTGTTTGGGTTACTACAGCTCTGTAGAATAATTTGAAGTCAGGTAATATGATTCCTCCAGTTTCATCCCTTTTGGGGGCTCTGGTTATTATGGGTCTTTTCTGTACATTTCAGAATTTTTTTTTTAATTTTCATAAAGAATGTGACAGTATTTTGATGCCTTGAATACTCAGATCACCTGAGGTAGTATGCACGTTTTCACCCTAATGCTTTTTCCAGTTCATAACTGTAAACTATCTTCCCATTTTCCTGTATCCTCTTCAATTTCTTTCATCAAGATTTTATAGTTTTCATTGGAAAGATATTTTACTCTTAAGTTTATTACTAGGTATTTTATTTTGTTTGCAGTTATTAAAAATGGAATTACTTTCTTGATTCCTTTATTCAGATTGTTTACTGTTGCCATATAGAATTGGTACTGACTTCTATATGTTGATTTTGTATCCTGCAAATTTACAGAATTTGTTTATCGGTTCTAATAGGTTTTTTGTGGAGCCTTTAGGCTTCTCAAGACACAAGATCATATCGTGTGAAAATAGTCAGATTTGACTTCTTTCCTTCCAGTTTGGATGTTGTTTATTTCCTTCTCCTTTCTGACTAATATCATTAGAACTTCCAGTACTGTGCTGAATACCAGTGGTGAGTGGCGTCCTCACCTTGTTCCAGAACTTGGAGGGAAGACCTTCAGTTTCACCCATTCAGTGTGACACTAGCAGTGGGTCTGTCATATGTGGCTTCTCTGTCAAGGTAAGTACCTGCATATCATGCTTCTGAGAGTTTTCATCATGAAAGGATGTTGAGTTTTATCAAATGCTTTTTCGATATCAGCAGAAATAAATGATCATATGTTTTAGTCCTTTGCTCTGTTGGCATGATGTATCACATTGATTGATTTGCATATGTTGAAACATCCCTGCATGCCGGAATGAACTCCCACTTGACCATGGTGAATGATCTTTTTACTCTACTGTTGAATGTTGCTTGCAGCATTTTGCTGAGGGTTTGTATGTGATCACCTGAGACACTGGCTCACAGGTTTCTTTTTTTGTCATTTCTTTGTCTTGTTTTGGTGTTAGGGTGATGCAAGCCTCATAGACCCATAGGATGAATTGAGAAGTATTTCCTTCCCCTTGACTTTCTGGAATAGTGTAAGCAGGATTGACATCTGCACTTCTCGGAGCTTGCAGAGTTCTGCAGTGAAGCCATCATGGCCCGAGCTCTTCCTTGATGGGAGCCCTTATATCACTGAGCCTATCTCATTCGTTGTTATTGGTCGATTCAGGTTTTGAATTTCTTCATAGTTTCATCTGGGTAGGTTATGTCTGGGAGTTTCTCCATTTATTCCAGGTTGCCCAATATATTGGCATATTGCTGATGGTACCCTCTAAGGATCTTCAGTATTTCTGCAGAATCAGTTGTAATGTCCTTTTCCATCTCTGATTTCAGTTATTTAGGTCTGGCTAAAGATTTGTCAGTTTTGTTTATCTTTTTAGTAAAACAACTGGTCATTCCATTGATCTTTGTATGGTTTTATAGTTTTAAAATCATTTATTTTTGCTCTGAGGTTTATTTCTTCTAGTAATTTAAGGTTTGGTTTCCTTTTGTTTTCTAGTTCTCTTAAAATACATCATTAAATTGCTTATTTGCAGTTTCCACTTTTTTGATATAGGCAATCTTTGCTATAAACGTTCCTATTATTAATGCTTTTTCTGTATCATGTAAGTTTTGACATGTTCTGTTTTCATTTTCATTTGCTTCAGGAAGGTTTTTTTAAATTTCCTTCTTAATCTTTTCATTGACCTCCTGATAATTCAGATGCATATTGTTTAATTTCCACGTGTTTGCAATTTCCAGTGTTCCTCTTGGCACTGATTTCTAGTATTATTCCATGTGATCAAAGAAAATACTTGCTATGATCCCAAATTTTTTAAGTATTTTAAGACTTATTTTGTGGCTTAACATAATGGACTATGCCTGAGACTGCTCCATGGGCTGAGGAGAAGAATGTGAATTCTGCAGCTATTGGATGGAACGTTCCATGAATATCTATGTTCGATGTTTCTTTGCTCACTTCTTTGTCTAGATGATCTGTACAGTGCTGAAAATGGAGTGTTTAGGTTTAAAATGATTACTACATTGGGGTCTATCCCTCTCTGTAGCTCTGGTAATATTTGCTCTACATATCTGAGTGCTCTCGTGTTGGGTGCATATATATTTAAAAGAGTGATATCCTCTTGCTGAGTTTATGCCTTTGTCACTAAATAATGACTTTTTTGTCTCTTTTTAAAGTTTTTTGCCGCGACACCTATCACCCTGTCCCTGTTGCTATACAAAGGAAACTGGCATGACACAGATTGAAGTACAAGCTTGCAAGAGGCAAGCTAACCTTAAGTGCAAGGTAGCCCAGAGCAACCTGCGCAGTAGCTATTTATTGCGACTGTACATGACAGATGAGGGGAGTATTAGACAATGACTGCATGCTTAAGGATTGCCACTGAAAGGGGCTCTCTCTGATATTCCAGAGGATGATTAAGCTTTAACAAACACCTGTGGATGAGTTGCCCCAGGGTCTGCCCCCAAGCTGCAAATCATCTCACTCAGAGGCCATCCGGCTCTTGGTGTCCTCTACAATTTTTATATTGATTTTGTTTGACAAAAGTAAAACTATTCACCTGTTCCATTTACATGGAATATGTTTTTCTATCCCTTTATTCTCAGTCCAAGTGTGTCTTTGTATGTGAAATGAATTTCTTGAAGATAACAAATACCTCAGTTTTGTGTTTTATCTACTCAGCCACTCTGTCTTTTGACTGGAGAGTTTAGCTATTCACATTCAATGTTATGTGGATAGGTGAGGACTTGATACCAAGTTGTTATTTGATTTATGGCTGTTTTGTGATTCTCCATACCTCCCTCTCTCCCTCCCTCCCTCCCGCCCTTCCTTCCTTCCTTCTTTCCATTCTGTCTTCCTTTGGTAAAAATGTATTACTCTGGTAATATGTTTCAATTTCTTGCTTTTCACTTTTTGAGTATATGTTGTAGGTTTTTTGATCTTAGGCTTCCATAAGGCTTGCAAAACATATAGCCAATTATTTTAGACATATAACAATTTAATTTCTTACAGACAGACATGCAGACATGAAAATAATACATCTAACAGAAATTCTACCCTTTAACTTCAACCTCTCCCACTTTTTACCTTTTTTGTTATTTGCACCCATATTTTTTAATGTGTGTATCTTTGATAGTTTGTGGCTTATATACCACAAGTCCAGCAATAATGCCTCTGTTTCAGCGTGCCCACTGTGACTAGAGAGCTGTGCACCATCTGCTGTTCTTATTTTTCATTAAGAGCTCCTTTTAGTATTTCTAGTACTTTTTGTATTTTTAGTAAATCCCTCAGCTTTTGTTTGTCTGAGAAAGTCTTTATTTTCCCTTCATCTGTAACACATATTTCAGCAGGATATAATATTCTACAGTTAAGATCTTTTCCTTCAGCACTTTGACCAAGTCATGCCACTCTCTCCTGACATATGAAACTTAGGACGTTTCCACTGAGGAGTCTGTTGCCTGGAGACTGGAACTACTTTGTGTCTTTAAATGCTATTTTTTATTTATTTTTATTTTTATTATTATTTTTGCTTTCCTTAGGACCACTTCTTCATCTGTGTCCTTTCATAGCTTGGTTGTTAAAGGCCTAGAAATAGCCTGCTTTTTGTCCCATGGCCATATTGTATTTGAATATTGATTTCTTTCTCTAGGTTTGGAAATTTCTCTGTTATTTTTCTGAATGAAATTTCTACCCCAGTTTCTCTCTGTAGCTCCTCTTCAAGGCCAATAGGCTGTCTTCTAGATCTTGTCAGCGTGTAGCATTCTTTCTCCTCTTTTGTATATTTTAAAATAGCCTGTATTTAAGGTCACCAATTTTTACTTCTGCTTGGTAATTCCTGCTGTTGGGAGACTTTGATATATTTTTTCCATTTGTTAATTGAATTATTCAGCTGTGGACTTCTTGATTTTTTTAATTATTCCAACCTTTTTGTTATATTTCTCTGGTAGTCTTCTGAATTCTTCCCCTGTATTGTCTTAAAGTTGTTTGAGCTTCATTAGGAGTGTTACTCTGAATTCTTTGTCTGAAAGGTTATATATCACCATCACTCTAGGCTGGGTCACTGGCATATTATTTAGTTTTTTTGGTGAGATTATGTTTTTCTGGATCCTTTGAACGCTGATGGATGTTTGTCAGTGTCTGGACATGGAAGAGTTAGGTGTAGGCAATGCAAAAATACCTTTTTTGCCCTCTTCAGTGGCTCTTTTATTGATATAATGTTAAAACCAGATTACTGAACTTATTTTTGGTTCCCCTGAAGATGCTTTCTTGCATGGATAACTGTCAAATTTGGTGTCTGCCTACATACAATAGAAGCTCCATAGCTGACCACTTCCTTACCCTGACCACCTCCTTAAGCTGACCTGATTTTCATATATTAGATATGCACCACATGTACATATCAGTGCGGTAGGCCTATTTCCTTATGGTGACCACCTCTGTATGCTGATCAGCTTGTTACATTCCCTTAGGTCAACTTCCAGAGGTTCTACTGTGTACAGTAGGATTTTTTTCATATGGTAGCATTTTAAAGACCATCATTCTTTGAGTTAGACAAGCTTACAAAAATTCTCACCTCATTCAACTGACTCTTCGCCCTATATAAGTTCTCTCATCTCTGAAATAAGAATGACAGTGTACTCACCTCATTATCTTTTAAAGCAATTTGTAGAATGTACCCTTAAAACTGTTAAACAGGGTACCTAACATGTTTTTAAAAATAAGAATGCAGTATCCAATTTAAATCTAAGATATTAACTTATATTTTAACTCAAATGTATTTCTCAAAGCATAACAGTAAGAGTCAGTGAACTGTCTTGTAAAACTTGAGAAACATTCCAAGCTTATCCATTTGCTCATTTTAGAAAAAAATAGTAAAAAATGTTTAATAAAATATTATAATTTCAAGAAATGAAATTTATTCATCAATTATTTTTGATCACATATTAAAACAGCATTCTAACCCATTCATGGTTGTTCCTAAGTGTTAGAAATTACTGTGTTCACTTCATATAAACTCAAATTCCTTAATGTTTTATGAAATGATATTTAAATCTTTTTAATTTCAATGGAGTGGAAAATGTTTACATTGTGAAGTATAAAAGTGTTATATTTTTCTTTAAAAAATTATGCCACATGGGGCAGCACCTGTGGCTCAAAGGAATAGGGTATTGGCCCCATATGCCGGAGGTGGCAGGTTCAAACCCAGCCCTGGCCAAAAACGGCAAAAAAGGAAAAAAAAAAACCAGAAAAGAAGAGAAAATTATGCCACATCTTGTTATAAAAGTTCTATTCCAGATGATTGATTAAATGGGGATGTGAGTATCTTCTCAGGGATAAAAGGTTATCAAGAGGCAGCCAACACGTGGAGAATATTTTGTACATATTTTGTAAAATTTTGTAATGAACATTTGGGAATATGAGTACATTTATCTACAATTTCCCATTTTCCCTATGAGGGGCAACTTTATGGGAGACTTTGGGACACCTTTAAGATCATGGCATGGATAACAAAAACAGCAATTTCTATTTCTAAGGGTCTGAACACTTAGTATCATGGCCTTTAATAGCATGTTATAATCTTTTAAATTAGTCAAATAGCAACAACAATGAAAATAAATTAAATTAATTGATTATTAAATAATAATAGAAATCATACAAAGAATTGTGACCAAACATAATTCCTTTTATAGGCTCTGCTAACCCCTCCTCTGCAGCCTCTGCAAAATAAATTAGGCAGCAATCATTCAAAGGTTTATTTTTTCATTTATATTTTTATACTCTATATGCCCTAAAATTCCCCACAGTTATTTTTATGAAGCTACATACACACACACCCTAAAGTATGGATGCAGGAAAAAAACTTATGAAAAGGGGATTATAGATATATAAAAAATCTAGGCTACTGACACATTTTAGGCTGAGAAATAAGTACATACTTTTTGAATAAATGTATCCCAGAGAATTAAAAAATACAGACATTGAATAGTAAAGTCTACTAAATAAATGAATAAAATCTTCAACGGCACTTTGATATAATATTTAGAGACATGGCAGCCAAGACGTGAAGTAGGAGGCTGAGCTCCAAGGTCTCCAGGAAGGTGATTAAACAGCATTCAGGACTCAGGGTGGGGGTGGGGCTGTATCTTGCTGGGTCACCCTGCCAGGTATCACTTGTTCTAGATGGTCTTTTGACAGTAACTATATGTCAGTTAAAGCTTAATGTTAGTGGAAAAAGCATAAAATACAGATATTGTGTTTTGCTAACTAAACAACAAACCACATGCTTCCTATCTCTAAATTTTGAAAATTAAGCTACTTGGTCAACATGCTCAGAAGGCCTTTCTGTGGCAGCTAATGGTACAACTCCAGCAGGAGATTTTCATTTCCTGACTTCAATATGACTTCATGTAGAGGGTAAAACTGTGAACCAACAGTAATGACAGCATAGAGGCAGAACTAAAGCAGGTAAGTGGCACAAGACCATTTTTTCCCCCAAGAAATACCTTTGCATCTAATTGTCTAAACCAGTTTAGAGTTAAGTTACCCCACACGCACCTACCTTCCTGCCTTCAAAAATAACCATTGATATAGTGGTTATTGAAGAGATTATTTTGTCCTGGAAAATACTAAGACCAAATTGGTCTTAACTTTCTTGATCTTAAAATTATTGTAAGACAGTACAAGGTCCTGTATAGCACAGATCTGCCTCAAGGGTCCATTAGAAAGCATTAACTTAAGAAGTGCACTTACATCACAGAACGGATCAGCTTCCAAATTAGTTTATTTAGTGTAATCCATTTGGACATTTGAGAACATCTGCCAAAGACTGGTGCAGGTATTAATGTAATTAATATTAAACTGTTCCTTCTGGAGATATTTAAACAACAGTATCATTTGCTTCTAAAAGGTATTTCTGGCCACCAACAGTAAAATTATGTCATAAAAAGAGATGCTTTATTTCCTATTGCTTCTGGCAAGAGGGCACGGTTTAGGGTCACAAAACTGGAGTGTTAATTTATTTAAATACAAGTTGAAAAATTAAATAAAAATTGGAAGGTCTTAGACACATCTCTTGGGCTTGAAATTGTTTTACACTGTTTTAGTATAAAATTTGATCATATTGTCATGAAAATACTTTGCATAACCTGATTCTTACTCTGATATTGTATGGAAGGAAGGAAGGGAAGGAGGGAGGGAGGAAAAAAGGAAACAAAGAAAGAAGAAAGAGAAGGAAAGGAAAGAAAGAAGGAAAAAGGAAGGAGAGATGCGTAGGAAACTGATAATTAAAAATTCAGTGCCTGTGGCTCAAAGGAGTAGGGCGCCAGCCCCATATGCCTGAGGTGGCGGGTTCAAACCCAGCGCCGGCCAAAAACTATTTAAAAAAAAAAAATTCCTTAAGGGTAGGATTATTCGGTTCACGTCTTCAGCCCTGTCAAATCACAGCATGCGACTCAATGGCTAATCATCAGTACTAACTATAATTTCCCTTCTACATCCTATGGATGTTAGACCACCAAAGGATTCTAAACAAAACATTTTTAAATCAGAATAGTATCAAGTATCTTTTTATACCACAGTGGAATAAAACTAAAAATCAATGACAAGAAGAACTCTGGAAATTATACAACCATGTGGAAACTAAACAACATGCTCCTGAATCAGTGAAAAACTTAAGATGAAAAGAGAACTCGGAGAACTCTGCAGTAACGGGTCAGAGACGCAGTAACGTTTCAGTGATGCAGTAACTTGTCACTGATGCAGTAACGGGTCAGAGATGCAGTAACGGGTCAGAGGCACAGTGACGTATCAGTGACGCAGTGACGTATCAGTGACGCAGTGATGTATCAGAGATGCAGTAGCGTGTCAGAGACGCAGTAGTGGGTAAAAGACGCAGTAACAGATCAGAGACGCAGTGACATATCAGTGACGCAGTGATGTGTCAGAGACGCAGTAACAGGTCAGAGACACAGTAGCAGGTCAGAGACGCAGTAGTGTGTCAGAGACGCAGTGACGTATCAGTGACGCAGTGACGTGTCAGAGACGCAGTAACAGGTCAGAGACACAGTAGCAGGTCAGAGACGCAGTGACGTATCAGTGACGCAGTGACATGTCAGAGATGCAGTAATAGGTCAGAGACACAGTAGCAGGTCAGAGACGCAGTAGTGTGTCAGAGACGCAGTGACGTATCAGTGACGCAGTGACGTGTCAGAGATGCAATGGCGTGTCAGAGACGCAGTGTGTGGTGACGCTGGCCCACGAAGTCCTCAGCTCAGTTGTGGTCTTCTGGGGCCACCGGAGCACTGCAGCCACCACCAACAGCAGCTGTCATACAACTGGGAACACCAGAATGAACGCTTCTTTTTCTGAAAGAGGCTTATTGTCATCCTGATAATCAGACCATTAATCTCACAGTATCATTTGTCATCATGTCATTATTGTCTATTTGACACCCTTTATCAGAATAATTAAGTGCTTAGTGTTATTTAGCAAGTCCTAAATTTCAGCTCAAGTTTGAATGTGAAGTATAAAAGATTGTAAGCAAGGAAAAACAGATGCCAGGATTCTCAGAAACTAATACCAGAAAAAATACCCTGATGTTTACAAACATAAAAGATGCATTGAAAGGATTTTACCCCCAAGAGCTCAGAAGTGAACAAAAGATTCCCCTGACAGACAAAATCAGACCAAAGCATCCGTGTGCCTTCGTGGCACTCCCACTGAACTGCCTGAAGGGCATTCTGATTTCTACTTTCAACACTAACAGGAAGAGAATAAATATTAGTCCTATTATAATCACAATAATTTAATTTTTCTACCATCTGGATGGAAACTTTGGAATTCTTGGGATGGTTTTAATTAAAGCAAAGAATACCATTTAACAAGCTAACAGCAATTCCCTTGTGATCATACAAAACAAAATCCAGCTACTAGATACAAACTAACATGTATTTAAATGAATTTAAAAGAAAAGTGAAAAACAAACTGTTATGCAGATTTGTAACAGGAAGAGAAAATAAATAAGTCATATAAATATCAGATAAAATGCCATTCAAAGGCAAGGAGTAAAAATGAAGACTGGACATTAATCTTTAAGACACAATCTTTCCTACAATAACACATAAATAAAATATAATTCTAAATTTGGAAAACCAATATTGATGTAGTGACTTTTACCATTAAAATAATATTTTAAAATTAATATAGGAAACTGAATAAATGGAAATTACAAAAGAAAGTTGAGAATAAAGGAGCATCACAAAAGATGATATGTGCATATAAAACAATTGTAATTTATTATAAAGTTACCATGATAAAAATGCAAGCACATATTGGCAAATAGACCAATGAAATAAAATCAGAGTCTAGAAATAGATCCAGTGTATATAGAAAACATAGTAGAGATGTACATGTGGTATATTTCCAATCTGTGAAAATTATGTCAACTTAAGGAGGTGGTCAGTGTGGGGAGGAGGTCAGTGTGGGGAGGTCAGTGTGGGGAGGTCAGTGTGGGGAGGTGGTCAGTGTGGGGAGGAGGTCAGTGTGGGGAGGTCAG
>NW_003852425.1:18381308-18398185 GCF_000181295.1 Otolemur garnettii | reverse complement strand
GGGGAGGTCAGTGTGGGGATGTCAGTGTGGGGAGGAGGTCAGTGTGGGGAGGTCAGTGTGGGGATGTCAGTGTGGGGAGGTGGTCAGCTATGGAGGCTCTACTGTATATGATACAAGTATCAACTTAGAGGATTATATGTTCTTTATTTAATGAAAAATATTGGCAAATATAAATATAAGCCAAAACTTAGACACTACTTCAGATTATAGAAAATTAATTCCTATAAAGGTTAAAATCTAAAAAGAATAATTTAAAATGTTAAAAATAATGTAAAAGAGAATATTTGTAAACATTTGCATGAAAGGAGCCCTTTAGCAAGATACTAAACCTAAGAAGAAAGACTGGTAAATTTGACAGCTGAAATGTTTTTAATTATAATATTAAACTGCAAACAAAATCTAAAAAAGATAATACTTTATGCAACCTGTATGATCAATTTTCTAAGTGTTTACAAAATATAAAAATAGTAACCATCAGAAAAATAGATGAGAAGAAGTACAAATTACTAAATTTAAAAAAATATACTCTCATTAGTAGCCAAAAAAATGCAAATGAAATGACAGAGCCATCACTTTATATTCCATTACATAAATATAATGTTTATTTTTGGAAAGATAATTGTTTTAATGCTAACATCTGATACTGCTCAGCTTGGGCAAGAATGTTAGCTGACTGATAGAGTTAAAATTTTTATAAATATGAAGAAATGACTTAGGAACTGTTCAAAAGGCAGAAAAGATTTTGAACTGGATCATTTTGCTATGAAGAATTTCATTGTGACATCTGGCCAAACGTAAATTAGGATTAGGTAGTAGCTTGAAACTTTGTGATACTGACAGTTACATTTTTGTTCTGTAAAGAGAATGAGCTTGTTTGTAGGAAATACAGCCTAAAGTATTTGGTAATACACAAAAACTATTTCAGTAACTTATTCTAAACTCTTTATTCTTGCAACTTTTCTCTACATTTCAAAACGTTTTACACACATATATGTGTATATGCACATACACTCTCTGTAGCATGGCAAACAAACCTTTAGAAATCTATTTTACAATGGATTAAAAAAGTATCCAATGTACTCAATACTAACATGAAACCATTACGTAAACAACTACACACTCACACACAATAAAACACAAAAATATAGTCTGGTGAGGGGAGTGGAGAGGAGTGGAGGGAACCAGGAGAGAGGGCGATTGGTGGGATCTCACCTAATGTGCACAGCGGGAGGGGTCAGCCCCGCCCTGGTGAAGGGCTGAACTACAACTTGAACTGACCTTAGAATTGAAAACAATATACCTACATATTAATCTGAAATTTTAAAAAAGCGATCTATTTTATGAAAACATAAAAGTGGAATGGACAAGACTTTTTCCAGTTGAGATTTTTATAAATCAGTCCATCTATCTATATCTATATATCTGTATGTTTCTATATCTGTATCTATCTAATTGTAAGGTAGGATTTACATGATCGTACATCTATAATACATAATTTTTTCTTTCTTTCTTTCTTTTTTTGTTTTTGCAGTTTTTGGCCAGGGCTGGGTTTGAACCTGCCACCTCCAGCATATGGGGCCAGCACCCTACTCCTTTGAGCCATAGGCGCAGCCCTATAATACATAATTTTTGCAGCTACGTTAATGAATTAAAACTCAGCGTGTGTTTACTCCCCACCTGACCTGCACGGCCCGCGTGGACAGTACAGGGAGCAGGTCCGCGGAGCAACAGGACTCCCCAACATCTGACACTAAACCCAAACGTTCTTCATTTTTCTAAGAAGCAAAAGACCACAGAGCTTTACAGCAAAAGACCACAGAGCTTTACAATGGGAGGACGCTCTGTGAGGCTTGGTGCTCTCACTACAGCAGATTCCAGCTGACTGCTGAGCACAGGTGGCCTCAGGGCACTAGCTGGAAACAGGTTTCTGACCCACAGGCCCTATCGCTACCACATACGAATGCAGCCACGGAAAGCAACATTTTATCAAGAAAAATATCCTATCAATAAGTCATCATTGCTTTCATGTTACTGAGTCTTACCAATTTAGCAAATAAGCATAGTCGATATTCAGAAATTAAAAAGTGGGTTTATTATCTAGCAGAGGACACCACTACCTAACAAAATAATCAAAATCACTTGATCCACCCACCCTTAATAACATTCTGAAACTGGGAGTGTCTTGTTTTACCACATTCCACATAGGAATGATGGAAATAAAATCTGCTTAGATGAAAAGTAATTCGTAAGGACAGGATAGAAGAATTCAAGAAAGAAAACTGACCAGCTGATTTTCTCCCTTCAGGATGGTTGTGGGTCTTAAGACACCTGCTGCTGTCAATTCTAGGAAACATGTGGTGTCTCAGCAAAGTGGAACTTTTACAACCTGGGGTTTTCTACTTCTTTTTTTCCTGCTTGGCCTCTACAACTTAAAATCTATGAGGAATTAATTAATCAAGAAACATTTATTCTGTGGTAGTAGAGATGGACTCCCTTAATTCAAGGCATCAGAGATGAAGAAATCCATGATCTATATAACAAACAAAAGAGATAGCAGAAGACCGTTTTTGTTAACCATGTGTATGTATTACATAAGGTTTTGCTTTTAAATATGATATTAGAGGGCAGTGCCTGTGGCTCAGTGGGTAGGGCGCTGGCCCCATATACCGAGGGTAGCAGGTTTGAACCTGGCCCTGGACAAACTGCAACAAAAAATAGCTGGGCATTGTGGTGGGTGCCTGAGGTCCTACCTACTTAGGCAAGAGAATTACCTAAGCCCAGGAGTTGGAGGTTGCTTTGAGCTGTGATGCCTCAGCAGTCTACAGAGGGCAACAAAGTGAGACTCTATCTCAAAAATAAATAAATAAATACATTTGTTTCTCTAAAGCAAATTAAGCACTTGGCAATTAACCTGGGCTACATAGCCATTTATTAAAGGGAACAATTTAAAAGACCAAGAAATATTTATTAAATCAATCTTTAGTTTATTAGATGTCTTTGACTTTTAGCAAAACTGTTTAGTATGGCTCTTTAAAATTATTCCATCTTTGGAATTACTTAATGCTCAGATATGAAAAGATTTTTGAATAGAAGATATTTTAGTTAGAAATAATTAAATTTACACATCCTGAAAAATTATATATGCAGATATTCATAGGCAATGGCCTATGACCTAATTCCCAAACTTAAAATATTATAAAGAACATTAAAAAGGCATAAGAAAGCAAATTTAATTTCTAATTAATACAGGATTGACACAAGGGATATAAATATAAAAAGAACAAAGTTTTACCTTTTCTTTTCATGACTTGAGTAACAAAATAATAAGAAAAGAAGAAACAAGTCTCTGTGTCAATATGTAAATATAATTAATTGCAAATGTGTCCCTCCAGTTGTTTGAATCACCAAGTATGAATAAGTTCTTTTGTTTTCCTTATTCCTGTGGGATATATCAGGTCAAATGTCAGCTCTGCCCTGAAAATGGCCTGTTAAAGTCCTTCTTCCAAAAGCAGGTGCATGAAATAAACCAGCAGGCAGTCAAAGTTGAAATCACATTTGTGTGTCCTAAGTCATGACATTCAGTCTTGAAAAGAAAGAAGCAAGCACAGATGTCTTTTCACCAAAGGACCTATCTCTGTGGGAACAACAGGGGAGGAGGGGACAGGAAACCCCAGAGACAGCACGCCCCTGTTTGCTCAGGCCAAGCACTTCCACAGAACCCTTTGTGTGGGTCGGAGCGAGGCCAGACCCTCACATGTGTCCTGGCTGGGGTCAGGGCTACAGAGTCCCCACCATTGGCTGTGTTCACCCTGTTCTCCTTTAGTGATTAAAATATTAAACATCATTTTATATTTGATCATTAAGGATCTCATTTCCTGAGCAAGCAGAGAAAAGTTCTTTGCTACTGAGAAGGAGTGGGAAACCCCTCTGAGGCCGCAGTGGGCCACACTGGGGCTGCCTTTGCACAGAGTCCAGTACCCTGATCCCCCCAGACACACCAATTTTCAGTTCTTGTGTGTCCTCAACCAAACTCAGCAAACTTCCCTGGAATAAACATTTGAACAACTTTTAAAGAAAGCCATTTGGAGATTTAGAAATGTAACCTGAATATTAAAATTAAATCTTGTGTGTGCCTGCTTTTCTTTTCATCTTCAAATGCAAAATCTGGATATTTCCCAAATTATGCCACTGGTATATATTTAATTTTTTTTTACATTTCAAACATATTTTTAGCCTTTTGAAAACAAAATTAAAATAAAATGCATATCTAATTCACATTTTTACAAATACAATCTAGACAGGAAAGCATGCCCTCACCTCATCCCATCCCCCAAGGTTAGAATCACTAACATTTGGTCTGAGCTCCCTAAAGTTTGTGTTTCTTACCTGAAAGGATGTGTGTGTGCGTGTGTAGTTGAATGTACACACATACATAACAAATATATTCACATTAAAACATACTTTACAACATTTTATCACATTTTACCTGTAACTTGTGCTTTATATCATTTAATAAAATATCCTAAAAATATTTACATAGTCTGTGCTCCTACACAGGGCACCATGTTTTAGGCTAATATTTTAACAACTGTGTACAGGTTTGAACTCCAGATTACTTACTACACTGCTTTCAACACTTACCTGTTCATTTCTAGGATTTGAAAGAGTGGGAAAGGGTTTGATTACAGAACCGTACACACAGCACCAGCGTCAGGCAGGGCCTGATGTGCCTTAAAGGCCAATGGGTTTGCCAATGGCAATGCCTGGTGAGTCCTTAAATAAACCTCTGTCCATACCCTACACAGAACAGACTTTGATAATTTGTGTGATTTCCATCGCTTTCACAGGGATTATGTTTAACTCTTACAAGCTAAGAAAGAAGACACCCTTTAAATAATCCTAGGTCTTCTCAACGAAACCTCAGCAGGCAGCTACTTAGAAATCATAATGTTGAAATATTGTATTCAGTGACTTGTTACGTGTCTTTTGAAACTTAAACATAAAAGAAAACCTCAACCGTTTGCAAAAGAAAAAAATCTTATATTAGTTTTTCTTAATTAAAAAAAAGAAAACCTCTGAATCCCAGAACTTGGGAGGCCTAGGAGGGTGGATTGCCTGAACTCACGAGTTTGAGACCAGCTTGAGGCCAGAGCAAAACCCTGTCTCTAAAAAATAGCCAGGAATTGTGCCGGTGCCTATAGTCTCAGCTACTTATGAGGTTGAGGCAAAGGATCACTTGAACCCAAGAGTTTGAGGTTATTGTGAGCTAAGACACCACGGCACTCTACTGAGGGAGACAAAGTGAGATTATCTCAAAAAATTAGAAAAAAAAAACACAACCCTCTGACACCTTATGAATGTGATATTTTCAATAATAAAATAGAAATGAGCCTTCAAGCTCTGGGAACACTGCTTGCTAAGTGACAGGGGCCAGCCGGGCTACACGCTGTGAGACAGACACTGGGATTTGCAGGGTGGTAGGATGGTCTGCAGGTCGCTGATGGAGGGCCAGGAACTTTGTGCGCCTGCCAAGCCCATAGAGAGAGAACGCAGAGCCCGCTGAGGTGAAGGGTGCGCCTCAGTTAATAACAATCTGCCCACATCGGTACTTGGGTCATGACAGATGTACCGCACTAATGTAAGATGCTAGCCTTCTTTGCTTAAATTTTCTGTAAACCTAAAACTGCTCTGAAAAAAAAATGAAAGGGAAAAAAAGTCAGATTGGAGGTGGAGTGCTATGTTTCCCCCAAGCATGCGGCCCATTAGGATTTATGGTAAATCAATTCATACCATATTTAGTATTCTCCCGTTGAATGCACTGATGATCTGTTTTCTATCAAGGTTCTGTAATAATGTATTAAATAATTTCCTTTTGGTTTCTGTTGTTAAAAGGAAAAGCAGAAGAAAGTTATTCCTGAACCAAGTCACAAAACTGGCCAGACTTTAGAAAGAGACGCAGGGCAGGGGCCGTGGTCACTGCACCTATAGTGAGCTCCTGGGCCGCACTGAGGCCATGTTCACTGCGCCCAGAGTGAGTGCCTGGGCAGTGCTGAGGCCACCTCTCCGCTGTCAGGCCTGTGAGCACCAGCTTCATCCCATTTATGATACAGACATTAATGCAGAGCGTTTGGTTTAGTCTAGGAGGAGAGTCCTGAACACGTCAGTTGACTGCACACTGGTAATCTCTTTGCCTCTCCAGGATTAGTGGGGAAACCTGGATTGTGGGGGCTGGCTTGGTATTTTCGAACCAGTGTCAGGAAAACAGATCCAGATTCCTATGTGCACCTTTACATAAATAAACCTCACAGATCTGAGCTGGGTAGAATGTGGGGAGATGGAGAGCACACAGCTTGCATTTTAATTTAAGAGAGCTGCCAAGCTGGGGACTACGTGTCCACAGTGCAGGATGCAGGCTCAGGAATGCGCCCTACAGTAGGCCAGGCAGGGGTGAGGAGGACCTCCCAGAGGCCTGCAGCGAGTGGAACAGCTCAGAAAGAAGCAGGTGGCTTTAAAAGTGCATTTTCCCATTTATACAGCTTCTGTGGATGACACTCCATACTCCAGAGCAGCGGTTCTCAACTTGTGGGTCACGACCCACAGGAACTGTATTAAAGGGTGGCAGCATTAGGAAGGTTGAGAACCACTGCTCCAGAGGGTTCCTCTTCAGAACATTACCCCATGCACAGTGTTTTAGCTGGGTGAACAAAAGAGGCAAAATACATTGGTAATAAAGAAAGAAAATGTTGCTATTTAATTTTTGCTGAAAATCAAATTTTAATTTTACTAATATTTTTCTCTCTTCCAGAGTTTATTTTAAATTATGAAATGCCTGAATACATCTCAAAATTTCCCCTCAGGGCAAAATCACCTGGCCTGAGAAGTATGCTCCAACCATCCCCAAGGATTTTGCTCCAGACTCTGCTTGAACGTATCTGGTGGCAGAACAGTTGCGAGTAACTCAGGTTTCAACTATACATTCATAACTTTGAGCGGCACTCGAATCATGTGACTGACATGTCATTTGGGTTGCCAGCCTTCTTTACTCAACACCCTTTACCTCCAACTAAATACAAATCGGTCACCTGGAAGGTAGGGGTCAAACGTGAGAGCTTCACAAAGCTTTCCCGCCCTGTCCTCAGCTGTTGAAGGAACTCTTCTCTCCAGAGGCCTCCCCAGAGTGTCTTCCCTTCCTCCTCCCTCCCTGGCCACACTTTGGAAAAGTCTGCCTTTTTTTTTCTTTTCCTTCATTCCTTTTTTCCTTCCTTTCTTCCTTCCATTTACTAAAAAAAAAAAAAAAAAGAAAGAAAAGAAAAGAAAATTAATAAGCTCCCCCTATGTCCCCCTCTTCTAATTTCTGCCTTCCTCAGGGTAGGAGCTGTGAGGACTCCCGAGTGGAGGAGGGATGTGGTTGCTGAGAGACCAATACCAGGTCTAATGCTCTAATACCAGCAGGTGCAGCAACAACTTATGTGCAGGACAGTGGCACGAGAACCAGGGATGGCCATGGAATGTTGGGACGAGGCTGGATTATTCCAGACATGCTTTGAAGACACCAATAACAGACCCAAGGCGAAGGCTGAGTGCTGGAGAGAGCTCAGGATGACACTGAAATTAGCTGAGGGACATGGACCTGAAACCTGACGTGGCTGACACTGAATTGCCACTCACCTGCCTCAGCCCAGGGGTCTCAGCAAACTGACAGTCATCCAAGACATGTGTCAGGACCTTACGCTTTGATTCATAAAGACAAGCAAAGGAGACCCTGGAATACCACGCACAGCTTGTGCTCCACGGTGACAGAGACACAACAGAGGCCACAGGAGAGATTTCTAAGAATGCAGCACGACTAGTGAGCTTGAACGCTGCCATGTAGACAGGCTTAAACACTGGCCTAAAATTAACCATTTGTTTCTAATTATTTCTCTACACTTTGGACGCCTGCCATTCACTTTGCAGTATTCTTTAACTACACAAAGCCATTATTAACAAAACACACTTTACTGAGTCTTTGTATGTGCTCTAGACCATCATGTCCAAAAAGCACATGTCACCCTGCTTGTTCTGAGGAAAATTCAGAACTAAAATAGTCAACCCACTTAAATGCTGTGTGTAAAATAAAATGGCATCATTTGCAAAGCGTTTTCAACTGTAATTGAGTGGTTACAATGTATTCAGAGGGGTGGGTTGAAGTTATTCTAGAAGACAAATCATGCTCCTTTTATCCTGGAGTTAAGCTGTGCAGCAGTGTCCTATGACCACATCGCATTTCCCGTCTCTGTGTGAAGCCCCATCAGTCTGTGGAGATAATCCCGGGGGTGGCAGCATCACGCGGAGCCATTTCAGGGAAATGTGCTTTAGAATGATGACTATGTTTCTCTTTTTTGCCAGCAGACATATGAGTCTTTAACTGACTAAAAGACAGCGACACAATTCTCACTTCCCCCTCAATGGAGCTCACCCCAGTGAGAAACAGACCACTAAGAGCACTAAGAGTCCAGTCCTGCCTCCCCGGAACCCGTGGCTGCCGGCCGAGATGAGGCTCCTCCTGTGGGGACGTGTCTCCTTCTCACGGCTGTCAGTGACACTGGTGGGACCTGGTCACCTCCTGCAACCTCCTCCAGCAGGTGTAGCCAGACTCTGACACAAACAAAGTATGAGGCACAGGAAAATAATTCTATGTGCCATATAAAACAGCTGGGAATTAACTACAGCAAAATACTCGTCTGGCAACTCCTGTCTGGAGCACAGTGCAGAGTGGATTTCTAATTCTTAATTGTACCCTCATTCATTCCTTTCAGGCTCCCTAAGCCTGCGTTTTGTTTTTATTAATGAAAAGGATGTTGTGGTAGTTCAGTGGTGATAATGATGACATCAAGCCATTGTTAGTATTCTTGACCAGGAGTGTCTAGACTGCTCACAGGCAGTCTAGAAAGTGTTATAATGTCCGATGTCCTGTCACATCTGAAGCACATCCATGTTCTCTGCCCCCATAACACACACACAACTTTCCTTATTTGGTGGATGAAGAAACCGAGGCATAGGAAATTAGTTGCCTCACAGAATCCAGCTCTCCTGGACCCTGGTCTCTATATTTCCTAAGGTAGGTGGATGAAAGAGTTTCATAGGACTTGAAACTGTACTCCTTTACCTTTCCTCTGCAAATTTTTTTTAGACAGAGTCTCACTCTGTCCCCTGCATAGAGTGCTATGGTGTCACAGCTCACAGCAACCTCAAACTCCTGGGCTCAAGCGCTCCTGCTGCCTCAGGCTCCCAAGTAGCTGGGACTACAGGTGCCCACCATAATACTTGGATAGTTTTTCTACTTTTAGTAGAGATAGGGTCTCACTCTTGCTCGGGCTGGTCTTGAACTCTGGCCTCAAGGGATTCACTGCCCTCGGCCTCCCAGAGTGCTAGAATGACAGGCTTGAGCCACCACACCCCACCTTTTCTCTGTAAATTTTAATTATTGGGATTTAAAACCACCCTGCTTTGGTGTCTTAGTTCTGATTCCCTGAGAAACGAACTCTGAGGCAGACACAAAATCACCAAAGGTGTGGCGAGGAGGACCCTCGGGAAGAACATCTGAGAGGAAGTGATGGTAGACTTGGACGTACTTCACCCTGAGGAGCCTCAGTGCACTTTCCCAAGTGGCCCCTGTTGAGGCATCGGGTGCTCCTGCAATCTCGTCTCTCCGTCATTGAATGCAGAGTGCCTTGCAGAGACAGCAATACTGTGAGCCAGAAAGCTCCCTTTAGCTGGTACCGTTCCCAGAGAGGCCTTGAGCTGTGTGTAGTCAGCAGCCAGTGAGATCAGAAGTGGACACTGGGCGGTGCTGTCACAGCCTCCGACACAGCAGTCAGGAGGAGCTAAGTGATGCAGTGACAGCAAACTGAACTCAAAAGCCAGACCTGAGCAAGCACAGGGCTGTGTGGTGCTGACAGGACGAACCTGGTAAATGTGAGGTAAGTCTCAGGCGCAGCTGTCTTCCAGGCAGGGACTGGCAGGTCCATGTGGCTTCATCTCCTGTCTCCACATTTCCACATGCGGACTCCACAGGGGCTTTCCTGCCTCTGTCTGAAGGTGACACCTCAGGTCTACATATTGCTTGTTGGCCAGAACCAGCCATGTGGCTGTGCAGGAGACCTGAGGAGAGTGTGCTTCCCTGTGCCCACCAAGAGAGAGTCAGCACCAGATGGGCACCCATGTGCTTTGCTGGGATACCGGATAAGTTACACTAAACACAGGAGCATCAGCCAGCCAGCCAAGTACTGATCACGTATAAAGTGATAGGACATTAGCACCACCCAATTCCACCACGGGAATAATTCTTGACATTGCTGACTCCTTCTCACTTCTCCAAGGATCCCCAAAGAATGAGCAATTTGACCCATGGCCTTTCATTTTATTTTGTTAATTTTTGATCCAGGGCCTTTTAATAGAACTGAATCAGAATGTGTAGCACAACCTCACCTACCAACCTCGTCAGGAACGAGGGTGGGACATACACCCGTTTCAGGGTGTGACCTGTTCTCTGATTTGATCCTCACAACCCTCAAAGATGGACAACCATATCCCAGCTTTATACGTGATGACACTGGGGTGCAGTGAGGTTAGGCCGTCTTTCCTAAGGTTAGAGGTTGTTAACTTGCTTGCCCTAAGTATAATTCAACCTGTATCTGTCTGAATCTGATTCATTGTATTTTCACTATTAAAGTCTAAGTAAAGTCAATAATTCTATCAAATTCAGCCTAAACAAAATCCCAACCTTATTTTTTTATATAAAGTGAGCTACATTTTGAATTGTCAAGTAATTTAATTGCTAAAGATTTTTATAGAGAATTGCTTAATATGTTTGCACCATATGGTGGCCCTAAGCGACAGACTCTTAGAAACTGTGTTATGAAAGCTCCACATTCATTCCACACTGGTCATCTGCAAGAGATTAAACCGAGACCACCCACTCTACTGGACCCATGCTTTGGTTGTTCCGGACATGGCTGCACTCACTGCTGTTGCCACCTGGCAAAGCTCGAACTGTCCCTTCCTCACCCTGCTGGATGCATGACTCCTTCTGAGCCCTTGGCCTCCACGAGCCCACATCACTGTGCAATCTTGGTTTTCAATGGACTGTGCTTAGATGAACGGAAACTCGGGATATATCCATCACATACAGCGTGGCACTAGGGGTCAGAGAGACCAGATGTTCTGGAGTCTCAGGGAAGGAAAATGGAATGCTTCTCTGCTGTTGGCATTGATTTTTGCCCTTCTCGTATTTTCCTGAGCAAAACTGCTGGATGTGGTTCTGAGTCTGTGACATCTGAACTGCTAGGTGCCCACACAGCAGTCTGTGTCCCTGTGGAAGTTCTAATTATCTGTTTTATCTGTCCGTTAAATAAATGTAGCAGAACCTCCACAACTGACCACTGCCCTACAGAGACCATCTCCTTAAGTCAACCTGATTTTCACAGACTGGACACACACCACATGTGCCTATCAGCCTCCGTATGCTGACCAGTTTGTTACAGTCCCTGAGGTGGTCAACTTGCAAAAGTTCTACTGTAATAATAAACAAATAAAATGAGCAATCAACTGTAAATTAGGAAGGTGAAGAGGAGAAATGACCCAATACTTGGCAAAAACGTTAGATTTTAGAAGCTTTGTATTTGGGGCTAAGGAAGTATAAACAAAACGAGGAAGAATTTGAGTATTGAGTCCCCACGGGTGTTTTTTGCTTGTTGCCAAGCTGCCCTGGGCCCTTGTTTGTGCCCTTGCCCTTAAGGAGATGCCCTGTCCACACAGTCCCCAGGCGGGCCTCTCGATCCAAGAGCTCAGTTTCTCTGGGAGCAAAGTGGTGCCCAGAGGGCTGAGCCAGGGAAGCCTTCACCACTGCCGTCCAGGCCCCTGCAGTCTCAGAAGCCAAAGCAGAGGAGGACGGATGCGGAGTAGATGCAGTCACCCCCTCCCCGCGTGATCGAAGCCCCAGCTGCGCAATCACAGCAGCTGCAGGGAAGGCCCATTCAATCTAAATGCAAAACAGGGCGAGCTGCGGGTCTCAGTCTGCTGGTGGGAGACGCCATCTTCTTCCCTTTCCCTTCCCTGGGAAGAATCGATGTGTTCAGGTTTGAAAGTCATCAGCACACCCCTTATTACCTCTTCCCACAAATGGGAATTCTGTAATTTCAACCAGGAACGAGCACCCTGCAGACATGATGATATGCGGCAGGTTAATGCGATTGGTTCCACAGAGACGGCGGGAGGTCACGAGCCACAGGAATGATCTGTCCACAGAGTCACCTGTCCAGCAGCACCGCTGGTCAGAGGCTGGTGAGGCAGCACGGGCACCTCACATGTCTTAAACACTATGGCCTGTGCTCAAACAGCCCTATACCACTGTGACAAATAACTGCTTTAAAATGGAGAAATGGGGAAGGGTGAGGCACGGGTAAATTTTCAGTGTGAAGAGGTTGGGGAACTGCCGTGTCAGGGGGAGGAAGAGGAAATGGACTGCAGTTCTGGAAGCTGCTTCTAAGGCAGCGGCCTCCTGGGTAGCACTGGAAAACCATCTACCTGCTCTAGAAACTTCTCATCTAAATGCCACTCTACCATGACGTCATAAGGATTAAACCAAAAAAAAAAAAATTGCATTATCTCTCTTCTTAATGGTTGAAGTTTTCTTTGGAGGTGTTTTCTCCCAGTTTTAATGCTTTCTTCCGTGGTTTTAATGCTTTCTTCCGTGGAGCGCCCCTGTTCTGACCACCCCGGCCTCTCTGCAGGTGTGACTGGACTAGCCCAGCTGGACACACCGGGTGCCCCTGGCTGGCTCCTCCTCTCTCTGGGGGCCAGGTCGCTGGGGGAGGACGCGCTTTCTCTGATTCTCACACTGCCCTGTAAACGCAGGGGCCCAGGGCAGACATGGAGAGGTCGTGATTACAAGACGGTCTATCTCTTCTCTTTCTCCCCACCTCTCCCTCTTGTTCTATTTCTCTCTCACTTTCCTCTCCTCTCATCTCCGTTATCTCTATCTCTGTGACTATTCACCTCACAGGTTTTCCTGTAGGATCAGGAATTCTCTGCAGCGACTCCAGGGTCAGGTGTAGCCCATGGAACCCAGCTCAGGACTGGCTCAGGCTTCCTGGGGACCAGTATGAAGAAACTAATTTGTAGTTGATGCCAGAAAAGTGGCACCCCAGCCAGCTCAGCCAGGCAGGGCTAGGGGACCTGCCACCTCTATCTTGGTGGCAGCAGCCAGCAAAGGAACCAGCAGGCTAGAGCAAGTGGGGGAGCTTCCCTCCCCGACCAGAGGCTCCAGTAGAGCAGGCGCTAGAGGACCTGCTTGCTCTGCCTTGGCAGCAGCTGGCACAGAAACTGGCAGGCTGGAGCAAAAGGGGGAGTTTTCCTCTCCCACTGGAGGATCCAGTAACAAAAAAGACCAGGCTGATCAGGGGGAAACACTGGATTCCTCCAGTGTATCCCTGATTGGTCCATTTTCAATCCTGCTCCTGACTGGTCTATTTTATAGACCAATCAGCTAAGCTCTCAGCTCTTTGGACAACTGCCCCTATATAAATCCCTGAGCAGAGCACCTAGGGGCAGATCATCACAGATCATCAAGGAAGATAGAGCAGAAGAGCAAGACTTCAGCAGATCATTGTAGACCTTCAAGGAAGAAAGAACAGGAGAGCAAAGACCTCAGCAGATTGCCGCAGACCGTTGAGGGAGAGAGAGCAGAAGAGAAAGAGCTGTAACACTTATACCCTGCTCTGCACGGAAGTTTGGCTCTTTGTAAAAGCTGTAATACTTATACCCTGCTCTGTAAGGAGGTTTGGCTCTTTGTAAGAGCTGTAACACTTATATAAAACCTATCTTATCCTGCTCTGCAAGGTTTGGTTCTTTGTAAGAACTGTAATAATATCTCTGTAAATAAAACCTAACTTACTGTCCATCCTGTGGTCCATCGATTCATTCATCGAATCGTAGAGACCAAGAGCCTGGAAATCCAGTATCAAAAATCCGATATCATAGTCACACTAAGTTACATCTTACAACTTAAGGTAATACTTATTTTGTCTGCCTTATGCTTTCCCTTATATCCCAATTCATTAAACCTGTTAGAGGATTTTTTTTAATTAAAACCAAGAAATCTTGGAAGTTAAAACTTTGTTTAAAAAAGTTACATCAAAAGGCTAGATAAGAAATTGCACTCTGGTTAGTGGTGTCCTACCCCGTATGGTCATGTGATTCTCTAGATTGACTTTGCTTTCTGTACTTGGAGCTATCACACACAGGGAATGACGTGAGTTGGAACCAAACTTGAGGAGTGTTGTATGGAATGGCCATTTAGCTCAAACCAGAAAATATGTGAGTGTTAAGAGGGGCAGGAGTGAGTGCTAAGGCCCTGGGACACACAGGTCTACAGGGATATTCCAGGAAATGGGTCATATTATCCCTCTCACAAGAGGCTGTCCAACCTGAGGTGCTAGGATTTCCCTCTATTTCCCATTTTATCTTTTTTTCTCTTCTCCTAATGAAGTTCTAAGACATTTGCCGAGCAGGAATGAGGAGCCACATGAACAAAGTCAGCTCTCAAACTTGTCTTGAGTAGATTAAAATATCTGAATATGTTTATGTCCCTGTCTTTTCTCTATGAGAATTCCTAAAAGTAAGTATTTTACTTGCCAAGAGGAATATTTGATACCACCTGCAGCTCTACCGAGCAGCCCGTGGAGAGCCGGGGACTGTGGTGCAGACAGACGGCTGGGTTTCCCTGCCATTGCCACAGCCACGTTCCAGGTACAGGGCCTCACGTGGGCAGATGAAAAGACGTTTTCCTACATCCAGTGAAATTGGTTTAGGGACACTGGACATGTCCTATATTTACCATCCAGAATGTTAGAGTTATAGCCCAGATTATAATCAATCTTTCAGTTTCCAGAGGCCTCTGGTCCTAAGAAACTTCCCATGACTGACTTCAAACATGATTTTAAAGGATTTTAGCTCATATGTGGGTGTGGCTGTGTATTCGAATTTTTATTGTGCCTAGAAGCACCATACGGCCATCAGATCAGGAGAACGGATTTGTCTTCCTGCTGACATTCCCAGCAGTAGCATGTGAGCTCAGCGCACGTGTCCTCATCAACAGCACTTGGTATCAGTCTCTTTGTTTACATGCTGGGTGGGTAGCTGTATCTCATTTTTCAAAATTTGAATTTCCCCAATGACTGACACTGAGCCCTTTCCTGTGTATTTATTTTCTGAAGTGTCTATTAAAAGATTTTTCAATTTTTAATTGAGTTGGGTTTAAGTTGTAAGAGTTCTGTATACATTTTGAATATAATTCTTTTATTAAGTATGCATTTTGCGAATGTCTTCTCCCACACATTCCCTCATCGTTTCTTCCATGAAATCACTCAAACTGACTCATGCATTTTGACTGGATAACCTCCACTGTGCTCTTTGTTCATCCCCAGCCATCCTGAGGGCTGTCTTTATGTAGGAAATCGTTCTTACAGTCGATCTAAACAAAGCGTCAGGTATTGACAGCCAGAGGAAAATTCCACACTAGATATGTTATTTGTCTTATTTAGTGCCAGCTTTGAGTGAACTGTGTTTCCAACAAATGAAATTTTGAGAAAACTGTCATTTCAGGGTCCAAAAGGATTTGTTTCTTTTAGAAAGCAATTTATAACTTCAAGGTTAGAGTTTATGCTACTTACATTCTTTTTGTTTCCTGGGATACAGACAGCATCTGGGGCATAAGAGATGTGTTGTTTGTATTGATCAAAACAACCATCTTGAGTCCTCAGCTCTCAGGTCTGACAAACTCCACTTCACCAGAACTGAGAACTCAAAGACACCCCCAGCATTCTGTGGGAAACTGTGAAATGGCAGAGACAGGAAGGAGAAGATACTATATACTCTGCTGGGAAAATAACTCGGGGCAGAAGAAAATCAGCACCATGCAATGACACAGACTGCTTGTGCTCAGTGGTGTGATTTCTACTTTTAATACTCAGTGTGCCTGAAGGCCCTTCACCTGCACAGCACCAGCAAGGAAACCAAAGGCTGGAGACTCCTGTGAGCCTGTCAGGTGGTGTGGACAAGCTGAGGAGCTGGCCCTGCCCAGTACCTGCATTTACCCACAGACCTGACTATAAGCCATAAATATTCTTTTCACTTAGGCAGCCATCTCAGGTCATCCCTAGAATGTACCACAAAGTATTAGGAGAAACTGTGGCAATAAACATCACAGACCCCCTCCCCAAACCCCATAGAACATCAGGAACCCTCTCCTCAAACTGCATGGAATATCATGGACTCTCTCCCCAAACCCCATAGAACATCACAGACCCCCTCCCCAAACCCTGTGGAACATCACAGACCCCTCCCCCAAACCCTGTGGAACATCACGGACCCCCTCCCCAAACCTCAGAGAACATCACGGACCTTCTCCCCAATACCCGTAAACATCACAGAACCTCTCCCCAAATCCCATAGAACATCACAGACCCTTTCCTCAAACCCCATGGAACATCACAAACCCTCGCCTCAAACCCCATGGAACATCACGGACCCTCTCCCCAAACCCCATAGAACATCACGGACTATCTCCCAAAACCCCATGGAACCTCACAGACCCTCTTCTCACACCCCATAAAACATCATGGATCCTCTCTCCAAACCCCATAGAACATCATGGATTCTCTCTCCAAACCCCATAGAACATCACAAACTCCCACCCCAAACCCTGTGGAACATCATGGACCCTCTCCTCACATCCCATAGAACATCATGGATCCTCTCCCCAAACCCCATAGAACATCACAGACCCCGTCCCCAAACCCTGTGGAACATCAGGGACCCTCTCCTCACACCCCATA
>NW_003852425.1:18378434-18381039 GCF_000181295.1 Otolemur garnettii | reverse complement strand
AGGGACCCTCTTCTCACACCCCATAAAACATCATGGATCCTCTCCCCAAACCCCATAGAACATCACAGACCCTGTCCCCAAACCCTGTGGAACATTATGGACCCTCTCTGCAATACCCATGGAACATCACAGACCCTTTCCCCAATACCCAGGGAACATCACAACCCTCTCCCCAAACCCTGTAGAACATCATGGACCCTCTCTCCAAACCCCTGTTCCCCCACCCCAAGTGTGAGGGCAGCTCTGCCATTTGTCCCTTTGTTTCAGGCACTTCTTCCTTGGGTGAAGCTTCCAGTACTCCCATGTGCCTTCCCCACCCCCTAAAACTCTACTACACACACAAGCCAGGTAACATGGTGATAAGTCAGGTGTACTTTACAGAATGACTGTCTTCCTCCTGCTAGAAAAAGAGCTACAAAGTATATTAATTTAAACAAAAAGAACATTGGCCTGGGTGATGGAAAATTTTGTTTCCAGAGCTTGGGTGACCCACATTGGCTGAAGAACCCTTAGCTGTCTTGCAGTTGCAATACCCACTTACTTTTATTTTAAAAACTTGGGAGTTGGACAAAATGGTTATTGAGCCCTCTTAGCTAGGGCGACCAGATGTTCCACTTTTTAACAATTTGTCCCGCATCCCGTGGCTTTTTAAAAAAGTCCTGAGTTTTGGAAAGAATGCACAAATGGGCAGGAGAACAGGAAGGGAATATACGGTTTTCGGCTGCCATGTGGCTATTTCGCCAGAATATGAGTTTTATATTATTTTTTGTTAATTTTATAATGTTAAACTGTAATAATAACAAATAATTATTGAGACATGATTATCAAGAACTGCTATCAAAGTTTGCATTGTTGTCAGGCCCTGCCCTGCCCCATCCCCTGCCCCGCCCCACTCCCAGGCCACATTGTCCCTCTTTACCAATGTTAAAATCTGGTCACCCTACTCTTAGCGCCACTGTTCTAAGATTCTAATGCTTTCATGTTATCAGATCACAGGGACTGTTATCAGATCACAGGGACTGTGATAGTGTTGGATGTGGGCAACAGCCCTCCATACCTGTGGGATCCACATTCACAGAGCCTGAAACCTGAGTTACAGATCTAAGACACTCAGGAAAAAAAAATACAGTAAAAAGATAACAATATAATAATAAAATAATACAAAAAGAAATATAGCACAGCAACTACTTACATAGACTTTGCATTGTATTAGGTGTAGTGAGTAATGTAGAGGTGATTTAAAGTACAGTCCTGCACAGCATAAAGGTCTTTGTCAACAATGGACCAAATACACCTTAGTGGTTCTGCCTTCTGTTTACTGTACCTTTCCTTCCTGCCTGCCTGCCTGCCTGCCTTCTTTCCTCCCTCCCTCCCTCCCTCCCTCTCTATTATTCTCTTTCTTTTTGAGACAGGGCCTGGGTCTATTGCCTGAGCCGTAGTCCAGTGGCATCATCATAGCTCACTGCAACCTCAGACTCCTGGGTCAAGAAATCTTCTTGCCTCAGCCTCCCGAGTACTACTGCATCTCTTTTATGTGTAGAGATGTCTAAGTACACAAATACTTAGCACTGTGTTACAGTTGCACAGTACTCAGTACAATACCACGCTGTACAGGTACATAGCCCAGAACCTGGGCCGTAGTGGGCTATGCCACCCAGGTTCATATAAGTACATTCCATGATGTTTGCACATTGATGAAATCACTTAATACACTTCTCCTAGCATAACTCTGTTGTTAGGAGATGCACGACTCTCTATGGGCGATATATGGGTTATTGCAGATATTAAGCCATTTTAACTTTTATTTTTCTCTGAGCGAAGGGTCTTGCTATATTTCCCAGAACACAGCTATGAGACGCTGATACACCAAAGTTATGAACCTACTGAGCTGTCTGTACCGTGCTGCCAATGTAAGAGCACAGTGGAAAGTTTGTGAACTTAATTGTCAGACCTCATAAGATGACAGCTCCAATGAGCATATATATTTCCAATCTAGACTTGGGATTTGGGGTATTTAAACGTATCTAATTTCCTAAAGACTTTGATTTTTTTACCTATTAAGAAATTTCTTCTTAGTAAAGTATCTCAAGAATGGAAAAAAAGAGTATCCAATGTACTCAATACTACTACGAAATCAGTATATAATCACCTACACAGTCATAGGAATGGTAAAACATAACTATAGTCCAGAAAGGAGGAGGGAAGGGGCAGGAGAGGGGAGGACACAGGGGAGGTCGGGAGGAGGGAGGGTATTTGGGAGAACCTCACCTAATGTGCATAATGCAATGACACATTGCTAAACTATTAAGAACAGAGTATAAACGTCTTACCACAACAAATAAGTAATCGAGGAGATGGTTATGATAATCAGTTAGATGTAAGCATTCCACATTGCGTATCAAATCAACACACTGTACCTCATAAATGCATTAATGTACACAGTTTTGATTTAATAAAGCATTTTTTAAAGGAAGCTATAAAAGGACATATAAAAGATATATTCTAAAAATGTGAAAATAAGGAAGATAAAAAGATTAAAATAACCCATAATTCTACCATTTAGAGATACCAGTTATAAAATTTTTTTTTTTTTTTTTTTTTTTTT
>NW_003852425.1:18365819-18378361 GCF_000181295.1 Otolemur garnettii | reverse complement strand
AGTCTCCTGCCTCCGCCTCCCAAGTAGCTGGGACCACAGGCGCCCGCCACAACGCCTGGCCATTTTTTGGTTGCAGCCGTCATTGTTTGGCGGGTCCGGGCTGGGGATTCGAACCCGCCACCTCAGGTGTACATGGCTGGCGCCTTAGCCGGTTGAGCCATAGGCGCCGAGCCCAGTTATAAAATTTTAATGTTATTTTTCTATGCAGATTATAAATTTTAGTAAAATTTGAATTCTACTTTATGTGACCAGTTACCCTTAATTTTTTCATTTAATCTTTAAAAGCTTTTTTATTTGTTCATTTCCTTTAGGGATGGGGTCACTCTGTGTTGCCCAGGCTGGCCTGAGACTTCTGGTCTCTGGCAATCCTCTGCCTCAGCCTCCTTCATAACTGGGACTGTAGACACCCAGTCACTTAACACTCTGTGATGACAGATTTCCAGTGTCATCACAAATTCTCCTACTCATTTTTGCAACTGGCAACGCTAAGAGCATTTCACTTTCATGGATTTCAATGGCTATTTAATCATTTCTCCAGTGCTGGAAACTTAGGTTCCTTTGAATTTTATGATTATAAATTTCATAGCAATAAATACTCTAAATGGTTAATGCTTTAAAAAAAGATATTTTCTCAAAATGTGTCATTTGTTGAAATCACACTTGCGTGCACACTGACCCACTGTCACTCCTGTTATTTGTAAACTGAAAGGGACGTGCCTTGTCTGTTTCTACCTCTGCGTTCTGCCCACTGCAGCGGCCCCAAGTGCCACTGCTGAGCCACCAGCAATGGGCACGACATCGTTAGCTGGAAGAAATATCCTAAAAGCTCTGATTTCACCACACATGTAACACATGTAACAATGACAATTTGAACCCATATGTTTATCTGAGAAAAAAAATGAAGTGGAGCCTATTTGGTCAAAACCTAAACTTCTGAAAATCCTACGCTGAGTCATCTCTTTCTCCTTTGAATCCTTCTAAAAGCTAGTTTGGTACTTTAAATTTTAATTTTCTAAAGGTAAAAGTTATTCATAAGTAGAAAGACTCAAATTTGTTCCTTTTGAAATAACACAATCTACAAGGTTCAAAATTCAAAAATGAATTAAAAATCATTTTAAAACTTTATTTGAAAAATTAAAACAGAAGGCTACTGCTGTGGTGTGTCAGGCCAGGGGGAACTGCCTGTATATTCCAGGGAGGAATTATTATCAGTGACTCAGAAACATGTCACGGGTCTGCTCTAAATGTCAAGCGTAACAAAAAACACAAAAACTCACCAGACATCCCGTATTGCTGAGAGCTGATGCTGGTTGGATCCCTGCCCCCCTGACATCTGTATTTTTCAGAACAGCATTAGTGCTGTAGGGACACTCTCTCCCCCAAGTGGCAGCATGGACAGGTAACCCATGTAATATTTCATGACCACTCCTGGCCCTTCTCAGAAGGGTTAAAAAAAAAAAGAACTAGGGGCCGACATCTCCCAATGCACCCTCCCCAGTGACCACTCTGGCCTCTGGTAGCCACCATGCTACTCTCCAATTCGAAGGGATCACTACTCATTTGAATTCCACTAATGGGTCGCTCAGGGTCTGTCTCTCTGTACCTGGCTCTTCACTCAGCACAACGACCTGCAGGTTCAGCCATGTTTGCACACATGGCAAGACGCCCTGCTCCCCAGGGCTGAGTATAAGTGTTCTCTCCTGTATATATTCACTAATCTGCTATGGGGCTGATACCACATCATGGCTATTGTGAACAGTGCGGCGATAAACGTGGACTGCAGACATCTCGGTCACATACGGATTTTTTTGCCCTTGGAAATGACACCCAGCTTGGTGGGAGCAGTGAGTTCCAGAGACCTGCCATACAGCCTGGTGATTACAGTAATCGTGACCAAATGTATTCTTGTAAAATGCAAAGAAAGGGAAGGGCAGTGTTCTTCCTACAGAAATGACACCACATGAGGTGGTGCCTTTGTTAATTAGCAGGTGTAACTGTTCTTACCCAGACATGCATATAGATATATGTCAACCATCATGTTGTACACAATAAATGTGCAGAATTTTATCTATCAATGAAAATCATAAAATATGAAAAGACTTGGGGAGCAAGTAAGCAGACTCTGCAAGTAGAAAGGGCAGGAAAACAGTCAAATTTGTAGCATCAGTGTGGTGAATATAGCCTCCAGGCCTTCCAGAAAAGGAGATGGCAGGGAAGCTGGGTCATCAGAGAAGAGCAAGGAGTACTGGGCTGTTCATTAGCAACAGGACAGGTGAGTCTGGAAGGAGATGCGTCTGCACCTGGCTGGACCTGAAAGGTTCAGCACAGACGTGAAAAGCAGCTTAGTCAGATACATAAAAAAGCCAAAAATAGTGATGAGAAAAATACAACTTTTCTCCCACAAATTCTAAAAACATGTCATCAAACACAGCCCGTTTTAAACTATGAACAATCATTTGGAAATAAATATTTAGGCAAGGGAAGTACAATTACTGAGTTTAATAGAGCTACCAGGAAATTGTTTTTATTATTTTCACACTAAATTCTGAGTGACACAATGTGAATAAGAAATATCAAATGTGTGATCAACTGAAAATGTCACAGCTTCACAGAACACTCTTTTAGATACTCATATCTTTCCCAGCCTGCATTTAGTCAGCTGGAATTATTCTTAGCAAAGTAAAAATGATGGGCTTCTTAAAGGTTTACATCTCTGGGTCCAGCTGAACTTGTCCCTTCCAGGCATCCCCTTTCTAAGTCCATGCCCAGCATCCAGATGCGCCCTGCCTGGCACCAAGACCACTCACCTCCTGTGAGCAGCACAGTAAGAGTCTGAGTCAATTTAAGGCCAGGAGGTCGGGCTGCAGTCAGTGGCCCAGGGCACACACAGCACAGCTTCTGGGGTCCATGCAGGGATCATGAGGCAGTGTGTTCCCCATAGTCACAGATGGGCCTTAACCCTGTTCCTCTCTGGGCCTACCTCATACATGACCTTGGTGCCTGCCTCCTTCATCTGTGATACCAGGCTGCCGGAGACCTTTCAGATTCCCAAGCTGCCACTCTGCCTCTCTCATTTAAAGTTTATGCCTCCAGCAGACTTTTTGCTCAGCTTTGTTTCTATACAAAGAGGCACTTCTAGAACTCAGCTCATTTACAAAGCAGAAGCTTTAAAGCCCCTCTTGCCCAGGGTGACAGCCCTTCCCATCTTCCCAGACTCTTTCAAAGGGCTGTCTACAGTTTCAGCCAAATATCAGAAATATCTGGGCAAAAACATATTATCACAGAGTTATAAGAGAAGGTGTTATTTTACTAAATAAGAGCAATACTTTACAAACCAACATATGTATTTAAAAAATGCATTTTATTTTTTAAAAAGCTAGTTGTCAAATTTCCTTTAGAAGTTTTTCTTAAAACCATGTTCTTATAACATGGTATGAGATTTAAAAGCTCAGCAGCTGATTTCAGGAACAATAATCTAAGGACTCAATTTTAAATGTATGCAGATATAATCATCTTCCTCCAGAATATAAAAGTCATAATAGAAGTTTTGAGTCTCAAAAAGAGAATTTCAGATTGACAGATAAGTTTAAAGAAAAAAAGTAGAATGGGTAGTTTACATAATTAGAGTTGTTAGTTTAATTTAAAAAGAAAGAACAAATTAATAGGCACAACAGAGTATTTTTATAATTCTTATATGTTCACTAACACTTTAAAGAAAATTCCAGATATTTACAAGAAAAAGTTTTAGATTAGAAAAATAATTAGTGAAGACTGCCCTATAATCCTTTTCAGCAGAGGTGAATCTTAATAACTCCTGGCATGGTGGGCGCCTATAGTCCCAGCTACTTGGGAGGCAGAGGCAGGAGAATCGCTTGAGCTCAGGAGTTGGAAGTTGCTGTGAACTGTGATGCTACGGCACTCTGCCCAGGGCAACAGCTTAAGGCTCTGTCTCAAAATAAATAAATAAATAAATAAACCATGATGAATATGCTGTCACAACACAGAGTAAAACCCTAAACAGGTTATCAACTAATTAGCCATTTCGAATTATCTGGAAATACTAATTTTATTTTCAAAAAGAACTAAGGTAAAGAATATTTACTAAATTTCTGATGAAGAAGTATGATTTATGAAATACTGCATTGTATACATGTTTACTTTAAAAAATTCCATTCCTGAAATATTTATTTCCCACAATTTTGAATGAAGAGCAGGTCTTTTCCAAATTAAAAACACATTCTAAATTAAAAATACTTTTCAGAGTCTTTCTCTCATTGAGATCATAAAGTTCTTTAAAATTGGTTAATAGTGAAAAAGTAATGCATTAGGAGTGAGACAAGCATAACACTGTTGGTTGAAGAGAAAGATAATCCTCTCATCAAACTATAACAGAGAATTTTTGATTATTGGTGTATAGGAATGCTACTGATTTTTGTACTGTGATTTTGTAGTCTGAGACTTTGCTGAATTTATTTACTATTCTAGGAGTCTCCTAGTGGAGTCTTTGGGGTTTTCTAGTAAGATCATATCAATAGCAAAAAAGTGATAGTTTGAGCTCCTCTGTCCTGATTTGGATCCATTTATTTCCTTCTCTTTCCAGACTGCTCTGGCGAGGACTTCCCACACTAAATTGAATGGAAGTGATGACAGTGAGCGTCCTTGCCCTGTTCCAGTTCTTAGTGGGAATGCTTTCAACTTTCCCCTATCCAGTGTGATGCTGGCTGCAAGTTTGTGTTTACGGCTTTTATAACTTTGACACATGTTCTTTCTATGTCTGGCCTGTTGACAGTTTTTATCAGGAAAGGGTACCAAATTTTGTCTATACACCAATAACAGTCAAGCTGAGAGACAAAGACTCAATACCATTCACAACAGCTACAAAGAAAATGAAACACGTAAGGATATACTTAACCAAAGATCTCTACACAGAGAAGTATGAAATACTAAGGAAAAAACTGCAGATTATGCAAACAAATGGAAAAACATATCATGCTGAGGAATCAATAGAATCAACATTATGAAAATCCCTACACTACCTAAAATGATTTACAGATTCAATGCAATTCCCATCAATACCAATATTGAATTTCACAGATCTAGAAAAAACAATTTCACAATTTGTGTGAAACCAGAAAAGAGCATGAATAGCCAAAGCAATCTTAGGCAAAAAGAACAAATATGGAGGCAACACATTGGCACAGAAATAGAGACACAGACCAATGGAATGGAGCAGAGAACACAGATTTGAGCCCATTCACATACAGCTAGCTGGTCTTTGACAAAGCAGACAACAACATACACTGGGGAAAGAAGCCCTGTTTGATAAGTGGTGTTGGGGAAACTGGATAGCCACATGCAGAAGAACGAAACAGGTCCACATCTTTCACCACTCACAAAAATTAATGAAAGGTGGATAAAAGTCTTAAATGTAAGGCATTAAACCATAATAATTCTTGAAGAAAATATAAGAAAAACACTTCTAGATATTTTCGTGGCCAAAGGATTTATGGAGAACACCCCACTGGCAATGATAGCAATAACAAAAACAAATAAATGAGACTTGACTAAATTAAAAATCTTCTGCACAGTTGAAGAAATATCCAACAGAACAAAGAGACAACCAACAGAATGGGAGAAAATATTCACAAGATACACAACCAAATAAAGAGCTGATAGCCAGAATTTATGAAAAACTCAAGCAAATCAATAAAAAAAATCAAAGAACTCTATCAAAAAGTACATAAAGGGCATGAACAGAAGTTTTTCAAAAGAAGATAGAAAAATGGGCAATAAACATGAAAAATTCTCAACACCACTAATCATCAGGGAAATGCAAATCAAAACCACAGAGAAATATCACACACTAGACACCAGCATGGATGCAGAGACAAAGGAATGCTAATACACTGCTGGGGGGATTGAAAACAAATACAGCTTCCATGGAAAACTGTACCAAATTCCTCAAAGAACTAAAAGCAGACCTACCATTTGACCTAGCAATCCTACTATCAGGTATTCCCAATGGAAAATAAATCATTTTACCCTACACTTGAATGTTTAGTGCAGTACAATGCACAATTGCAAAGATGTGGGATCAACCCAAGTGTCCATAATTCATGAGTAGATTAAGAAAATGTGATATTTGTATACCTGAAGTACCATTCAGCCATGAAGAAGGATGAATTGGTGCACTCTGCAGCAATTTGGATACAATTAGAAGCCATAATCCTAAGCAATGTATCTAACAAATGGAAAAACAAAGACTTTGTGTACTCTCTATTAAATTAGAACTAACTGATGCGTACACATGTGTAGCAGGAAGAAATACTCAGTGGAAATGAAGTAGGGGGAATGGAGAGGAGAGGGGTGGGTTAAAACCTACTTCACAGGTATGGTGAACACCCATAGCCCTGATTCAAGCATTACAAAGGTGATCCACAAAACCAAAGACATTTTTACCCCATAATATTTTGAAATTTAAAAAAGGAGGGGGGAAAGAAAATTTTCTAGACATACCAAGTTAAGTCCCCACCTGTTACATGCATTTAAATTACATTCGACTGTTTTTCTTTTATATTTTTAGCTCTGGATTCCCATGTCTTAAAACTGGAAACTTGACCTAGAGTTAGGAGCCTCTGAGTATCTCCATGCTGCTTCCCCAGGGCTCACCTCTCTCTCTCTGCCAGTCACCATATGGCTCTGTCACTCTCAGTCTGTTTTTTTTTTTTTTTTTATGTTTTTCATATTTTTCTCTGTGTGTGCAGTTTTTGGCTGGGGCTGGGTTTGAACCCACCACCTCCGGCATAGAGATTGGTGATGACATTTCCAAGGCAACTAGTAACTGGAAGGGTCTGAGGATTACAGTGAATGGTATAAATTGAATGGTACCTCCTGCCTCTGCCCTCATTATCAAAGCCCTCAAGGAACCACCAAGAAACAGAAAGAAACAAAAATACATTAAACACAACAGAAATATCACTTTTGACGAGATTGTCAACATTGCCAGACAGATGCAGCACTGATCTTTGGCCAGAGAACTCTCTGGAACCATTAAAGAGATCCTGGGGACAGTCCAGTCTGGAGGATGCCATGTTGATGGGTGCCCACAGACTGCCACTTTCATGACATCATAGATGACATCAACAAAGGTGACGCGGAATGCCAAGCTGGTTAAAAAGTACAAGGGAAAATGTTTCAATAAAGGATCAGTTGACACTCCCCAAAAAACAAAAAAACAAACAAACAAATATGAAATGTGACTCCTATCAGTAAGAATAAATTAAAGATGGTGATGAAATTAGGAACTTGAACTTTAGACAAATATTCATGTAAATTTCTAATTCATAGAAATAGCTAAAACATATTGTATGAAATTTAACAAACAGAGGGTATGGTATTGTTGAGGAAAGAAGCATTTTGCAAGTACATGTAAAACATTTTGACTTACATAAAATCTTTTCATTCAAAGGAAACCTGCCAAGCTTCTGTGCAGTGAGTCTTGACTTTTTTTTTTTTTAACAACAGGAGCTAATGGTATCTCCACCAACCCTCTCACCTGGTCTTATCCCATCTTCTTTCCTTCCTGAATTAAACTTCTACAAGAAAGCATATATTCTATTTAAGGAGCATGTCTCCCATATTTTCAATTCAGGAAATTTTTATGTTCTTATAAATTACCAGCTAGACACTGTGGAATGTACCTGTAGCTGCAGTGACTCAGGAAGCTGAGGCTGGAAGATCATCAAAGCCCAGGAGTGTGAGGTTCTGGTGCACCCTGCTTATACTTATAAATAGCCACTGCCTTACAGCCTAGGCAACTTACAAGAACTCATTTCTAAAATTAAAACAACTAATAAGGAATGGAAGACTTCTAGTTCTAAAATGGTGGCACAGATGCAAGCTGACTTCACAACCTTCCACAGAAAACCAAAACAAATCTACAGCTTGTGTTCTGGGATCTCACCAACAATATCCTAGAACTCAAACATGAAGATGAGATGAGGACAAGTCAGTTCCCAGAGCCATAGGGAAGTGAAAAAACTCTGAGTAAATACTAAGAGAACTGGATTTCTGTATCAGTGAAATCAGTTCCCCAATCTCCCAGATGCAAAACATGCAGAAAATTTTTCAACTAATGGTTTTCTACATTGGAAAAAAATAAGATTAAAGTGGACAAGCAGCTTTCCCACCACCTTGGGTTCCCAGCAGGAGATCTGTCCTTGCCTTGACACAGGGAAGGCACTGTGAGTGCCAGACAGGAGCCATATCCCCAGGAGCCAGAGACAAAGGAAGGATCTGGAATCCTGCTCTGTAACTTGATCTAAGGACACAGCAATCAGAGACTGCTCAGTATCGCCATGTGCAGTGGGTTTCTGGGTTCCCGGGGCACCCCCTCCCAGCCTTTCTATAGTGCCAGGACACCCGATTGGGACATCCCTGAGTTGGACAGGCAGCGTGCTGGTCTCTCCCTAGAGCTGAGCTGGCCTGGGCTTAAGGCTCCATCTAGTGCTGAGAAGGAGGCAGTGACCTAGCAAAGAAAAATACAAGAATTTCAACAGGTAAACTACAAAAAACTCTAAGCAAACATACTCAACAAAAATAATAACAAAACAGAGATGACTGGAATAAACAAGTAATCCTTCAATGCAGAGACATAAAAATACATCCACAAGAAATAGCAGCTAACCTTCATTAACACCAGCTTTATAATGAGAAATGACACCTGAAAACCTCCCACGCTTGTCCCTGAAGAGACCATCTGCAGGAGTGTCACATCCATCACATACGTCCATGTGATGGGCCTGGTTAATAATCAGCGATAAAGCTACGAGCATGTAAAATGAAAAATAAAGATAAGTTTAAAAGCTGACGCTTAAAAACATTGTGGAAAGACGAAACCTTTCCCTGGCATCAACCTTTGGGGTCCAAGCAGGAGGGCAGCAAGTGGACACGTTTCTCAGACCCTGGAGAGCCAAGCTGTAAAGGAGGGAGGGTCATGCCCATGACCTAGGTAATGACATTTCTGCAGTAAGTAGAATAGCAAAGATTACATTCAAATCTTACACTCAATAAATGTATAGAAAGCCACATGGAAGTTTTCAGAAAGTGTTATTTTTCACATAATACACTGAGTTTACTTTGCATACTACAATTAAGTCCAGGGCTTAAGACTGAAGAGCAGGATGAATGCTTTCGTGTGTCTGCAGGGCAGGCCCTCTGCCTCCAGGGCCCAGAGAGGGGCTCATACACCGACCTAGAGGTGCCCTGCTCACAGAGAACAAACAGAGCCACACTGGTGCTGCCCAGAGCAGGCACAGGTCAGAAGTCAGTGACGGTTCAGCCTCGTCACGTGCGTGTCATACAGAACCACACTGGAAAGGAATAAAATACAGTGAAAAATACCAGTGCCCTGTGAAAGAAAGCCCTCTCTCTTCAGAGACATCTGTTCTCTCACACACAACAGGCAGAAAGAAACACATGGGAAACAAAAGTAACTAAACCAAGTAAACCACTAGGATGCTAATACCACCTGCAGATTTTCAGGTAGACAAAGCCTTGAGGATTACAACTGAGAACAAGCTGACAAGTGATGCTTTAAATTATGAGTCTGATAATTTATTTCCATTACTGAAAAAGAGTCAAGTACTTTCCAGCATTAGCAAATAAAGTCCTTGAATCAGGACTTGGTATAATCCTATTGTCAGATTATATTACCTGACTACATATTTTTATAGATTCAAATCTATGCCCAAACTGATCACAAATTTGAATTTAATTCCCAAAAAAATATTTTAATTAAGCATACACATTTTCAAAGACACAAGGAATCTCACACCTAACATAAGTGAATATCTGTTTATAAAATATGTGTAACTGTTTCACTACCTTGGAAGAACTAAAAATCACAACATTCCGAAACTAAAAACATTAATAGTTTCAAATTTTCATAAAAATTTGAAATGCAAAGCTTAAATTTAAAATGAACATGGACAGAAGTAAATCTCAGTGAAAATCAAGCTGGCAGAGTGGGAATAAAATGCGAGGTATACTAATTAGTTGTCCATAATAATCATGGTAAAAGAGGAGGACTGGAGAGAGGTAGACTGGGTGTCAGGAGGGGGCAGATCCAGAGAGTCTGGGTCGGCCTCTGAGACTCAAGGGAGGAGCCTATGTGGAGCGTGAGGCCCTCTTCATGTTCGCGTGATAGTGTAATGTACCCGAATGTGCAAACATCTTCCTAATTCTGGATAAACACAGTAACTTGTTAGTCATAATAAAATAAAATCAATCCTAACCCTTTGTATGTTGGGTCAGGACAACACACAGCAAAGAAAACAAAAAGAAGGTGAATTGACATTAATGCCAAGATTTGCTGTGCATTTCTATGTAGTGGGGAGACTGATCCGCCCTACACTCTTCACCTCTTCACATGGATAATAACGGTCACTTTACAGTGCTCTGAGTGTAGCCATGTCAGTATATAAGAAATGTTTTTTCATTATAGCCTTTTTCAATTATAAAAAAAAATCTTTATAAAGTCTTTATAATTTTTTACTTAAAAACAAATTATTTTTGTCTCCACAGTCTTGAGACACAGTGCACATCTTCAGTGATGTCAGATTTATTTCTTGACACCAGACCGAACCTCTTCTGTGAGGCAGATGTGCTGAGGGGCTGCATTTCCCACATGCCCCGCACTGGCTGGCTGAAGTGCAGATTCATCCCATTTGTTCCTTTTTTATACTTTAAAGCATATTATAAAAATTATTTATGATCGGTCAGATAACTTCTGGAGCTTTAGAGAAGAGACGAACATTCACCTGTTCAATTCCAATTTGCAATATACACAGTGACCCAGGCCAGGCACCAGAATGTAAGCTCCATGAAGAAGCAGAAACTTTCTTATCCATCAGTGTACCCAGGACGTTGCCAGACGAGGAGTGGCCACTACACACATTTGCTGAAATCAGTGTTTGCAAATCACAGGAGATGTTCTAGAGGTGCACACATGTGGAGTCCTCGTACACTTGAGCTGTGTGACCTTTGATCCAACATCCAGTGTGGATATTAAATCTCAGAAAATAAAAAAAAAATAATTGTGCAAATTTCTTATTAGTCACGTTAACTAAAAAAAGTTCATATTTAAGATGTATAAAATGTGTGTAGTATATTTTGAAACTATTTTAAAATAAAGAATAAAATAAATGTGTCCAGTAAGTATTTAACCCGTGTAAAAGCAACGAAAAAAAAAAAACTTCATAAACTGAATGTCTGCCAAATTGAGAACGGGTTTGTGGTAGCAGAAAATGGAATATAATGTCCCAAATAGATTTTATGCATTGCATTATTTAATCACAAACAATTTAGGCAAAACTGTTGTTTGTAATTCTACTCCTACAATGTGTGGATAATCCAGAGTTTTGTTAACCAAGGCTTGAACCTGGTTCATCTAATTCTACATAATGATATTTTCACACAATTGTAAACCTAATTTCCAGTCCTCAATGTCCAAAGTATAACGTATTATTTCCTAGTCTCACAAAGGAGCTTGGCTCACATAAGGACATGGCTATGTCATGGACCAGGGACACATGTGGGTGTCTGTCTGCAAACGCTTTTGTGGCACCTGTGTTTGGGGTACACATATGTTTGGTAAATGAATGAAGAGTAAATGAAGTGAGAATGGATCAAGCAGCCTCTAGGCAACCACTGACAGCAGCTGTGAACAGCTGGAGCAAGAGCTGCTGAGAAGCTCTGAGATTCACCGATCAGGCTGACACACCTGATCCTACTCACCAAGCATAAAATCACAAAGACAGAGACAAGCAGACAGTGGGGCCTCCTGACATGAGGAAGGAGAAGACCACGATGACCTGCATGGGACATCCTGTCAAAGACACACCCAAATCTGCCTGTTCCTCCCGGCTTCTGTCAGCTTACGAGCTGTGCAAGGACAAAGGAAGGCGTCACACAGCAGTGCAAGGGCCACTGCAGGGACCACTGGGGGGGGGGGCACCACAGAGTCTACCACAGGGGCCAGCACAGGGGTCAGCACAGGGGGAAGTACAGGGGCCACCACAGGGGTCAGCATAGAGCCTACCGCAAGGGTCAGCATAGAGCCTACCACAGGGGTCAGCACAGGAGCCACCACAGTGGTCAGCACAGGGGGCAGTACAGGGGGCAGTACAGGATCTACCACAGGAGCCACCATAGAGGTCAGTACAGGGCCCGGCACAGAGGCCACCACAGGGCCACCACAGCACCCAGACTACGCGTGAATCTGTGATGCGAACAGGCAAATTTCTTCAACAAACAACTTGAACAGAAAATAAAAGGGAAAGAAAACTTGTGAATTAATAAAACAAGATGCACAGGAAAAAAACCATAAAAAGAACTGAGACCGGCTAAGGCGCCAGCCACCTATACCTAAGGTGGCGGGTTCGAGTCCCCAGCCCGGACCCGCCAAACAACAATGATGGCTGCAACCAAAAAATAGCCAGGCGTTGTGGCGGGTGCCTGTGGTCCCAGCTACTTGGGAGGCT
>NW_003852425.1:18347610-18365603 GCF_000181295.1 Otolemur garnettii | reverse complement strand
AAAAAAAAAAAAAGAACTGAGAAAATTGGAGAAAATTTAATATGAAAAGCACTGAGGAATCACTCCTTATCTTTCAACGACGCACACTGAAGTATTTGTGACTAAAATGGTGCATTTGCTGAATTTGCTCACAAGCAGCGAAATGTGTTAGAAGTGGACTGGGGGCACAGGAGAAACGAAAACCCTGGAAAGGGGGATTCACAGAAAGGCAAGAACGGAATCTGCAAAAAATGTCCCTCCAGTTACGGCTGACTGATGAGCTGGTGAACCAGCCGAGGTGGAGCAGGAGGGCAGAAATTTCACCAGCCACCAAGTTCAAAGAGTACACAGTTTGATTTGGCCCTACCAGCTATCAGGGCTCAGTGAAGACCTCAGGGTTTCCACTAAGACCCCAGGAGTCAGGCCAGTGCTGAGGACTGTCCAGAGCCCAAAGAAGCCTGCGAAGAACCGGCCTGAAACTATCCACAGGTCAGGGGTTTCATCAACAGTTTAACTGCCCCATACAACAAAACTCAACCCCTTTAGACAAAGAAACAAAGTCCAGGGTCTCTACAACATATTTGTCATCATATCGAATACACAGTTGTTCAGTATTAGACATGCAAATAAGCAGGGAAATCTGAGCTATGAGCAAGAGAGAGGGACGTCATAGAAGCCACCTCGTGCCCCACTCTTTGTATCGGCAAACCAGGACGTTGGAATAGCTGTTACAAATATATTAAGAAATTTGTAGGAAAAAAATGACACATCGAGGAATCTTGGCAGAAAAATAAAGAGTATAAAAAAGGCTTATTTTTAAAAGATGGGATTATTTAAGTTAGAAATCTACCAAGCAATGAACAAATGAGCAGCTCAGTGCACTTGCGGGCAGCTGGCATTGCACACACAGGGCCACGCAGAGCGCCTGCGCAGCCTGGCTGTGCACACGCAGAGGGCCACGCAGAGCGCCTGCGCAGCCTGGCATTGCACACACAGGGCCACGCAGAGCGCCTGCGCAGCCTGGCATTGCACACACAGGGCCACGCAGAGCACCTGCGCAGCCTGGCATTGCACACACAGGGCCACACAGAGCACCTGCGCAGCCTGGCTGTGCACACACAGAGGGCCTGTGAGGTCCCTGTTCTCTCCCTGCTGGGAGGGCCTGGCTTTGGGACAAATCCCAGGAGATAATAGCTCAGGGGCTCTAAACCAGGCAGGTGGCTTCCATGCTTCTATAAGTGGCTAAAATTAAATATTAACCACAACACAGTCCAATTATAACAATGGAGCCTTGTATTTTTATGCTGCTTTATGTTTAGCAAAGGTTTCCTGGTACATCTTCCCAACACAACACTTTGAGAGTAGGTGTGATGCAAGTGCCATGGTCTCTACATAAAATAACTCTACTCCACAAATGAGACAGTTTCAAGGAATGTCCAAGTCTTCAATATCCTGTAAGGTTTGCTAGACAATTAATTGGTAAAAAACCCAAGCTTGATTAGAAAGAACAGCATCAACTCTGAGCCCGGGGCCCTGAGCAGATGGGGCATCAGGTGATCTATTTACTGTGCAATTATCCAGGAGTGCGAGGCTGAAGTTAATTGACAATCCCCTAGGCAATCCATGTTGATTTAGTTCACAGCTTCAACTCTAGAATCTGGCCGATACTCAGCTCTGAGTTTAGAAATCATTGAAAGAATAAATAATTATAAACTGACCTACAAATCCTCACATATCTGAACTCAAAGCCTACCATCTTCCAGAATTTCTAATGCTATCTTAAAACACACTGAAAATCCCAAAATGCTTTTTAAGAAGCCACTCTTTAAAGTTCAAGGTTTCATTTGCAAAGAGCATTCTGATGATGCCTCAGTTTGCATCATAATGAAGAGATGGGAGGGGTATTCTGACTAAGGGGTCTGATAACAGAGCTAGCAAGGAAGGGGGTCTGAGAGGCCGGAAGCCACCTGCACTGAGCAGGTAGTTTAGGCTAAATCCAGAAGCCATCGAAGTCAAATATCCTCCTCCAAATAGCACTTAAATGACACTGACATAGCCATTTAAATGTCCTTTTGACAAGTCAGGCCATTGAAAAGTTGAGTTTATTTGGGTTTCTATTAAAATTTTCAAGTCAGTTGCTATAAGTAAATATATACATATATACATATATATAAAACATATATATATATATATATATAATGACTTCCCAAACACCATATGAAAAAACATTACATTTTCAGCAGTACCTGTGGCTCAAAGGAGTAGGGTGCTGGCCCCATAGGTGGCAGGTTCAAACCCAGCCCTGGCCAAAAACCGCAAAAAAAAAAAAAAAAAAAAAAAAAAAAAAAATTACATTTTTCCTATCAAAGGAAAAAGTTACATTTCTAGGATGTTTATAAAATATCATAAATATCCTTTGGATATCTTGGTATAATTTGTAAAAACATATTTTCTTTAAGCTGTCACGAGAAAATATTAATAAGAGAAAAGAATCCCTGTTCAATAGTGGTGTAGGGAAAACTGGATAGGCACAGTTAGGAGATTAAGCAGGATCCACACCTCTCACCACTCATGAAAATTGGCTCACAGTGGATAAAAGACCTAAGCTGAAGGCAGGAAACTTTAAGAACTCTAAAAGAAAATACTAGAAAAACTCTCATAGATATTGGCCTAGGCAAAGAATTCATGAAGAAGATTTTAAAAGCAATAACAGCAACAACAACAAAAAAGTAGATAAATGGGGCCAGATCAAGTTTAAAAGCTTCTGCATGGTCTAGGGCACTATCAAAAGACCAAAGAGAATGGAGGAAATATTGCTATCCATCTTATAAAGGACTGAAAACCAGATTCTATCACAACAGGAACTCAAGCAAATTGGCAAGAAACAACTAAACAACCCTATTAAAAAGAGAAGAGAAACTTTTCAAATGAAGACTCACTAATGGCCAATGAGCTCATGAAAAATGCTCAAAGTCTTTGGTAGCACCTGTGGTTCAGTGGGTAAAGCGCCAGCCCCATATACTGAGGGTGGTGGGTTCAAACTCAGCCCTGTCCAAACTGCAACAAAAAAAGTTAGCTGGGCGTTGTGGTGGGTGCCTGTAGTCCCAGCCACTTGGGAGGCTGAGGCAAGAGGATCACCTATGCCCAGGAGTTGGAGGTTGCTATGAGCTATGTAACGCCATGGCACTCTACTGAGGGTGATAAAGTGAGACTCTGCCTTTATAGACAAAAAAAAAAAAAAAGTTCAAAGTCTTTAATCTTTGGGGAAATAGATAGATCAAAACCACAGGTGCTGGCATGGATGTAGAAAAAAGAACTCTCATATACTGCTGGGACTGCAAACTAGTGCAACCTATGAAAAATTGGGTCCAGGCACCTCAAAGAACTTAAAGTAGACCTACCATTTTCCACAGTAATCCTACTGCTGGGTACCCAAAGAAAAAAAGGTAATTTTATTAAAAGGATACCAGCACAATTCACACTTGAAAAGACACAGAAACAGCCCAAGCGCCCACCAGTATGTGACTGGATTAATAAAATGTGGTGTGTGCACACCATGGAGTACTGCTCAGCTGTAAACAGATGATGATCTCGTATCTCTTATGATGATCTAGATGGAACTGAAAACTGTTCTTCTAAGTGAGACATCACAAGAATAGAGAATCAAACGTGAGTACTCAGTTACAAACTGGAAGTAATCGATCAGCACCCAAGTGCACAGATGGAAGTGAATCTCAAGGAAAACCAAACTGGGGGAGGGGAGGGGTCAACTCACACCCGTTGTGGTAGAGGGCACACTATCTGGGTGAAGGGCACACTTAAAACTTTGATTCAAAACAAAGTAGGTAAATAAAATATGTGTATCCCCTAATATTCTGAAATTTTTTAAAAAGTGATTAACCTATTCATGTACTGACCATATTCCAACTTAAAAAGCCAATTTCAGTATATAAGCTCATAGAGAGTAAATCTTATACTGATAGGATAAATGTTGATAAAATTTGGGCACATCTTACTAAAATTTTATGTAACCTCACAGCAGATTTACTGATTTAAAATGAAGTATATAAAGTCATCAAGAATTTGCCATTTTTTCCTAAAGAATTTATGTTTTAAAACATTTGTTTTAACTTTAAGAGTACAAAGCTCTAGGGTGGCGCCTGTGGCTCAGTGAGTGGGGCGCTGGCCCCATATACTGAGGGTGGCAGGTTCAAATCCAGCCCCGGCCAAACTACAATAAAAAAGCAAACACATTTAAAAAAAAAAAAAAAGAAAAGAGTGCAAAGCTCTGCTTAATACAGGCCCTGATGTATAGGAATATGCAATTTATTACTGTGTCTACACAATACCAAATAAATTATTAATTTAACTTGTAATGATTAATTGGGGGTAACATTCACTGATGTCCCTGTCCTGTATCATGAACGATCCCACTCCTCAACTCTAACTACTATGAACATTACTGGAGAGCTCTAAATTGAGTCACTTCTTACAATAAAGAAAGATCCAGAAAACCATTCGCCAGGAGCTTCTAGGATGGTTACTGCCCTCCAGGACAGCCTCCTGGTAGCTCTCTTCACTGTCCCCAGGCCAAGGTCTGGCAGCTGCCAATGGTCTCTCAAGTTACTCAGGAAGGAACAGGCAGCCTACTCAGACCCACTGCTGGTAGGAATTCATCATGTCCACTGCAAACTTCCAGATCAGGATGCAGGCAAGTTGCCAATAGTTTTAAAGGTCTGGACAGAAAATGTATCAGGCAATGTCAAGGTAACAACAATTAACTGAATCATTTGCAAAATCAATCATGTTAAAAGCACAGTGTTCCAAAAAAGTAAAATAATTTCTTTTTTTCCTTTGTTCCAAGTCTCAATGCTGAAGTCTAGCATTCCTCAGTTTTTGCCTCTCGCTCCAATGTGAACAAAAAAAAATTATCATGACAGTTGATCTTTTCATACCAGGAAAGAAACAAATTATAACTGAGAAAAACAATATGCAATGAAACCACATTACAGAATGACAAAGAAAGCATGACCCAAGAAAGTCCTGCTCTTTTGTGGTGAGATTAGAGTTGTTTGCTGTCTCTGTGTTGGGGCCAGATGTCCCTCAGGTGTCTCATTCCACACGAGGTGTCCACGTTTCAGATGGAACTCGGTTAGTCTGCCCTGACCTGGACACCGATTGTGAAGAGGTAAGGCTTGTCTAAATAAGGAATGATGGCAGAATCACCCATCATATCCTGTGGGGACTATTGTTTTCCAAGAGGAAAATATAAGATTAGGTAAGGGAGAAGGAAAGTGTGTGATCTGGAAATGGCCAATCCCATCTGTCCAGAGTCTTGTTGCACTAAATAAATATTTTTCCTGGTTAAGACATAGAAAATACCCACTACTTTATACAAGAATTTTGAAAATAAAAGGAATTAATATGAATACTTTAAAGTTTGCCCCGATTGACTTTTCTTCTTAAAACCTCTTTCCAGAGCAATCTCATTGGTAGCACTGGTTCAGTAAGACCACTCCCATGCTAGTGAGTGATTTTAAGAAAAATCAAAACCTAAACTGAGAAAACCCATTCAGGAGGTTGGCTGCCGCAGAACTGAGGAAGCTGTAACATGTGCAGTCTACATGGGAAGAGCCCGTGTGAGGGTGGAGAGTTCCAACGTGCTACACGGGATTGGAAACTGTTGTCAGGCGGCACCATTAACCAAAGCTGAAACATTCCTGAACGCAGCACTGCAAACTCTGAGCAGCCACTTCCTTCCGAGCACTGCAAACTCTGAGCAGCCACTTCCTTCCGAGCACTGCAAACTCTGAGCAGCCACTTCCTTCCGAGCTGCCTTCTTAGAAAGGCGCACTAGGCAGTGTGACTGACACCTCTGTAATCTGTCTATTCAGCCACTCCACTGTTCCAAGAGTTGTTATGATCAGTCAGGAATTGGGATTCATTTATTTGTGTTCAAGGACAGATCCAGGGAGAAGGGTCTAGAAGCTTTTTCTAGCCTGATCACATTTTTTAAACAGGCACACCACAGATTCCCATGGACTTGGCAAGTCTTTTGCCTATGAACTGTGATACTCAGATATGCAGTAAAATTATTTTCACTGTCAAGTAACTTTAGAGTGAGCCATTTATCAGGTAGCATCAGGTACAAGGTCACGTCCAGCACAGAGAATTCAGCACACCTAGCCCTGTCAGCACAGACTCAGTCATCACTATCCAGGCTTGTGCCAGAGATCAAAGAAAAGGAGAAAAAAAGGAGTCTTAGTAGGATTTTGAAAACCTGAAGTCTGAGTAGCAGACCACCATGAAAGAGAGAAAAAATGGCAAGAATCACACAGTACCTGAGATAACTCTGTGCTTGAATCCATGCAAGATACTTTCAGAAATAATTAGAAAGTCTTTGAGGGGCTGTCAGTATCTGAAGAGCAGGCAGAAGGCAAGGTCTAAAGAGGCTGCTCACCACAATAATGCCACGATGTCCCCCCTCCCCAGAGCCTCCTGGATTTTCCGTTTCCTGATATTTCTGTCCTTTGTGGAATCCACATCTGACATTGCTGGTGACCGGTAGAACACGGTAGAAGTGACAGTGTATGACATCTGAGGTGGAGATGCTGAGTTTCTGCTTGGTGTTTTCTGATTGTTCATTGTGGGGAAACCAGACCTCCCGTCTTAAGGACACTGAGCAGCCCCATGGGGAGGCCCCTGGGAGGGTACTGAGGCCACAGGGAAGCCAGTGGTGCCAGCACAGGACGTGCCACTTTGGAAGCAGATCCTCCTGCCTTGCTCAGGCCTGTAGATGCTCGGTGCAGTCTGCTGTGCACAGGTGGGCCCCACCCGATCTGGCGCAGCCCACATGGTGTATGGAGCTCCCAGGGGCTCCAGGCCTCCTGATTGAAGAGATCTTTCAAGCATTGCCTCGCTTTCCTACCACTTGGCCTGTGTCCTTCAAGGCTAAAGGTGAGTGCAGTGATAGGTGGCTCTATATTAGCAATTCTTCCTCTCCAGCATCTCTGCTGTCACCGGGCATAGCCACATGCCAGCCTCCCCTCTTCCTTGTAGAAGTTATTTCCCCGGAGGTTTGCTTTCTCATAAAGATCTTCCTCTGGCAGACGTCTGAGACAAGGGTCCTAAGTGCTTTTAGTTCAGTTCAGTCAAGACTCCTACACCTGTCCTGGAAATATCCTTTAACAGTCTCCACTGTCAGAAATGAGCGATCTTTTTATTGGAAAAAACTCAGCCTTTTCCTGGGCTTGCCTCTAAGTGATGCTGAGACCCACATGGCAAGTTTGAAAGCCCCTGTGGAGACTTTCTGAAAGTCCTGTTGACGGGGGGGACCTGGGGGTGTGTGTGACCAGCCTTGAGTTAACCTCTCCTGTGAGAGGCTAGTTCCCTTAGTAGAAACCAGCTCCTGTGAAAAGCTAGTTTCTTTAGAGGAGCTTTATTCATTCCCTCACAGTTGCTCACAGGTTTTGAAGTCAGACAGACTGAGATTAAAAGCCCAAGTTATTCACATAGCAGCAAAATAGACTTGGTCAAGTTACCAAGTCTAGTTTCCATCATCTGATGTCATGTGGTTGTCATGAGAATGACACAAGCTGGTTTAGGATGAGTGTGTGGGGCAAATAGTACATGGGTCGGGACACCAGCCATCATCACTGTCACCATCGTCATTGACTTTCGTTGTCCTGTAACTCTCCATTCTGCAGCCTGGGACCGTAGTGGATGCGGTCCACTGGCACTGATCCTCCAGGTCATACCATTAGCTATGCTTCCTTTGTCCCCAAAGTCAAGTTTCACTGGGGTCTTCAGGGTACGTGTCACTGGAGGTCTGAGTCTCGTGTCTGTTATGGGGTCTGGAATAGTGACTGTGACAGAGTTCTGTCCATGAATCAGCTTCAAAGGCAATCACGGGGGTCTTGGCTGCATTTTCTGCTGTGGCCATCCTCTCACTGTCTTTCCTCAGAACTCAGCGTTTAAAAGACCCCAGAACTATGTGTGCTTCTTCAAGTATGCCCGGGTACTGCTTTGAGAAAGGAGGTATGCTGGTCCAATTCCCATTCTAGGGCCCTACCCCAGATGTGTTGAATCACAATCCACAGGCCTAGGGCTTAGGGTGCCCCTTCTTGGTTTAGCCTTTTTCTAGGGTAGTTAAGGGGCAGGGCTAGGGCCGGACTTTGTTCATGGAATCAAATCTCAGTATGATACCTGAGTCTTCTCGCTAAAGAACCAGAAATATAGGCTTGACATGGTCCATCAAGTAAAACTGGACTTTTAATTTACTGAAATTTGATAAGTTTACCAACTTATAAGATGGTAGTTACAATCCAGTTTCAATTATTTCTCACCCACAATGCTATGGAAGGGATTAATGACCAGCTACCAGTTTGGGCATCCTCTAAGTTACTTCTAGGTAGTGCCTTGGAATGCTAGATAATTTAATACCTATTCTACTGATTTGTGCTTCCCCCAACTGGCGTTTAGTTCATTTTGACATTAAAAACTGCCTTCTCTTCCCTCTCCCTGTTAATTTGCATTAACTCTGGGAATCTCTCCCTAAAATGTAAACTACTGTGAACACACTTGCCAGCATGAGCTCTATCTCACCCCTGCTGCTATTACTGTCGTAAATGGCTTCATCCCTACAACATACAAGCAGAACTTTCCTGCGTCTTGATATGTTTTAAGAAACTTAATTTGTAGAGTCTGTGCCTTTCCGCTGTTTAAAGCAGCTGTGTGCCCGTCACTGAGCCCCTGCCCGGGGGAGCAGGTGTTTCCTCCCAGGGCCCCAGGTCCTTCTCCCCACATCCCTACCTCCTCCTACTTTCCTTTGGTGGAGATTTCCTCATGGAGGGAAAGGGCTCTCTGATTCAGGGACCTCTCTGACATCTAGAGGAAACCTCACTCTTCCCTCAGAGACTACACCACCTTCTCCACTACCTGCAACAACATGCTGTCACCCAATTTTCTTGGCCCTGGTGGGCCAGAGGCTACATGGACAACTTCTGACAGCACAGTATTCTCTCTACATTCTATCATGAGCAGCACAGCAATTTGTGCTAGTCTTTGGATAATAATTAGCTGGCTATCAACAGATGCTGTGCTAGGAATATTAGGTACCAGGAGACCCCAAAGAATATGACTACTATTTCAAAGGCCACAGCAGCCTCAGGAGGAAAGAAAGTGACAGTGACAGTGACAGTGATTACCTTCTCCTCTGCCAACTGTGCAGTCTTCCTTCTCCTGGGTGCTCAGGGACAGAGATCTCTGAGCCCCCGATTGCTCCGCCAGCCCCTCCAGTACTACCTGGGCGCTGACGTGCTGCAGGGCCATGAGGGCTCCGTCTGGGACCCCACCTGCCCTTGCCCGGCAGGGCAGGCAGTGCCAGCGAGCTGTCCTCCTGGAGCCTGGCCTCTTCTGGATTCCCCCGACACCCAGGGAAGCCCCTCTTCCCCATGACAGGGGTACAACCTGGCAAGTGTAAACTCCCAGAAGTGTTGATGAAATTTTTCTTTTCCAAAAAACTTCATTTTGTTTATTTCAAAGCACCTTTTTTTATCCTGTTTCTCCCAGACAAAGCAGTGTGTCTACAAGAAGCTCCAAGCCACGTCCAGCTTTTTTCTGATACCACAGCTGGCCTCATGGAGTAATTCCCTTCATAAGGAATTTGTTTCTGGAAGGCTAGTAAGTGTCCTGGGCAAATATATTCTCAGCAGAGCCAGCTCCTCAGTGTCAAGCACTCCCAGGCCTGCCCAGCTCTCAGGGAGGACAGAACTTTGCCTTCTGCTCAGTGACCCCCTTTTACTCCTGCCCCAGCTGGCTTCCACCAAGTGCTCCAAATCCCCCACTTAATTCAAGTACAGCCTTGGGCCTGGCTGCTGATCTATTATGTGAATAGAAGATGCCAGAGGCTTATGGGTTAGTTACATATCAGTGCATCACCAATTACCCAAAACATGGTGACTGAAAACAAAAACTGTTTGCTACTTCCCAGTCTCTGTGAGTCAGGAATCTGGGGACAGCTTAGCGGGGAGGGTCTGTCTCTGAGCCACTCGGAAGTACGGTCAAGGTGCTGGCTAGGGCTGCAGACACCTTCACATCCACCCAGCTGGATCAGCTGCACACAACTGTGGACGGGCCGCAAGTCTCTGCTGACTCCAGACAGGAGTCACTGGGTCCTCCTCAGAGTCTCTCGGTAAAACATGCCACAGTTAGGCAGCTGGCCCTTCTCAGAGTGAGGGCTCTAAGAAACAGAGAGAGAGAAAAACGGAGAGAGAAGGGAGTGCTCAGAATTCCTATGCCTCGTTACCAGATTTTGTATATGTGACTTTTCTGTTGTAATTTGCCAATATTTCAGGATAGAGTCATTTTATAGTGTTTATTGAGAAATTCTAATGAGTCCTTAGCTAAAATAGAGCTCTTTAGAAATGGCATGTGACAGCTACATGAATATTAAGTTAATTTATTGCCATAATGCAGAATAACAAAATAACAAATATATCCAAAGTAATTGGCTATTTAAAATGATGTTTGCACAACAGCCTGTGGTTAAACTTCAGACTGCTTGTTAGCTTGGCTGTGGCTGAACAGGATGGTTTTATACTGAAACGGTTTTTATAAAACATCTCTGCCAAAAATAAGGACTGGAAATAATTTATAAAAAGCTTTGCAGAAAGGATATACCACAAACAAGGCCACTGACTTATGGTTTCATTGTCTGTGCTTTACTATGGTGGCTGAATGATGCCCACTCCCCACCATAAAGATGCCACATTGTCACCCCAGGAACCCAGCAATGAATCTGTCACCTCACACACAAGGGGGACTGTGTAGGTGGGATCAAATTAAAGATCTTGAGATGGAGAATTTACTCTGGATAACCTGGATGGGCCTGATGTAATCACAAGGTCCTTTCAAGAGAAGCAGGGAAGTTGTCAGAGTGAGGAAGAATCAGGTAAGGACAGGGACAGAGATGTGGAGGTGTTACATTCCTGCCTGTGATTATACAATTGCCACGGCAGGGACACAGGTGCCTCCAGAATCAGGAAAGGGGTAGTAGACAGTTCTCCCCTAGAACCTTCAGGCGGAGCCAGCCCTGCTGTCCCCCAGACTCAGGCCAGCAAAACTGACTTTGAATTTCTGGTTCTGAAATGTTTAGGAATTAATCTGCATTGTTTTGGGCCTCCACATAATTTGTGGTAATTCATTACAGCAGTGAAAGGAAATAAAGACATTTATTTTAAAAACGTAGTGATGGGTCCTTTAGCATTTTTAGAAGTGTTTATAGATTGTATGTCTTGAAGCTTTGTTAGCAAACCTGCAGCCAATCCAGTTCTCCAAGTACAGGGAGAGTCACCACCTCTGCAAGATAATGGGCTGGGACTGAGAGAAGATTTCTCCTCAGGAACACCTGTCTGTCCCTGGGGGAGCCAGGGCTGGGAAGAATCTGGATGTGCTCTAGGGTCACCTCCTCCAGCCAGGGACAGAACGGAGAGACCACTGCCAGCAACCATTCTCAGGGGTTCCTGGTAGGGCAGAGCCCTGGGGATGCAAATGCTGCTGTGCCCTCACAGCCACGGACGCTGCATATTGCACTGTGACTCCACCCTTGCAGAAAAGTAGGGTTTCTCACCCATTTCTGCAAGTAGGCATAAATTAAGGAGTGTGAAATGCTGCTGTGTCTCCCATGGCCCATGCCACACACTCCTATCCTTCTCTGAACTCTTCATTACATGCTGAAGTGACCATGAAATGAAATTTCAAACAAGGTTCTTAGAAGTCATGTGAGAGAGAATTGCTTGGAGTGAAAAAGTACTCATTTCACAAAATATGTATACGTTCCCCCCCAGAGTATTCCATCTGATCTCAAAGAATCAGAACACGTTTATGGGTAAAACTCAGACATGTCTCCAGTCACCATGGCCTTCACTAGTTTACTTAGACAAAGGTATTGTATGTATCTGCTTGTGAGTGGAAGGTGGCTGTTCTGTATCTGCTTGTGAGTGGAAGGTGAATGGTGCACAGATCTTCCTGCAGACACAAAGAGGGTTCCAGCAGTCCTGGGGGCCGCCTGCCCCTGCTGCTGACACTAATGTGAGTGCCCAATGTGGACACCAAAACAAAGCCCAGGGGCTTAATGCTCAACAAGAATGTCTTAATCCCACAGCACTCTACTGTTTAGCCTTCAGGGGTGAGGAGACTTCAGAGACGCCACGGAATAGCTCCCTGATGAATTGGCATGAGCTCAGGGCTTTCCTGAGGACCTGTCCCTATGCTGGTGCCCTCCTGAAGCTGGATTCAGGGGCCATGAGGCCCACCAAGGGTTCTGCACCCCTCATCCGGCCCTCAGCATCACCTTACTGGAAACCCATGAAGGCATCAGCGCCTGGGGGACCCAGAAGCTGCTCCCTGCGCTCTGGCAGCAGCTCTGCCCAGAGCCCCTGAGCACCCTGCTCCAGACCCCGACTCCAGCTACAGGGCCTCCTGGAGATCTGTTGACAGAGCCCCTCCACATCTGGAGAGCAATCACAGGGCAGACCTAATGGTAACAGAGGCTTTTATTTTGGGTCCTAGCAAGGCAAGTGATGGTTGGGGCCACTGGCTACTCTGCTGTGTGCAGCAAGGTGGCCCCGACCTCTGTGTTGGGACAGTCCATTCCACTTCAGTGTCCTGGATTGGACCAGATTCCTGAAATCAAGGCAAGGGAGACAAGGACTGCTGCTTGTCTGACTGCTTAAATATTTTATTTTGAAGTAAATATCCAATAAATCCCAGAAATTCAAGAATTTCTGAAGAGAAATACTCCTACAGAAATAGTGGGCCCTCTGTCTCTTTAGTTTTTTAAAAACCAAAGAGTTTCTTCAACACAAAAGAACAGCTAAATGTAAGGGGCACACAGCCAGAGAGTCAAGCACCCAGTCTCAAGAGCCCCATGCTCCATGAAATAGCTATGATGATCAGAACAGTTTTGACTTCTGAAGCTGCCATAATCAAGGAACTGCAACCCTAACAGTGTTTCCCTCACAGTTTGAACAAATTCCATACTGTTTCATGCAGACACATCTAAAGCTTACGTGACATTTTATCATGGTGGGTTAATTCTGCTCCCTCAAGTCCCTAGTGCAGGTGCCCACCCACTCAGGCATCAGGGCTCATGTGTTCACACTATGCAGACCAGGTTCCTGCCTGGCGGTGTTCACACCATGGAGACAGGACTCTTGCCTGGCAGCGTTCACACCCTGGAGATGGGGCTCCTGCCTAGCAGTGTATTCACATCACGGAGATGGGGCTCCTGCCTAGCAGTGTATTCACATCATGGAGATGAGACTCCTGCCTGGCAGTGTGTTCACCCCCTGGAGATGGGGCTCCTGCCTGGCAGTATTCACACCATGGAGACAGGGCTCCTGCCTACCAGTGTATTCACATCATGGAGATGAGACTCCTGCCTGGCAGTGTGTTCACACCATGGAGACAGGGCTCCTGCCTGGCATTGTGTTCACAACATAGACATGGGGCTCCTGCCTAGCAGCGTATTCACATCATAGAAATGGGACTCCTGCCTGGTAGTGTTCACACCATAGAGATGGATTCCTGCCTGGCAGCATGTTCACACCATAGAGATGGGACTCTTGCCTGGCAGTGTTCATACCACGCAGACAGAGCTCCTGCTTGGCAGTGTTCACACCATGGAGATGGAACTCCTGCCTGGCAGCATCAGCTAGGAGGACTGCAGGGACATTGGGCTTGCCCAGTTTGCCTTAAGTGACCACCTTAAGTGATCAATTTCCCATACCACTCACAGATTCTTCCAAGGAGAAGGGATTTATTGGATATTTATTTCAAAACAAAACATTTAAGCAGTCAGAATCCCTGTCTCCCTTGCCTTGATTTCAGGAATCTGGTCTAATCCAGGACACTAAAGTGGAATGGACTGTCCCAACACAGGGGTTGGGGCCACCTTGCTGCACACAGCAGAGTGGCCAGTGGCCCCAGCAGTCACTTGCCTTGCTAGGAAGCAAGAGTCTGGTCATCAGAGCCCCCAGGGAGCCCCAGGTGTCCGGAGCTCTTCTGTGGTGGCACAATCATATCATCACAACAGGTGAGTGTGAGTAAGGCAGACATGTGAGCTCCTGCTAGGGAAAATGGGAGGGTGGTTTGCAGACTTCAATTCTCAAATCACTTACAGGTCAGACTGCATAAACCACTACACAAAAGCTTAGTCTGCAAGAGATAAAACAAAGAGTGGAAGAGGGAGCCGGCATCCCTGTCCTCCCCGCATGAGAGCTGCAGGGAACCAGGGCTGCTGCCATCCAGCTGTGGACAGACCTAGTAAGGACAGATGTGATATCATGAGGGTGACACAATCTCCTGCTATCACTGCTGGTTCCCAGGATGTCACCATGATTTATCCTGCCAGAAACTTGCCTCTCCTCTGTGACTTGCTGTTATCTGTGGGGAGAGGGGACATCCCCCAACATGCAGCCCCCCATCTTGCTCTCTGCACCCACCTGCTGAAGCCCCCCCCCCCACAGCACAACCCATTCGAGAAGTCTGCCTTTTCCTTGTGCTGTACTGTCTAGACACCAGAGCCGTGACAGTGACTCCCAGCTTAAAATCAGCTGGAAGGCATTGTTCAAATTCTCTGGCTTTTGTGCTTCCTGTCTGCTAAACTTCTGATACAAACCTGTGGCCAGATGGAGCAAACTGACCCAACAGAACAGTGGGAAGAGTACCCACTCAACTAGACTAGCCCCTGCCCTTATTAGACAAGGAAAAATATAATCAGGGGGCACAAATGTAACCAGTAGCTAGAGGCTACTTTCTCAAAACACAGTCAGTGAGAAGTCCCTGCCATGTTCTTTCTTTCTCTGCCTGCTAAGCTCCTTGGAATTCTCTCTTAGCCCCTGTGACACTGCGCCCTCCCCATTTTCCTCCTCCCTCACCGACAAGCCTCTGCTTGCCCTTCTCTGGTCAGCCTCCCACCTCCTGCTCTGCCCCCTCCACCTCCAGTGACCATCCTATGACCTATGTCTTGTAAATGTGGAGACTCACTGTGTGCATGGCTAAGCTTACCCGTTTTCCATGACCTCAGCCTCTTGTAAGTCAGTGGCCTCCATGTCTGACTCTACTCGACCTCCAGCCTGTGCCTCTCATGACTTCTTCCCAAGTTCATACCTCAGATCTGTCAGCTGGCACATCCTGAGGTGGCCCCAAGTCCTTGTTAGCCCCCTGAGTCCTCATCAGCAGCCCCCTCCCTGAGTCCTCATCAGCCCCCTCCTGGTCAGCAGCACCATCAGGTTCACTGACCAGTGGCTTCAGGTGGTCCGCTCTCTCCCTGACTCACTTCATCCACTCCCCAGCAAGGTCTCCTAGCCCTACTTCCAAACACATCTTTCACCAACACACTTCTATCCAAAGCTTCTGCCATCTCCCTCATCTGAACACTGCTAACTTTTTCCAGAATTTCTACAATGGTCTTCCAACTTGTCTCCCTCCTTATACTTTTCGCTCTAAAATCTACTCTCCAAATAGGATAAAAGTGATCTTTCTAAAAGCATGAATCATACTTAAAACTCTGAGTGTTCTCACCTTGCCTTTGAATAAAATGCTTTTTCCTAGTTGAACAAGAAAAGAAGGCCTTACCCAGGTAAGTGTCTGAATCCATACACCCAAGGCCTTATGAATCCTTTCCAGAAGTAACACCTCATGGCTATTGGCATGGAAGCTGTCAGCAAAGGAAAACTATTTCTGGAAAACTAAATGGTGATACAGGTATACTAAGGACCACCATCCTTATTTTCTTTGGGTCTATAATGGAAGCACCAATCTCCACTATTGCCCGCAAAATATAGTAATATTCTGATATTTAATTTGTTGGTTAAGGGACAGGGAGAGTAGTCACTGAGGTTTCCACGTGGCCTGGCTTTTCTTCACTATGACAGCACTCACCCCATGGGTCAGACGCAGGTGGGTGTCATCCTCCTAGCAGGAATATCTCCCATCACACACTCGCAGACCAGGGAAGTAGGAGCCAGATGCTTCTGGCTGTGCACCCAAACACTTGAATGCAGCCAGGACTCCATTTAATCCTTGGCCCCTCTCACTTTCTGTTCTCACAATGGAGCCATAATGAGCTTTCGGTCTCAGAGTATAGATATCAACTATAGCAATAATTTCCAAAATGTGCAGATATGACACTTTCCCCAGTGTAATGGCAGTTCAGTAAGTGACCAGGAGCCTTTCCAGAGCTGAGCTGGAGGAGTCACTATGACAGTACCTTCTCCTAGGGAATCTGGCCACTTCTTTGTCAACAGAGGCTATATCTGAAAATAAGCACAGCAAGGAATTGTGACTGTTTATGGAGGACAGCCCCCAACCTCCTGTTCTCCATGCTTACCAAGTTCTGGTGGTACAGTGAGCAGGACCCTCACTGCTTCCCATCTACTGTGCTCCCACAGACACCACACTCCATCAACCATCACTCCAAACCCAGCTGTCCCTCTGCTCTTTCTGACTGTTACAGAAATTGCAACTTCCTGCTTCTGGCTTTAAAAAACAATCCTCAGTATTTATTACTTTGGTGCTTCCTCATCCATACAGCTCTTAAAGAGCCAGTTTATGTGAGCCTACCATGTCAGCCCCGCCAAGCAGAAGGTGCCTCCCTGAAATCCTCAGTGACACTTGGCCCCCTCATGGGATCTTCTCCCAGCATTGGTGGTGGAGCATAACCTCCCAGTGGCTCTTCTGGCCTCACACACTACTTCCTTTCCAGTGTGCCCACCTCCCTGAGACGTCTTAGTCCTTTCTCTCCACCCATCGGGAGAAGTCAGGAATGTGTAGTTAGCATGGATCTTTGATCTTCTGCACAGTTAACGGTTTCCTCCACGGTGGTTTCACTCCCCCCCCCACCCACCCCTACAGTCCTTGCAAGACATTAAATCACCCTGAGAAAGCATATCAGGTAAATGAACTTCTGATTATCCTGTCTTATACTCTGCCCTCCTGGACTTACCGGCCTGCAGCCTAATACAAATATAGCCTCTGAGTGTGCACAGAGGAAGACCATGCCAGGACACGGTGGGAGCATGGCCATCCTCAGTCCAAGAGGACGGCCCTCTCCAGGACCAGGCCTGGTGGCACCCTGATGGCCTTCCAGCCTTCAGAACTCGAGAAATGCATTTCTGTTATTGAAGCTGCAGGGCCAGTGGCATCTCACAGAGACAGCCTGGGTGCACTGATACATCACTGCTGGGTGGTCATTCTCTGCAGGAGAGCTGGGAGCTTTTATGAGCTATGGAAGCATTTAACCATCTGTTAACCATCCTGGGGCTCTTTTTATCTTGCCGCAAGGTATGAATGTAACCTAGTTGAAACCAGGCAGTTCCACATCCTGAAGGAGCTGTTCTCCATGCATCTCCTCAATGCCAGAGCCGGGCACCAGTGAAGTCACCTCTGTACCCAGAGGCTTCCAAGAGCACAGCTGCTGAACCCTGCAGTCAGGCTACCGTCTGGCACCTGGAACTGACTGTGCTGCAGACCGCACTTCAGACAAGATCCTCTTTGTCAGCCAGGAAAGAGCAACTCACTGTCAAAACTCATCCTGATGTATGATTCCCTGCGTCAGTTGACTCCACTACCATGTGGGTCAGGCCAGGTCCTGAGGTCAGGAAACATCAAGAGAGAAACAGGCAAGAGATGTGTGTGGAGACCATGTAAGGGCGGGGAGTGAGAGTGAGGGTGGGAGACTGAGTGAGGGTGGGGAAGGAGAGTGAGGGCGGGGAGTGAGAGTGAGGGTGAGGACAGAGAGGGAGGGCAGGAGACCGTTTGAGGGCAGGGAGTGAGAGTGGGATACCATGAGGGTGAGGAGGGATAGTGAGAGCAGGGGCTGGGATTGAGGGCGGGAGACCATGTGAGGGTGAGAAGGAAGAGTGAGGGTGGGAGATCCCATGTAAGTGTGAGAAGGAAGAGCGAGGGCTGGAGACCACGTGAGGGTGAGGAGGGAGAGTGAGGGTGGGAGA
>NW_003852425.1:18338668-18345750 GCF_000181295.1 Otolemur garnettii | reverse complement strand
GGAGAGTTAGAGCAGGAGATCGTGTGAGGGTGAGGATGGAAAGGTAGAGCAGGAGATCGTGTGAGGGTGAGGAGGAAGAGTGAGGGCGGGAGACAGTGTGAGGACCAGGAGGGACCAGGAGGGAGAGTGAGGGCAGGAGACCGAGACCTCGTGAGGGCGGGGAGCGGTAGTGAGCATGGGTGACGGGCCTCCACCACTGTTTAAGTCTGGAACTGGTGGAAGAAGAAAGGAGAGAAAAGAAGGGGGGAAACTATTGGTGAGCACCAGTTCTAAGAAGGTCTTAACCAGACCAAGAGTGACCTTAGTTTTGTTCTTGAAGAAACTTCACATTGTGCGTTAATGGTTTGGGTCTCGCAGCCCCATCAAACTCGGTCATTGACCCACAGGGTTGGGGTGTTGATTCTGGGGCACGACCACAGGAGCTGTCGGTCACTGGCCCCCCACTTCCTCACCACCTCAGAGTATTAATAGGTCAACTTAGTTAAAGTGTGCAGCTGGAACTCTGCCACTTTCTTACCGGCTCCATTTCTTTTGCCTGCCTGTCCTGAGCTACATCTGGTCTCCCCAAGGTCAGTGGGGCCATTAGACACTGATGAGGGAACGTGGCCATCCCTGTGCCTCTCCTGTCTCCCACATGCCGTCTCTGCCCTTTTTCTACTTCCAAGGCACCTGGAAGATCACATGAAGAGGCCCCACTCAAGTGAGGAAGAGGAGCTCTCCAGGTGGTGCTGTGAGGAGAGACGCCAGCCTGCCAGGACGTGTGACACAGGCAGGTGAGGAGTCCTAACCCAGTCAAGACTTGACATTTGGGAGTTGCTTATTCCAAAAATTAGTCTGCATGTTTTGTTCCAGCAATCAGCCTATTTTCTTGATGCAAATGTTTTATTTTAAAACAAGCAATTTTACAATTTCTATTTGATTACTTAGCTAGAACTATCATGTACAATGTGTGTTGGGAGGTCTGGAAGGAGGAGAGGAAATACATAAACTAAATGACCCTGGCTCTAATCCACCTCACCTTAAATAATGATATCCCACAAGATATAGCCCAATGTTACTGCATAGTCAAGTGAAATTCTGAAAGCTATTATATTAGGGAATGTAATATATACTTTTCAATTTGTTAGACAAATTCTTTGAGATTAACTTGCAAAGACATGACTTACTGGTATTCTCTAGAAATGAGAATGACTGAGATTTCTAATAAACATCCAGGCCGTCCTATTCAGATCATGTCTGTATCAGAATAGCATTTCCAAGCACTTTTCATATTTTCTCCAATGATATGTTAGTGAAATAAACCTTTACCTTGTATCTCCACATATTGTGTGTCAGGTTGCAGGACTGTGTGAATGGGAAATCTCTATAAATTCAGTGAAACAGATACAATTAACTTTATCTCCAAGGACTCCTAGCTTCTAATATACAATGGTTGAATCATGTTTACATGATTTGTGAATCTGAGAAGAGTCAAGTCACTTGTGTACACATGTACAGTGATTTGTAATCATCTAAAATCTATTCACCTGCCCGTGTGTGAATCCAAGTTTTCAACACTTTGCAAGTTGCCAGATTGGCACATGTTTAGCGTATCATAAAGGACATGATTGCTTTTCATTCCACATTTTAAATGTCCTAGGTCTCCTTTCCATACTACCTTGAAGGCACACCTGACTGCTAATTATAGTAGTATTTCAGTGATTGTACTTTTAGCAATTTCCTCCAATAATTACACCAAGCTTTACTAACAAATTACTTTGTTATAAGATTTCTGCATTTCTATAACTGATTGTTTATGTGTACTGAGTATTTAATCTACTTCAGGAAGTTCTGAAAACACTAGAGAATCCTAAAGTAAAAGACAGGCAAAAATCTTATTTTTTAACAATTAGCAACAAATCATTTAAGAATAAAGGGAGGAAAGAAGAAATAAACATAAAAAATTCAGATAATAATGGCTTTATAAAGAATTAAAATTGGGTGTTGTAACAAAAAATGACAGTGCACAGTGAGGTTATTGTAAACAAGTCAGCCAGAGACATGCTCTCTGGAGGAGACACTAAGTTATGATCTGAATGGCCAGACAGAAGCAGCCATGCGAAGACCCAGAGGAAGTGAGGCCCCAGCAGCAGGGGAGCAGCTGGCACTGGAGCCCCAGAGATGACGCTGTACACTTTGAGGAAGGGAAGGAAGGCTACTGTGCAGGGGCAGATGAGGGAGAAGAGGGTTTTATATCCAGTTTTTATCTTTGATAGGTTTATGCCTTCTCTATAAAGTTTGAATTTTATTGAGGGTAGCCTGAGGTACCACTGTGGAAGGTTCTAAGTAAAAGAGTGAAACAGAATCACCTATATTTGTATTTCCAGTTTCAGGGAATACTCTGTGGGTGTTCTGAGACATCGGCTGAGTTTTTGATACACCCTGGCACTACCACAAACAGTATACTAACAAAATCTTTGCAAGATGAGGGAATAACTTTTCACCTAACATAGTACTGACTCATTTAGACATAGGACTACAGAAATAACAGTAGTCAATGCATTTTGACAAGTACCCACATCCAGTCTGGTTGGCAGATTGACTACAAACATTTATCTCCCCCCAACCAAACAACTTCAAAGTGACAGTAAATTAATTTTATAAAGAAATCAGACAATGCAACAAAAAACATGTTAGCCAGAAAATTTCAACAAATTTCTGAAGGGTCAGAATACTGTCAAATTTAGTAAGCTTCAGACAGGAACACCACCATCAATCAGCTGTTTTGACCACACAAGGCTTAGGACCAAGAGGCATCAAGAATATTAAGTTTGGGTCAGATCCAGGCCAAAAACATCCACTAAAACCCTGCATGAAAATGGCTGCACCTGTGTTCTTTGGGGACACTTTGGCCTCTTCACCATTGTTCCTCCCCCAGCCTCTGGAGGCAAGAGGCAGAGTGAGGAAGGGAGAGCAAGTGGGACCCATCTGGCCTCAGGGGAGCCCATCTAACCTCAGCCAGACCCCATCTGACCTCAGGGGACCCCATCTAACCTCAGTCAGACCCCATCTGACCTCAGGGGAGCCCATCTAACCTCAGTCAGACCCCATCTGACCTCAGGGGAGCCCATCTAACCTCAGCCAGACCCCATCTGACCTCAGGGGAGCCCATCTAACCTAGGCCAGACCCCACCTGACCTCAGGGGACCCCATCTAACCTAGGCCAGACCCCATCTGACCTCAGGGGACCCGTCCACCTGCCCCCCACTCCTGCCTGCCTCCTGCTCCTGCAGGAACCAGCCCATAAGCCCTGACACCAGACCAATGGTGTTACTCACTGGAAAAACTGAACAAAGCCAGATTTAAAAAAGAAAAAAAAATCATATGCGCACTTATTTGGGAATACTTCAGTAAGGAAAAGCTTATTTTCACCACAGCGTCCCAATTTGATGACTACGGTCTGCAAACTCACAACCTGAATATGAACAGGGAGACGCATTGCTTAGGATGCAGACGGCAGAGGAAGATGTGACACAAAAATAAGAAGAAAATCAGGAAGGAACACAGAGGACGCAGGAAACAAAGGGACACTTTGGAGCCTCATGATTCATGCCCTGAGATGAGAGGAGGTGGTGTGTCCATGAAAGAAGCAGGTGCCGCAAACAATGAGAAAAATGAGAGAAGAGTGAGAGCTTTGGGCAATTTTTATAGCATGCCTGAATTTTTTTTAATTAATGGCAAAAAAATCAAGGAAATTTTCAACAAAGTAGAAAAGAAACTCAAATATTTAGAAATAAAGAAAGAAAATATGAACAAATCAGAGGACCTGTTTAGGTTTGATATCTAAACAAAGAGAATTTCTAGAAGAGCAAACAAATAAAAATGGGGGAGATTCCCCCACAAAAAAATAAGAGCATCTAAGAAAATTTCTAAAACACAAGAACATTAGACTATAGATAGGAAGGACTCACTGAGTATCAGCACAATGACTTTGAGAAATACATGTTTGAGGGACCTGTAATTTTTGATACATTTATACCACGTGTAATGATCTAATTATAATAATCAAGATATCCATCACCTTGAATATTTGCCCTTTCTTTGTGTTGGGAACATTCTAATTCTTCTTTTGTAGCTATTTTTAAATATATAATAAATTATTCCTAACTAGAGTCTCCCCATGGTACTACTGACAGCTAGAACTTACTCTTTCTATGTAAATTTTGAGGAAAAATGAGTTTTACATTAGAATTTAACCAAAAGATAGAGGGGTTATAGAATGAAGAGACTTTCTGACATGTAAAATATACTTTTTTATAATAAAGAATATTTTTTAGAAAGTATATTGTAAAATGTACTTGAGTATAATCCAAAAAAGATGAGGGGAGAGAATCATAATAAAGGAAGGCCCAAAACACACCATAAGGAGAGAAATTCAGGTGAGAGAAGCACAGGGTTGACACTGATAGCTTCAGACTTGCCAGAAGGGGCATCCCTCACACACCAGGGAGCCCTTGGGGAGAAAAACATCAGGGTTCAATAAAAGGGGTGAGACACCGTAAAGGACAGGGAAGGGCCAGGGGAAAGAATTGTGAAATGCACCACTCTGATGTTAGAGAGCAGAAAGTTCATGTTCCCACTAACACCTGCAGGATCGACTCTTGGCATCTCCAGTTTCTGCATCTTCAGCTCCCCTCACCCCCAGCTTCAACCAACCATGGGTCAAAAACATGCAAGGGAAAAAAACAATAAAAATTAACAGTAAATCAAATAAAAATATAGCATGAAAACAAAGTACATGACATTTTCACCTGATTAAAGAAGAGGTAAGGCACACAGGAGCATGCATGCCAGTGTGTGTGATGCTGCACTGTTCCGTGCAAGGAACTGGAGCACCCCCAGATGGTGATACCCCAGGGAATCTCGGAACCCAGGCTCTCATGGATGCCAAGAAATGACCCTGCACCAGGGCCCACTGCTGCTCTGTCTGTCACAATGCCATGCTGTGAGTCACCCACACGTGCTTCAGTGGGAGACGAGATAAACAACCTCAGGGCATTCTCACAAAGAACAGTACTTAGCAGGATGTTGAGAGACACAGCAACTTGGGTGGACTCGGGATTATCCAGAGTGAGAAAAGCCAGTCCCAAAAAGTTACTTTATGATTCCATTTCTGTAACTTTCTTGAAATGACAAAACTATAAAACCAGACAAGACATCATTGGTCACCAAGGATTAGGACTGAAGGTGGAATGTGGATGTAAAGGCTGACACCAGGGAGTTTGGGGAAGTTGTGGAAAGTTTGGGGGAAGTTGAAGTTTAGAGAAGTTTTGGGGAAGTTGAACACCAGTCAAGTTTTGTGTCTTGACTGTGGTGGTGGTTATGCAAATCCATAAATATGATAAAACTTTATAAATACTACACAAAAAAATAGTGCAATAAGAACTGCTGAAATCCCACTTGCCATCCATAGTGAACAGTGTCATGCACACCCTGTCGATTTTCTGGATTAGATTATTATGTTAAAGTTATTAAGATGCTATTATTGAATAAGCTGAGATACTAACATGAGGAAAATCACTATACTATTTTTGAAACTTTTATGTGAGTCTACATTTTTTCAAAATGAAAAGCTTTAAAAAGAAATGCTCATCTTGAAGACTCCTCCCACTGATTCTAACTTGGTAGGTCTGAAGTCAGCACAGCAATCTATAAGTCAGCAATGTCCCCAAGGGGCTCTACTGAGAAAATACATTTGAAATCCCCGGGTAATAATGCACAATGTCCTCAAGAAGACCTTTCTCAATGGAGACAACCACAGGTCCTGCCCAACTGTTCCTGATGAAAGCATCGTGCCAAGACACAAGATGAGAGGTCTGCACAGGGCCCTGGTGGTGCACACTGCATCCCAGAGGGAGATAGGAGGCTTCAAACCTTTCAAGTAACACATCAGAAGCACTATTTCCTACTCTAAATGTCTCATAAGATGGTACATATTGCCAATTAAAAGCAGATGAACATGATTTGATATCGTACCCAATGGAGAATAAGGGTGACATCCTTTTAAGAACATTTAGAAGATTTCTATTTGAAAAGTAGACTGTTCACCTTCAAACAGAGGTGGGCTAAAGGAAAACACAAGAAAGGGACCAAGACTTTACTAAAAACTCTCCATGGAATAAGATAAGTAATTGATTCTCGAGGCATTACTTTTTAATTGTAAAGAGTCTAAAATGTGGTTTATATTAATGAATGCGGTTGGTGAATAAGGTTTGTAGTGTGGGAAAGAGCTCGCCACTTCTGTATTGCATAGTTAACATCAGCTTCTACCATATGAAAATTTTAGTACCATTAAGAGAATATGTCTAAATATTTTCTCTCAGTTGTTTTAACCATTACTATTTATATAAAAATTAAGTGGCTAGTAGTTAGAATCACTTGGAACTTCAAGTGCATGTATTATAAAAAAGAAAATCATTTATTTCATAGCACTTTTTAGTGTCTTCGCTGTATGATCTTTAGCATACTAGACTTTGACATTCAATATAATAATACATAGATAGCTTCTTTCCTCAAGAAGCCAATGTCTATTGGAGTGAGAAAGAATTTTCCAATCCAATTATTCTGCCACCCACATACTACCCAGCTCTTATTTATTTGGGGCAGGAAAGAGGTTGGTGGATTACTTGTAATTATCCTACAGTTTTAAAAAAGAAAAACATAAATATGGACTGATCTGATAATTTTATATCTATTTTAGCTTATATTTCAGCCTACATAAAATAATAAAAGTGTTTTCGTTTGTTTGTAATCATTTAAGTGTGATACTCTTTGAAGCCATCTCCCAGGTGAAGTCCGGGCTTCCTCTTGCATGTCTCACAGTAGAAAATGGTTCTCTCCTTCCATCCTTCTCATTTCTTTTTCTGAAAACCATACAATATTTTGTTGATTTCTTTTCATTTTGCATTATAAGATGCATCTTCCCATTTCACTTTTCTTTAGTGTCTGAAGATGATGGTCTCCCGTTCTTCCCTGAATTTCTGCACCTCCCATCACTCACAAACTGAGCGATGAGATTTCTCCTGCAAGAAAGGTGTGTCTGC
>NW_003852425.1:18330794-18338473 GCF_000181295.1 Otolemur garnettii | reverse complement strand
CGTCATTGTTGTTTGGCGGGTCTGGGCTGGGGATTCAAACCCGCCACCTTAGGTGTACATGGCTGGCGCCTTAGCCGGTTGAGCTATAGGTGCCGAGCCTCCACCCTCCTTCTTATCTAATATGTAGAGGATGTAGCTGTTCACAACTGCAGCTCCATCAGCCAGAAGCATTATTTTTTCCCACCATTTGTAGAACTTCCTTATAAATTCATAACATCCACAGTACTGATCACTTTTGTCCATTCTTTCCATAAACTTTATTAATTCTACAATAGCTGTTGGTTTTTCACATAGAACAGGCTGTTCCTTCCTATAACCAGTGTGGCCTCTACTGTGTTCAATGTGCTCGGTACAGAATGTACAGAATGTGCTCGGTATTGTCATTAGCTTCCCGTCCTGGAGTGGGAGGCACATTATTTTCATATCACACTGACAGGCACATCATTCATATTCCTGAAGTTACTTCTTTTCAGATCACTTGGCAAATCCTTCGTATAATCCACAACTGTTCCCATTATATGTATTTTCATTTTATGCAATTCCTTAGCAAGTTGAGGGCTTCTGTAGAACCTGTCAGTGTAGATGGGATAGCCTGAGCCACTCATATGTGCTGCAAAACTTGTGTCAAATGAATCACTATGCAACTTATAAATGGTGAATGAGACTTTCTGTTGTTGCCTTGCCATGATAAGGAATGTGAGAAAACACATAACCATTTTCTGAATCTCACAGGCAACAAATCTGTAGGCTCCACTTTGTAGCCTCCCTCAGATTCTAGTGCTTGAATTGAATCCTTCCCTTGAAACCCACTGTGCTCTCACCTGCAGCCCCGTGTCTTCCGGGCACATTAACTTCTCTATGTTTATTGTCAGCGTCCTCCCCAACACTCTTCACTTTGCTCCCTTGGGGACACACACTTCCTTGAGTTTCATCAGGAAGAACTAAATGCAGCATCCAAAATTATCTGGGAGAAACAGATGCAGAAAAAACATCCCTGAGGAATGGGGTTCATTCTACACAATCTTCAGTAAAATAGTCAACTAATTAAACCTTCCAGTTCAGAACCATGATCGGTATTACACCAAAGAATGCCTCATTTCTTCTAAAGAAACATCCTTCCTCAAGTGCCACATTGCGTGTTGTTAGTGGAGCCACCTTCTGTATTTTTTCTGCTGCATACATATCTGTCAGGACCACAATTTCACCAATAAGATCACCTGAGAAAAAGCTGGCAATATTCATGTCCAGTTCTTGGCTGAGCATTTTGAGCAAGGGTGAATCCTATTATGTGACAGAGCACGGGGACTTTGTAAGGTCCCCATTGTCACCATCAAGAAAACCCTCCAGCTGCTTGTTCCAGGTTGTGTGTGACCATCATGTTCTTCTTCATCACTGGCTTCAGGCTCCCTGGAACTAACATCACTGCCTACAGGAAGAATTTCTTCCTGCTCACTGTCATCATGCTCCGTCACCCTCACTATCCTCAAAAATCCACAATGCAATAGCATTGCCACTTACACACCTCTCCCTGCCAGTTTCCTACAAGCACCACGGTGCAAATTCAACACACAACCACCTGTTCACACCAAAACATATGATCTGTGGAGACAGGAGGGGGTCATATTGTGTGTGCTCCCTGAGAAAATGCATCCGACAGGCTGGGACAGCTGAGCAGGGAAACAAAGTGCAACAACAAAACTTGTCTCCCTTCTTCCGATGTCAGAGTGGAACAGGCAAAGTGTCACGTTGGATGAGGGTGTCACCTGCCTTCTGATGTTGAAGCAGAACAAGCAAAGCATCTGTCACAGCAGATGAGGCCAACACAGGATTAGAAATGGTTAACCACAATGACCACAGTCACTGATTACTGTGGGTTGTTATCATTTTAAATCTTGAAACCAAGTAGAATTTAACAACAAGAAAAATAGATGCATATGTGTTGCAGGGAGAGGAAAAGAATTCTCCATGATGCTGTGTTCAGATGACAGCCACTGTAACTGTGTCTGAGATGATGAACTGAGGTGTGTGTTTGTGGGTGGCAAGAAGCCCCTTGAAGCCAGGCTGTGGTGAGTGTCTTTATCATAGCTCTCTGTCATCAATGTCATCCCCCACGCTATTCAAGCATTGTGATACTACCCTTGCCCTTATCCAAAAGGCTGAGAAGTGACATATTTAAGCATTTTGAAATAGCATCCATGTAATAGTGCAACCATTGACTGGAATATGATTAAACAGTGAGCAAAAAGAAAGTAATATTATCCAACCAAGAAAATGGTTTGGGGTACAGCAAATTATCTATAATGATGATTTTCATTGTCATTATAACTAATATGGGTCTTTGCCCATTAGAAAGCCAGTGTTACAGAGGCTGGAATTAATTAGTCCAAGTCCCAAAAGTCAGTGATCTGCACCTATTGTCAAACCATCTGGATACAGCAATTTGAAGAAAATAAAAAGAATACAAGTGCAACCAAGTCTCTATTAAAAGAAAAACAAGTGTTCTCTGGATTTAAAATACCATCTGGAAAATTTCAATCTTACAAGGCACCAGACATAGAACTGAAAAGCCTAAAGTCTGAAATATATAAACAAAACAATCTTAAAAGAGATTTCAGATCTTAAAAAAATTCCCTTCTGTAAGGCAGGCTGGCATTTTCCACACTGCACCTGGATTTTCTTACATTAAAATGTCATGTTACTTCCGAGAAGGGATATTGTGAAGATTAACATGATCATGTTTAAAGCTCTCTGAGTTCCTCTGTGGGTACAAAGTGTAACATCCACTGTTCACTGCACGGTTGTTTGAACCCCAGTTATGCAGGACGGGAGGGAAGCAAATCCAGCTTCCTTTCAAAGGCTTTGCTACTACATGAAGTGGATAAACAGAATTCTGTGGAGAATTAGAGTTGGTAGCGTTTGGATCATTGAGAGCTGTGCTTAATAATTGTATCTGTGCTGCTTTGAGGTCTCATATATAGCATGGGAGTGTGAAGCAATATTATTGCAGGTAAAAAGGTATAAGAGATTTTAGAAATCAAATTTGTAGAAATATGAACAAATCAATGTATTTATTTTAATTCTAGTAAGCCAACAATATACCTTCTTTGTAGATTCTAGTTATTAACCTTTATCAGTTGTTTGCTCTATTGATTATTTTCTTTCCTATGAAGAATGTTTTTAATGTTATCAAGTCCCATTTATTTATTATTGTTGTTGCTGTGATTGCCACTGGGGTCTTCTTCATAAAGTCTTTGCCTAAGCTGATATCTGGAAGAGTTTTTCACACATTTTTTCCAGGATTTATCATGGTTTCATGTCTTTCATTTAAATATTTTATTAATCTTGAATTAATTTTTGTGAGTGGTAAGAGATATGAATCTTATTTCATTCTTCTGTGTGTGGCTGTCCAATTTTCCCAGCACCATTTATTGAAAAGGGATTCTTTTCCCCAGTGTATGGTGTTACCTGATTTGTCAAAGATCAATTGGCTGCATTGTATTTTCTTTTCTGTTCTGTTCCATTGGCCTTTGTCTCTATTTTTGTGCTAGGACCACGCTGTTTGGTTAGTACAGCCTTGCAGTATAGTTTGAAGTCTGGTAATGTGGTGCCTCCAGATTTGTTATTTTGATTAAGATTGCTTTGGCTATTCTGACTCTTTTCTGCTTCCAAACAAAACATAGAATTGTTTTTTCCTAGTTCTGTGAATGATGGCCTTGGTATTCTGATGAGGATTGCATTGAACCTGTAAATCACTTTGGGTGGAATAGACATTTTAACAATGTTGATTCTGCTGACCCATGAACATGATATGCTTTCTATCTGTGATTTCTTTCCTCAGTGTTTTATAGTTCTCCGTGTATAGATCCTTCACCTCCTTTGTTAACTATATTCCTAGGTATTGTATTTTCTTTGCAGCTACTGGGAATGGTATCAAGTCTTTGATTTGATTCCTGGTTTAGTGGAAAGGGATTCTTTCCACTAAATATTTATCCTTGGGCTCTCAGACTCCAATGTTTCCATTGAAAGGGTATATAGAAATGGTATTGATGGGCAGCACCTGTGGCTCAAGGAGTAGGGTGCTGGCCCCATATACCGGAGGTGGTGGGTTCAAACCCAGCCTCAGCCAAGAACTGCAAAAAAAAAAAAGAAAGAAAAAGAAAGAAAGAAAGAAAGAAATGGTGCTGATTTGTGTACATTGATTTTGTGCCCTGAGACTTTGCTGAATTTATTTATCAATCCAGGAGTCTTTTAGTGGAATCTTTGGGGTTTTCCAGATATAAGATCGTATCCTCGGCATAAAGCAATAGTTTAACATCCTCTTTCCCAGCTTGGATACCCTTAGTTTCTTTCTCCTGCCTGATTACTGGGGCTGGGACTTCCAGCACTGTGTTGAACAGAAGCCATTACCATGGGCATCCTTGTCTTGTTCAGTTCTCATCAAGAAGGAGGGAATCCTCCGCAGCTATGCAGCTACTGTCACCTCACATAGCCAGGAAAGGACACTGCAGGGAAAAAAAGGAACCCACAGACCAAATCCTTTATAAATATAAATGTAAAAATGCTCAGTAAAATATTAGCAAGGCAAATTCAACAGCACATCGGAAGAATAATCTGCTATGACCAGGTGGGCTTCCTCCCAGGGGTGCAAGGATGGACCTATCAACACACATAAATTGATATGTGATTCACCACATAAACAGAAGCAAAAACAAAGGTCATGTGGTCATCTCAATAGATGCAGAAAAACCATTTCACAAAATTTAACATCCTTTAGTATAAAAAATATTAACAAACTATGAATAGAACGAATATATCTCAAAATCATAAAAACTGTATGTGACAAACTCACAGCCAACATCATACTGAATGGGGGAATTGGAAAGGTTTTTTCCACAGTGGTAGAGTCAGGTGTGTAAATACATATTTTAAGGTAGAAAAGTAATTACAATGCACAAATAATATAATGAAGCTTTAAAGGTTAAGGCAGGCATTTGCAAACCCGGCTACATTTTAGAATCACCTGAAGAGTTTTTTCAAAAACAATGCACAGTCCTCATCCACCCCCCAATTCTTATATAACTGGACCACAATGGAAAACTAAAGGGTTTTCCTTTCAAAGTTCTCATTGATTCTAACATGTACCCAGGGTTGAATCTTCCATACTCTTATGCTAAATGTTTTTTTAAAAAAACTGAGGAAGAGACAGGTAAAATATTGTGTTGAAATGAAGTTAACATTTGAGAAAATGTATAACACAAAAAGAAAATAACTCAGGACAGATATTGCTAAAACTGAATGCAATATGGTAAATATATTCTAACAGTTCATAATATGATAGAATAGTTTTACATAATATCTTCTAAATCTGTGAACCCAGACCTTAGACTAGGCAGAGATACAAACTGTGTGAATATTTATCCTTGGGCTCTCAGACTCCAATGTTTCCAGTGACCAAAGCCTGCAAGGAAATGTGCTGTCAAGTCTTATGTTTGGAATAAGAATGATAACCTAAGATGTTACATTTAAAGGGGCTGCATTTAAAACAAACCTGGAATTGCAGGTGTTACCAAGAAGAGTGGAGATTCTCTGGGTGTCCTCAGACCCTTCTTACCATTGGAACGACAGGAGGTGACAGCCCATTGGCCAAGATCCCACCAGGAACTACAATTGTGGAATTTGGGGACCTTGCTCAGTATTCCTCAGAAATAAGAAATTAAATTTTAAAATGCCACATGTGTCTTTATGAGTCGTCCAAGAAGTTCAACTCCCAGGTACTTGTGAGCAGAAAATTACCATATTACATGGCCATGATGAAAGTATATGTGTCAGATAAAAGGTGATCCTTTATTGAGCCAAACAAAAGGAGGCTTAATATAAAATCTCAAGACCTAAAATCAGCATATCGAAATTCTCAACTATAAACTATCCAAAAAAGTCTGAAACCAAAGATTATAGTCTTGTAAAAATATTTTTTCAGTAACATCACACTTCCTTGTGATGTTTTAAAGCATGCCTAGCAAGTTGGATTCCGCACAGCTGGAGAAGAACGCTGCAAATGAACAAGTTTCTCCAAAAAGAGGCTCAGGACACAGCCACATGCTCCCACCCGGTTTGTGACACTCAAGAGTTTTATCGCCTCACATTCAAAACACAGTTCTGTTTGCTTCTCTGATTGATATATGTGAATACATCTTTGAAATCTACCAATAAATTATGGACCTAGAAATGTCATCAAACACCCATAGTAGGATTTTTATCAGTTTAAATCGTGTCCCTGTAGCCTGTTGACAAGGTGTTTTCTTGTTTGGCTTCTTAGAACACAATATAGGATTATATAAACATTTACATATAAAATTTAAGGTGTTTTCTTTTTTACAGCTAACAAAAATAAACAGCCAAAACAAGTTTTTTAACTGTAAACTTTATTCATAAAAGATTTTTTAAAGTGCTTCCCTCCCCCCATTTTTGGTTTTCAAAAATAGCAAAGTGAATAGTTGTATAAGTAAGCTTATTGTTGGGTTTAAGTGTTTGCTCCCAGGAGGGATTTGCTTCTTATTCCTAATCTATTTCCATAAACCTCCTCTTCTTTTTCTTCATGAACCATACAACCCACACTTAATGCTAAGACAGGAGCACTAGAAAAGACACAGGGGGGAGCTGGAAGCCCCTCGGCCACGCTGCTATGGTCACAGACATCTCCAGGTAACTCAGAGCCTCTGCACGAGGAGCTCTCCTAGATGAACAAACGTTTTTTATAATGTTTTAGCAAAAGTGTTGATTCTTTGAAAATACAAATTTTACAAAGAGACAGCCAACATGTAGAGAATATTTTTTGTAAACATTTTGCAAATTTTTGTAATGTAATTTAACTACAAGGCAAATGTGACTAAGTGATACGTTTTTAATATTGTGTACTATCATGAGTGATGTTAATGGTGTTCTTTAATCTTCTCTGTATTTGAAGGTCTCCAAAAAAATTTTTTTAAAAAAATGATGTTCACAATTCCAAAACAGGAGAGGGAGGAGCAAGATGGCAGCTGAATAACAGCTTCCTTGCAACTGGCGTGGTGAGACTGGGGAGGGACAGGAGACTTCAGGCATCTCTGGCTGGTGGGATCTGCCCAGAAACATCCCTTTGGGGACCCAGGGAGTCAGCAAGAGACTTCTGGACCCCATGAGGAGAACAGAAGCAGTGGAGAACTGGCAAGTGGGTGCATGTGTTCGTTTGGTCTAATCCCACAGGCAGCTGTTAAGTATATCAGCAGTGAGATTGCAAACTGGAAAGGCCTTACCTGTGAGCTGTTTTGGTGTTTTGTTGTGTTTTTTTTTTTGGACTTGGTACTCAGTTGAACTATCTTGGAAGAACTTGGGCAACAGTGTGGAGGACTTTAAAGTATTGTCTAGGGTGGGGTGACCAGACGTCCCACTTTTGGCGGGACAGCCCTGCTTTTCAACAATTTGTCCTGCATCATGCAGCATTTTTAAAAAGTCCCAATTTTTGGAAAGAATACACGAACGGGCAGAAGAATAGGAAGGGAATATACGGTTTTTGGCTGCCATGTGGCTATTTCGCCAGAATATGAGTATTATTTTTGTTAATTTTATAATGTTAAACTGTAATAATAATAATTGCTGAGAAGTGATTATCAAGAACTGCTTATCAAAGTTTGCATTGTTGT
>NW_003852425.1:18316288-18330680 GCF_000181295.1 Otolemur garnettii | reverse complement strand
AGTGTTTGGCTGTGGGCTGTGCGGAGCCATTGTAGAAGAACTGCCCCAGTAAGCTCTGCCCTCAGGGTCGCAGAGCAAGGATCCGGTGGGAGACCTTGGGTGAGTAATCTAGTGACTGAGCAGCCTAAAGGTGGGGACTGAGATGCCTTACATCCATGGCCCTCAGGGGCATAGAGTGAGACTGGTTTTGGCACACTGGGTAAGTGGACAGCCACTTCAGGAGTGATACTAGCAATCCCTTCTTCTTAGCCAAGGTTAGCAGTTTAAAGTGCCTTTTACACAGGCTGAGGAGAGATTCTCCACCCTGCAGGGTTTGAGAAACCAGCAGAGGCCTTTAGTCTCCATCTTATATAGCCATGTCAGCATTGTGATTAACACATCTCATACCCCAAAAGGTCACCTGTTGCCCAGACAATATTCAGCAAGATATATATACTGCTTTGTTTGGTTTTTTTTTTTTTTTGTAACTTCAACATTTCCCCTCTAGATTTCTCACTTTTTTTCTTTCATTTCTTTCCTCATTTTTCTAGTTTAAATATAACTTTCCATTGCTGCCTTCTTTAACAATTAGAACTTCATTTTTGCTAGTGTTTCTACCCCTATTATTTGTTTTTTTTCCCCCCAATATTATCCCATAAAGTTTTCTGTTTGCTTCTTTTGCTTTACTTTATAGCATTTTTGTCTTTCTTCTCTCCTTGGTCAAGGTGGGGTACTGTGTCCAAACAGGCTAGCAAAGAGCTGCTGACCTCAAGGGAACCACCCAACCCAGCACCCCCAGGGGTTGGAGGTTTTTAAGGTTGGGTCAAAGCACCCTACTCTACACCTATATTGCTCCTGTCTCTCTCTTTCTGTGCCTCTCTTCTTTTTGTCAATATTCTCTTCTACTCACCCCCCTCCCCTTTCTCTTTTTTCTTTTTTTTCTTTCTTCCCTACTTGCTCTTCAATCTTCTCATCATTCTGGTCTAGTACCAAAAGGACTCATCAAAACCCTAGTCCAGAGGCACAGTGACTTAAAGAGCAAGAGGAAGTGAAAAAAAAATTAGGGCAAGGAAATAGATAAAAGAAAACACTCAGGATGAAGAATCAGCAGAAAAATCCTAGCAACATTAAATCCAGTCCAGAGCAAGAGACTGTGAGGTAGATACTGTAGAGGATTCCACCTATAAAGAAATGTTAGAAATGACAGAAAGGGAATTTAGAATACAGATGATGAAAACAATGAAGGAAATGATGGAACCAATGAAGGAAACTGCCGATAAAGTGGAAAATAACCAAAAGGAAATCCAAAAACAGAATCAAATAAGAGATGAATGATATGAAGAATATAGAAAGGATATAGCAGAGCTGAAGGAACTGAAGCAGTCAATTAGGGAACTTAAAGATGCAATATAAAGTATCAACAACAGATTAGACCATGCAGAAGAAAGAATCTCAGAGGTAGAGGACAAAGCTCTTGAGATAACTCAGATAGTTAAAGAGGCAGAAAAGAAGAGAGAGAAAGCAGAACATTCACTGACAGAATTATGGGACTTTATGAAGCGTTCAAACATACGAGTTATAGGTATCCCAGAAGGGGAAGAAGAACACCCCGGGGGAATGTAAGCCATACTAGAGAATATTATAAATGAAGATTTCCCAAATATCACCAAAGATTCTGACACACTCCTTCAGAAGGATATCAACCCCAGGTCGCCTCAACTCTAATAGAGTTTCTCCAAGACACATTGTGATGAACCTGTCCAAAGTCAAGACAAAAGAAAAGATTCTTCAAGCTGCCAGGAGTAAGCGCCAGTTGACTTACAGGGGCAAATCCATCAAGGTGACTACAGACTTCTCTAATGAAACTTTTCAAGCAAGAAGACAATGGTTGTCTACCTTTAATCTACTTAAACAGAACAATTTCTAGCCCAGAATTCTATATCCCGCTAAGCTAAGCTTTAAAATTGACAGAGAAATCAAATATTTTACTGATATAAAAACATTGAGGAAATTCACCACAAGGCCAGCTCTACAGAAAATACTTCAACCTGTTCTACACACTGACCATCACAATGGACCAACAGCAAAGTAAGAACTCAGAAATTAAAGGACACATCCTAACTTCCACACTGATGCAAAAGATAAAACTAAGCAATGGACTCTCACAAAATAAAATGAATGGAACACTATCACACTTATCAATTATCTCAATAAATATTAATGGCTTGAATTCCCCACTAAAGAGGCATAGATCAGCTGACTGGATTAAAAAACACAAGCCATCCATTTGCTGTCTACAGGAAACACATCTCACTTCAAAAGACAAACTAAAACTCAGAGTTAAGGATTACAAGACCATTTTTCAGGCAGATGGAATTCAGAAGAAAAGAGGAGCTGCAATCTTACTTTCAGATACATGTGGATTTAAAGCATTTAAAGTCAGAAAAGACAAAGATGGTCACTTTATATTGGTCAAGGGAAAAATACAACAAAAAGACATTTCAATTCTAAATATTTATGCATCCAACTTAAATGCTTTCGGATTTTTGAAACAGACCTTACTCAGTTTGAGCAATATGATATCCTATAACACCATAATAACAGGGGACTTTAACACTCTTACAGAGCTGGACAGATCCTCTATGCAAAAATTAAACAAAGATATAAGGGACTAAAATGAGACCCTGAACAACTGTGCTTGATAGACACTCCATCCCAAAGATAAAGAACATACATTCTTCTCATCACCCGATGGAACATTCTCCAAAATTGATCATATCCTAGGATACAAACAAACCTCAAGAGAATCAAAAGAATTGAAATTTTACCTTATATCTTAGACCACAAGGCACTAAAGGTGGAACTCAACTCCAGCAAAAACATTCAATCCCACACAAAGGCATGGAAATTAAACAACCTTCTTTTGAATGACAGTTGGGTGCAGGAAGAAATAAAAGAGGAAATCTTTGACTTCCTCAAGCATAACAACAATGAAGACACAAGCTACCAAACCGGTGGGATACTTCAAAAGCTGTTCTGAGAGGAAAATTTATCACGTTAGATGCCTACATTCAAAAAACAGAAAGAAAACACATCAACAAACTCACAAGCCATCTTATGGAATTGGAAAAAGAAGAACATTCTAACCCTAAACCAAGCAGAAGAAAATAAATATCCAAAATTAAATCAGAGATCAATGAAATTGAAAACAAAAGAATCATTCAGAAAATTAATGAAACAAGGAATTGGTTTTCGAAAAAGATAAATAGGCTCAGCACCTGTGGCTCAAGCGGCTAAGGTGCCAGCCACATACACCTAAGGTGGCGGGTTCGAATCCCCAGCCCAGGCCTGCCAAACAACAATAATAGCTGCAACCAAAAAATAGCCGGGCATTGTGGTGGGCGCCTGTGGTCCCAGCTACTTGGGAGGCTGAGACAGGAGACTCGCTTGAGCCCAGGAGTTGGAGTTGCTGTGAGCAGTGAAGCCACAGCACTCTACCCAGGGGGACAGCTTGAGGCTCTGTCTCAAAAAAAAAAAAAAGAAAAGAAAAAGATAAATAAAATAGATAAACCTTTGACCAGACTAACTAGAAATAGAAAAGCAAAATCTCTAGTAACCTCAATCAGAAATGATAAAGGGGAAATAACAATTGATGCCACAGAGATACAAGAGTTCTCTGAACACTACCAGAAACTCTATGCCCAGAAATTTGACAAAGTGAAGGAAATGGATTAATATTTGGAATCACACCCTCTTCATAGACTTAGCCAGGAAGAAACAGAGATCCTGAACAGGCTAATTTCAAGCACTACGATTAAAATAACAATAAAAAAATCTTCCAACAAAAAAATGCCTTAGTCCAGATGGTTTCACACCAGAATTCTATCAAACCTTCAAGGAAGAGCTTATTCCCATATCGTGGAAATTATTCCAAAAAACAAGAAGGAAGGAATCTTCCCCAACATGTCCTATGAACCAAACATCACCCTGATACCAAAACCAGGAAAAGACACAACTCAAAAGGAGAATTTCAGACCAATTTCACTAATCAATACAGATGCAAAAATTATCAACAAAATCCTAGCCAATAGATTACAGCTTATCATCAAAAAAATCATACATCATGATCAAGTAGGTTTCATCCCAGGGATGCAAGGCTGGTTCAACATATGCAAGTCCATAAACGTTATCCACTACATTAACAGAAGCAAAAACAAAGACCAGATGATCCTCTCAATAGATACAGAAGAAGCATTTGATAAAATCCAACATCCTTTTCTAATTAGAACACTGAGGAGTATAGGCATAGGTGGGACATTTCTTAAACTGATCAAAGCTATTTAAGTATGAAAAACCCACAGCTAATATTTTACTGAATGGATTAAAACTGAAAGCTTTTCCTCTTAGAACTGGAACCAGACAAGGTTGTCCTCTGTCACCATTACTATTCAACATAGTGCTGGAAGTTCTAGCCAATACAATTAGGCAAGACAAGGAAATAAAGGGCATCCAAGTGGGAGCAGAGGAGGTCAAACTCTCCCTCTTTGCTGACAATATGATCTTATACTTAGAGAACCCCAAAGACTCAACCACAAGACTCCTAGAAGTCTTCAAAAAGTACAGTAATGTCTCAGGATATAAAATCAATGTCCACAAGTCAGTTGTCTTTGTATATGGCAACTTGGCATCTTGGCAATAACAGCCAAGATGAGGGGCTAATTAAGGACACAACTCCCTTCACCATAGCTTCAAAGAAAATGACATACCTAGGAATATACCTAACAAAAGAGGTGAAGAACCTCTATAAGGAAAATTATGAAACCCTAAGAAAGGAAATAGCAGAGGATATTAACAAATGGAAGAACATACCATGCTCATGGCTGGGAAGAATCCACATTGTTAAAATATCTATACTTTCCAAAGCAATCTACAGATACACGGCCATCCATTAAAATACCAACATCATACTATCAAGACTTGGAAAAAATGATTCTGTGTTTTGTATGAAAACAGAAAAAATCCTGTATAGCTAAGGCAGTTCTTAGTAATAAAAACAAAGCCAGGGGCATCAGCATACCAGATTTTAGGGGGTACTACAAAGCCATAGTGGTCAAGACAGCATGGTACTGGCACAAAAATAGAGACATAGACATTTGGAATCAAATAGAAAACCAGGAGATGAAACTAACATCTTACATCCACCTAATCTTCAATCAACCAAACAAGAACAGATCTTGGGTGAAAGACTCCCTATTCAATAAATGGTGCTGGGAGAACTGGATATCCACATGTAAAAGACTGAAACTGGACCCACACCTTTCTCCACTCACAAAATTTGATTCAAGATGGATAAAGGACTTAAATTTATGGCATGAAATGATGAAAATCTTCAAAGAAAGCATAGGAAAAACACTATAAGATAGTGTTCTAGCCTAGAACTAGGCTAGATAGTGTTCTAGCCTGGATAGTCTTTCCCAGCCTAGGGAAAGACTTCATGAAGAAGACTGACGTGGAAATTGCAACAACCACCAAAATAAACAAATGGGACTTAATTAACCTGAAAAGCTTCTGTACAGCTAAGGAGACAACAACCAAAGCAAATAGACAACCTACACAATGGGAAGGATAGTTGCATATTTTGAATCAGACAAAAACTTGATAACTAGGATCTATAGAGAACTCAAATCAAGCCACATGAAAAAAAGCCAAGAATCCCATATATCAATGGATAAAAGGCATGAATGGAACCTTCTCTAAAGAAGACAGACAAATGGCTAAAAAATTCTCATCTTCCCTAATGCAAATGCAAATCAAAACCACCCTGAGATACCATCTAACCCCAGCAAGAATGGCCCACATCACAAAATCTCGAAACTGCAGATGCTGGCATGGATGTGGAGAGAAGGGAACACTTTTACATTGCTGGTGGGACTCCAAACTAATACAACCTTTTTGGAAGGAAGTATGAAGAACGCTCAAAGAACTCAAGCTAGACCTCCCATTTGCAATCCCATTGCTGGGCATCTACCCAGAAGGAAACAAATCCTTTTATCACAAGGACACTTGCACTAGACTGTTTATTGCAGCTCAATTTACCAGCACCAAAATGCTCACCAACCGAGGAATGGATTAACAAGCTGTGGTATATGTTTACCATGGAACACTATTCAGCCATTTAAAAAATGGAGATCTTACTGCCTTTCTATTAACCTGAATGAAAGTGGACACATTATTCTTAGTAAAGCATCACAAGAAGGGAGAAGCATGAATCGTATGTAGTTAATTTTGATATGAGGACAATTAATGACAATTAATGACATGGTGGGGGTGGGGGAAGGGAAGAGCAGAGAGAGAAGAGGTCTTGGTGTGTGCCACACCTTTGGGGGGCAAGACAGGATTGTAAGAGGGACTTTACCTAACAAATGCAATCAGTATAACCTGGTTTCTTGTACCCTCAATGAATCCCCATCAATTAAAAAAAAAAAGGGATGTTCACTAATCTCCCTTTTTGGAGAACATGATTATAATTAAAACACTCATCCTTGGCACCTGTAGCTCAGCTGCTAGGGTGCCAGACACATGTAGCAGGGCTGGCGGGTTCAAACCTAGCCCGGGCCTACCAAACAACAATGACAACTGCAACAACAAAAAAAAATAACTGGGCATTGTGGCAGGCACCTGTAGTCCCAGCTACTTAGGAGGCTGAGGTTAGAGAATGTCTTAAGCCTAAGAGTTTGAGATTGCTGTGAGCTGTGAGGCCATGGCACTCTACCCAGGGTGACATAGTGAGACTCTGTCTCAAGAAAAGAAAAAAATACCCACCCTTGTTGCCCAATTACCAGCTTGCATCAAGAAATTTTCACTGGGCATTAATCAATTTAACACACTAATTTTAATGGCACTAGTCACTCTGATTTTCAATACATACATTAAAATTAAAATTCATGTGAAAGTGCCCCATATATCAGATTAACTGGAAGTAAGACAAGCCCTTAATATATGCAGAACACATTCATGTGCTCTAAAAGCAAATGATGAAACTGGAATAAATACGGTGTGAGTTGTATGTGTCTGTCTTATAGAAATGAAGGAAAATTCCCTCAGGAAACCCCCAGCTATTTGGCTGTTTTGATATGGAGCGAACCAGTGTACCTGGCAACCATCAGTCAGAATGAGGACAAGTGTGTTCACTTACAATAATAAATTCAAAATAGCATTTACATGTGTGCATCACGCACAGCGACTACGCAGATGTGTCGAGGCTCTCTGAGCACTGTCGTGTTTATAACAACTTTCAAAAGAGACCCTAAAATTATTGATGACTGTGTACTTTAGGCCCATGAATCATTTCCTGAATCCATTTTACCATTGTGATTCTGCTGGGCTCTCACTTATTATTTTTCTTGTTTCCTCTTAAAAAAAATCCCCATTTCTGTTCCGAGGTGACCCTCAGCTCTGGCTCACCTCCCCAGCCCACACAGGGACATCTAGTGGTTGCCCCAAATGCAACATCAGCAACAACAATAACTATGAAATAAAAGCTGAAAAGGCATTGTGGGTGCCGTCATCAAGGAAGCAGGCTGGACAATGGATTGTAAGCTCCAAGCTTCTAGAAGGTGGGCCTTCCCATACATGTTGGAGGGAAAAGCCCCAAGCAACCTCCAAAGCTGCTATTTATTGAGAACATGTGCCCCTCCCCCGAGCCCCGCCCCCTTCACTGGAGTTCCACAGCTGATCAATTTCTAACTGCCAATGTCTATTCCTCAATGTCCAGAAACTGCCACTTTGTCTGTCAAACCTGCTGTCCTGGTTCCTATATATCTTTCTATATAGGTTACAATATAAGTTGTTACTACAAAAGTTGTTACATAGGTTATTACACATCTTATTACACAGGTTGCTACAAAGACATCTTTCAAAAGGTGGGGAAACCACTGGAGTGAGGTCCCCAGCAGATACTCCAAAAAGCCAGCCATCTGCAGGGCGTTAGGGAGGGCGGGAGGGTGCTGAGAGGCCCTCAGTGCCGCACTGGGGGCAGTGATGGATGGCAACCCAGAAAGTACCCTCTGGGAACCAGAGTCGCTTCTGGTCTCACAGTGCCTGGAATGTGCATGTGTGTCTGTCACCTGGACTCAGGGCCGTCCACTGGATGCAGGCCGTCACCTCATGCCAGGCTGTCCCGTGGGTGTGGGGCTTACCATTGGCTGCAGGCCCCAGGGCTAAACTCAAACTGCTCATGTGCTTTGGACAAAGGCTCCTTTTCATAAACCCAAATGTGCACGTGTCTCCTACTGTCCCTTGATGAGTAAAAAAAGGTCCCAAATAAAATAACCCACATTTCAACTTTGTTGATAAGTAGTGGCAAGGATATTCAGGTCCAAAAACGTCCCTGAAAAGGCCTCTGCATTTCTCTTCTCCCTGAAATAACAGAAAGCTTCTCACAGTCTTCTAACAAGTTGGGGAAGCAGCGGCCTGTGTGCGGCGCCTTCTTATACCCTTTCCTCACTGGTATCATTTACTCCATGGAATTTTTTTTTTTCTCTCATTCCCAGGGTGTCAGAAATGCTTAAAAATATCAGTGGGTAGTCAGAGCTGCTGGTGCTAGCCGTAGGCGCCTGGCTGCATGCCCAGCTCATGTAAATGTCTATTTTGCTTTCTTTTATGGAGCTAAGCAGAGATAAATCCCCAGTAGCCCAGGGAAGGTCTCTGCACTTTGCAGTCTCCCCAATATCTGTGTGGCCTTCCAGTCAGCCCAGGGCACCTCTGCTCCTCTTTCCACTGTGAAACTCCAAACTCCATTGTTCATTTACTTTAACTCCTTCCTGTTGGCCAAAAGGCTGAGGGTCTTTAGTGGGGTTAGAATATAGGTGGGACCAATGGGTCTCACTCACAGTGCAGTCCAAGAACATGTCGAAACACAGATTCTTTAGAATTCACTACCTGAATGGGACACTCAGGGTTGAGGGCCATTGATCTGTGTTTTAACAAGCCCTTCAAATCACTCTGCTGCACAGTATTTGAGAAATGTCAGCTTTGATCACCATGCCACCATTTCTCCTGGAATGCTATAAGCCCCAGGAAATTGCCCAATTGTGAAGGCCTGGACAGTTTTGGGTGCCCCTTTGGCATATATACTATGGTGGCTCCAAGATACTAAAGGAATCCCACCCAAATTAGACCTGCTGTCAGCTTTGGGTTGTGTCATTGTGAATTAATTTGTATTAAGAATTTGTGCTGAATTAGCCAACAGATCATCTAAGCTGCAGCCCCAACTGAAAATGATGGACTTTGATTTTCCTACAAAGGAGAGATTAAAAGCCCATGCAGGAACAGCCTGGATACTGCGCCCTGCCTGCTGCACTCCGGGCAGAAGACACTCCAGCTGGTTGATGGATGGGCCACACCTGCCAGCAGCAGAGTCCTTCCTGGTGGGTAAACAGCTGACTCCTCCTCTGCCCTAACCAGCTGTGCTGCACCTACACAGATTCACAGAATTGCTCAGGTTAGATTGTCCACGTATGCAACTGAGGACGACACAGTATTGTATGACATGTAATCTAACAGCTAGTGACACTACAAATATAAAATATAAACAGACATTTCATGAACTGGTGGAATTTATGAATCACTTCAGAAAACAAAAACAAATCTTATATTAGGAAAGTAGATGGCTCTTTTTGTTGTACTTCCCAAAGTTACTTTTGGGAAGATCTGTAGAGAGTATTTCCTCAAAGTCACTTACATGCCATCTTCCCCAGGCCCTCTCCACAGTCCTGTGTGAAGGTCACAAATTTTCTTTCCTCCCCACCCAGCTGCCGTCTACGGAGAGCTCCCCGCCAGGCCCCTCTGTGTCCTGGCTCAACCAGGGCCACTGGCCTGAGGACGTGCCCAGGCTACTTGAGCCAAGAGTTAGTCCCTTTACCTTTAAAATGGGAACATGATTTGCTCTTTGAGACTTCACAACGAAGTCTTCTAGTAAATGCATTTTAAAGTGAAAATGCCATTTTTTCTTGCATTTTGGCTTTTCAAGTATTGAGAAAACCAAGTTGTCACTAGTGCGCCTGGGCTGCTGACTTCTGGAGCTGGCAGTGCGAAGGTAGGTGCAGGAAGTCTTAGGGCTCAGGACCACAGGGCAGGTCCCAGCCCCAAGAATCCCTAACACTATCTTAGCAGGGGCCAGCCAAGCAGCAAACACATGTCAGCCTTCTGTGATGACTGGAATGTAATGTGTGCTGCCCCAACATTGAAATGATGCCTGTAAGTATTAAGCATACACGTCAATGCCTGCTGTGTGCAGATAGCCTGAATGCTATGAAAAGTGTGGAAGAGATTTAAAAAAAAAGGCCCATCCCAGGAGTATCTGTAACTCACTGAGGAGAACCAGTCTGCAGGCACCGTTGCTCGGCACTCAGCAGCTCTCTCTCCCAGCTCAGTGCCTGGAGAGTGCAAACAGGGCAGATTATTTTTAGGTATACCTATAACTGCAAGAGTGGAACTCTGAAGTGATTCATAAATTTCACCAATTCATGAAATGTCTGTCTACGCTGTTTTGCAGGAATGAAGAGCAATTTTGTGGTTGAAAATGAAAATATCTTTTCCCCACTGTGATCAGCCCTTTAGACCTAGAAGAAAACAGCTGAAGCCTGTGCCTTTCAGGCCTTGAAGGCTTTTGTTCTAAAACAGTTTCTGCTCTAGAAGGCATTATCAAGGGCCGGGAGGGGTGGTGGCTCATGCCTATAAACCCAGCACTCTTAAACTTAGGAGTTCTCTGCCTAAGCAAGAGCAAGACCCCATTTCTACTAAAAATAGAAAAATTAGCTGGGCGTTATGGTGGACACCTGTAGTCCCAGTTACTTGGGAGGCTGAGGCAGGAGGATCACTTCAGCCCAGGAGTCTGAGGTTGTGTAAGCTGGGCTGATGCCACAGCAGTTCAGTGTGGATGACAGAGTGAGACTGACTCAATAAGAAGAAGGAGAAGGAGGGGAAGGGGAACAGGAAAAGGAAGAGGAAGAGGAGAGAGCAGCACCATCTGGACATGTCTGTGCCCCTCATGCTCTGCTCTGCACGATCCCCCCATCTCCCTGCTTTCCTGCATATGGAACTTCTTCTTAGACTATACCCTGTAGACTATGGTGAGTTCTCTTTTCTCCAAGGTTTCCCAAAAGGGAAATGTGCAGTCCAAAGATGCAACTGAGGGGCATTTCAGGATGCATCAGTAAGTTCAGGTAAATCAGGTCATTAATGAAGCACAAGGCCATCTCCATACTGAATACACTGGGAACCAAACTCACTCAGGATCTACGTGCTCCCTGACATGAGCAGAGAGCTACAGCGGAAAGTCTCCCTGGGCCTGAATACAATGATCTACCGTATTTAACAAATCATACACTCTGACTAGTTTTGTATGAGGGATTTATGGAACACAATGATTGTTATGTAAAAAGATGGAACTAAACTTTGAATTATAATACTAAACTGTTCTAGGTTGGTATCATATACACGACCACATATAGAGAAAATTTAACAATATATAAAAGTTACCATATGAAATTATTTTCCTTTCGACTATGGAAATGGAAGAATGAATAAGTTGAGATAAGAGTTCTATAAAAAAGGAAATAAATATGAAAATAAACTAGTAAATGGAAATTGATCATTTAGTCTCCGTGTTATAAAAACTATTAACATTATTTTAGTTTTAGCAATTACAGATGGAATTAAATACATTTTAAAAATTCAATTCCATTTAAGAAAATTTGAGATTTTCCAAAACCCCTAAAGTTTAAAATCATTCAAAATGTGATGTTATAATTTTTTTTTTTTTTTTAGAGACAGAGTCTCACTTTGTTGCCCTTTGTCCAGTGCTGTGACATCACAGCTCACAGCAACCTCTAGCTCTTGGGCTTAGACGATTCTCTGGCCTCAGCCTCCCTAGTAGCTGTGACCACAGGTGCCTACCACAATGCCTGGCTATTTTTTGTTGCAGTTTAGCCAGGGCTGGGTTTGAACCTGCCACCCTCGGTACATGGGGCCGGTGCTGTACTCACTGAGCCACAGGTACCACCCATGATGTTATATTTTTAAAATTTAATAAAGTCAACTCATTGGCAAAATAAAAGTTCAGTGTATATATTTCCAAAAATAACAACAAACGTGTCCCTCTGTCTTCTCCCGTATCCTAAACCCCTCTCTCCATGCCTCACTGCTTAGTGCGTAGATGGTCTTCTCCAAACAAAAGTCCCACATTTCATCTCTACTTCAATTTTCACAGCCCTTGTTGGCATCTTCAGTTATCTGAAAGGCTGTCCTAACAATGTCAGGACAAAGACACCTTAGATGCCCTCCCCTCATCCTCAAATCCATTATCACCCACAACCATCAGAAATAGAGAGACAAATAGCAATGCTGGAAATCCAAACAGATTACAAATTCAAATAAATCCAAACAAATTATAAATTTAAAAATGGTATAAAAATTCTGGGCATGGTGGCTTACACCTATAATCCCAGCACTCTGGGAGGCCAAGGTAGGTGGATTGCTTGAGCTCACAAGTTCAAGGCCAGCCTGAGCAAAAGTGAGATCCCAGCTCTACTAAAAACAGAAAATACTGAGGCCAGAGTATCGCTTGAGCCCAAGAGTTGAAGGTTGCTGTGAGCTATGACACCATGGTACTCTACCCAGGGTGACAGCTTGAGACTCAGTCTCAAAAAATAAAAAATAAATAATAAATAAATAAAAGTGGTATAAATAACTTAAGTAGTTAAGTTTGAGCTCTTTTAAGATGAGCTGAAAACTGTGAGTCTATGAGCTTTTGAGAAGGGAGTAATCACCTCAGCCTCCTGTCCCTCCTCTCTGTTACCACACACACCATTTTTGGATCATATCTACAAGGAACCAAGCTTCAAGAACTTCAGCCTGAGGACAAAGCAAAAGCTTAAAGGGAAGTGATGACCATAAATTGCGCTTACTTTTTACATTATGGAAAACTCAGCTGTAATAGATCCCACTGCAGTGAGACCAGCTGCAAGCATGATATGGGAAGAAAATCATATGCCAATCACTTCCTCCCTGCTAGTCCTAAAATGTCAGAGAGACCTAGAGATCTAAAGCAGGAGAGATCTCAAAAGTCAGCCAAGTGAACTGCATTGCTGAACAATTATGAGAATAAAGTCTCTGTAAATTAACTGGCTTATGCACCATCACCCAGTTAAGCCACGTGAAGGTGGAACTCTCCTGCTTCTGAACTGTCTGTGCCATAGAAACAGCAGGGGCTCTGGTCAGCACATGGCCAGAGCCACAGTCCAGCTGCACCATTCCAGTGGGTGCTTTCGGATGTTTTAAATCTCCTTCAAGACTACCCCAGCTCTCTCTAATTGACAAAAATTGCAACCAAGAAAAGACACAGATCTATTTCTGAGGTCAAACAATAGTTTTCTCCTCCAGCTTGAAAGTCGTATGTAAAAATTTTGGCTACTTGTTGATTAAAAAATAATGGAAGGTGGGCACTGTGGCTCATGCCTGTAATCCAAGCACTCTGGGAGGCCAAGGCAGGTGGATTGCCTGAGTTCATGGATTCAAGACCAACCTGAGCAAGAGTGAGACTCTATCTCTAAAAATACCTCAGTGCTATGGTGAGCACCTGTCTTCCCAGCTACTCTAGAGGCTGAGGCAAGAGGATCACTTGAGCCAAAGAGTTTCAGGTTGCTGTGAACTAAGACGCGACAGTACTCTACCCACGGTGACAAAATAAGACTCTATCTCAAAAAAAAAAAAAAAAGAGAGAGAGAAAATACTAGTTTTCTCCTCAAAACATCTAATCTTTATACATAAGGCATCAACCTCAATGGTAATTTTCAATGGCTATTTGGTCCACGCACCCTGATAGCTGCAGAGCAGGGTATGTGATGGGCACAGCCCAAGACAGGGGCTGCCTTAATCCACACAGCCAGGCATTGTTCGTGAGACTGTTCACCAGAAAAATATAGAGTAAAATAATAATGACAGCAATAACACTAACAGTGTGTCCCTGCAATAGCAGTGTCCCTACAATAACAGTGTATCCATATAGTAACAGTGTCCCTGCAGTAACAGTGTGTTGCTACATTAAGTGTGTCCCTACAGTAATAGTGTGTCCCTGCAGTAACAGTGTGTCCCTGCAGTAACAGTGTGTCCCTGCAATAGCAGTGTCCCTACAATAACAGTGTGTCCCTGCAGTAACAGTATGTCCCTCCATTAACAGTGTGTCCCTAAAGTACCAGTGTGTCCCTGTAGTAACAGTGTGTCCCTGCAGTAACAGTGTGTCTGTGTAGTAACAGCGTGCCCATACAACAACAGTGTGTCCCTGTAGTAACAGTGTGTCCCTGTAGTAACAGTGTTTCCATGTAGTAACAGTGTGTCCCTGTAGTAACAGTGT
>NW_003852425.1:18315262-18315664 GCF_000181295.1 Otolemur garnettii | reverse complement strand
CCATGTAGTAACAGTGTGTCCCTGTAGTAACAGTGTGTCCCTGCAGTAACAGTGTATCCCTGCAGTAACAGTGTGTCCCTGTAGTAACAGTGTGTTCCTGCATTAACAGTGTGTCCCTGTAGTAACATTGTGTCCATGCAGTAACAGTATGTCCCTGCAGTAACAATGTGTCCCTGTAGTAACATTGTGTCCATGCAGTAACAGTATGTCCCTGCAGTAACGGTGTGTCTGTGTAGTAACAGCATGTCCATACAGTAACAGTGTGCCCATACAGTAACAGTGTGTCCCTGTAGTAGCACTGTGTCCCTGCATTAACAGTGTGTCCCTGCAGTAGCAGTGTCCCTACAATAACAGTGTGTCCGTATAGTAACAGTGTGTCCGTGTAGAAACAGCGTGTCCATG
>NW_003852425.1:18277548-18315028 GCF_000181295.1 Otolemur garnettii | reverse complement strand
CATTAACAGTGTGTCCCTGCAGTAGCAGTGTCCCTACAATAACAGTGTGTCCGTATAGTAACAGTGTGTCCGTGTAGAAACAGCGTGTCCATGCAATAACAGTGTGTCCCTGCAGTAGCAGTGTGTCCCTAGAGTAACAGTAAACAGTGTGTCCCTACATTAACAGTGTGTCCCTGCAGTAGCAGTGTCCTTACAATAACAGTGTGTCCGTATAGTAACTGTCCCTACAGTAACAGTGTGTTGCTGCAGTGTGTCCCTGCAGTAACAGTATGTCCCTCCATTAACAGTGTGTCCCTAAAGTACCAGTATGTCCCTGTAGCAACAGTGTGTCCATACAGTAATAGTGCGTCCCTGCAGTAACAGGGCCTCCCTATAGTAACAATGTGTTCGTGCAGTAACTGTGTGTCCCTGCAGTAACAGGGTGTGCCTGCAGTAATAGTGTGTCTCTGCAGTAACAGTGTGTCCCTAAAGTGTCTCTGTTTATGTCATGAAGAAGAGGCCAGCCTGGGAGAGTCTATAGTCAAGCAGGTGAGCTACACTGGGATGCCCACAAGTGACTACAATTCAAAATAGGCCACTTCCACAAAATAACAAAACTCTAAAGAGATCCAGAGAAACATGAAAAGCATTATGAAGTAAATAGAATTTGAGCTAGAACTTGGAGGTTCCCTTGGGCCTGGATTGGCAGAGGAGGCTGAAATAGTCTAGGCTTGACGTGGCCTAGAAGCCACTGCAGACTTGCCTTCTGCTTCTTCCTCCTTCCCATCTCCCTGCTGCCTCTGGGCCTTTGTTGATGATGTTTCCTCTTCTGAGACATATGCCCCACCTCTTTGCCCCATAGTCTGTGTAGCAGATGAGTGAACTGAGCTGGGCTGCTCTGCAAATGCAGTGAACTGTTTGCAGGTTCCAGCCTCTTGTGACCCTCAGTAAAGCCTGATAAATGCCACACACGTGACAGGATTGTCATTCATCCTGTGAGTGCTCACTGAGCACTTACTAAGAGGCACTCCTGCAGGAGTTTGGGGATGCAAATAAACTCACTGTGATCCCTGCAGACATTTAAATAGGCAGCCACAGAGATGTCACAGACGCCACAATGGTGGAAGCACGGGACACCATGGAAGGACAAGGCAGAGACACCTGCCCAGATCAGGAGGGTCAAGAAAACTTCAAGAAAAACAAGTCAATTCTTCAAGAATGATCAGGAGCTAGCAGGTGCCATCGTGCAGTGGAAGCGTGGACCTGCCCTCACTGTGGGGGCTGACAGCACATTTGGAGACAGCACCAACTGGGAACCACCAGAACACAGGAGCTGCCCACACCTGCCAGTGAAAAGCTTGTCACCAAAGGTCGAAGCAAGGGGAGAGGAAGCTGAGGCATCTGTCTGGTCAGTTAAAGGAAAGACTTTCTTGGCTTGGGGACAGGGAATTAATTAGCTAAAGGGAAAGGGCCTAACTTCAGGAGGGAGGATTGCAGCCTTTTGAAGCTCTCCCATCACTAATTGTGACTGGAGGCCAATCCTTCAGAGGCCCAAACAGCTAAAGCTTCCAAGGATGAGGACTTGTTTTCTTGCAAATATCCTTTGAAATGCAAACTAAAAAGAAAAAATAAGAAAGAGAATACAGGGGGAAAAGCAGGAGGCTGTCCTGTTCAGTCACACTTTCCTCAAATTCAAAAAAAGAAGTTGCAAAGTGGTGAAAAGGATCTCTATTTTATTGCAGGTTGCTAAGTATATTCAACAGAGGTAGTATCCATCCACAACTCTAAATTCTGTCCTTTGAAATATTACTCTAAATCTGTCTTTTAAAATGTTATTCTCCCAAACAGAATATAACCCCTAAGAACATTTTAACCTTCACTCCGTAATTTCAACAGATGGGGCACACACCGATATGTAGGAAATATCCTTCAAATAAACTGGTGAGGTTTCCTGCAGAGGGTCAGAACAAAAGAGAGGAGATTTAAAGACAGCTTATATAACTCCAAAAATGGTGCTCTGTGTCCAGATACCACTTCACCATGGGCTCCAAGAAATGTGTTTCATCTGTTCTGTTTAATTCTGGGGTTAAAAGCAGTAGTCACGTCCTGACAGTGAGGAACATTCTGCTCTGTTATAGTACAGCTCACTTATTTCCCTGAAAATATTAAACAATGCCCAAAAAACTTCTAGTTATGTGGGATGAGATCCATTTTCATTTTACTCTTGCCCTTTTTTGGTTATGAGATGACAGTTGAATATTGCAGGCTCCAAAGCAAAGCTTGGCAGATAGAGTTAAGAAAAAAAAAAAAAAGAAAAGAAAAGAAAAAGTTCAGTGCACAGAGAAAGAAGGTGCACATTAATTTTCTGTGTGACACTGTGTGGTGGGCGCTGCACGAGCATGACTGTTTCCCTTGTACAATCCCTGGAATTTTCCAGGACTCCATAGCATGTATATAATTATATGAAAGTTGGCTAACCCTTAGTTTTATTATATAAAAACTGACTCCAATTCTGTGTTGTTGTTGTTGTTGTTGTTGTTGAGCATTTTTTTAAAAGTTGATGTTTGGCAAGGCTACATGGCTTGCACTTGTAATCCTCACTTTGGGAGACTGAGGCAGGAGCTGAGGTCAGGAGATGGAGACCAGTCTGAGCAAGAGCAAGACCCTATGTCTAGTTAAAAAAAAAAAAAAAATTAGAAAAATTAGCCAGGTGTGGTGGCCAGACACCTATGGTCCCAGGTACTTGGGAGGCCCAGGCAGGAGGATGACTTGAGCCCAGAAGTTTGAGGTTTGAGGTTGCTATGAGTTCTGGTGCCATTCAGGGCGACAGAGTGAGACTCTGTCTTTTAAAAAAAAAAAAAAAAAAAGCTGATGTTTTATCATCTGAAGTAAGTGCAGGATAACATAGTGATTAAAAACACAAGTTTGAGAATCAGGTTGAAGTTTGAATCTCACTTGGAACTCATAAGTGTCACCACAGGAATGTTAGTTAACTTCTCTCAGCATTAATTTTGCCATCTTTGAAAACTATGGTTTTAATAACTCCAAATTCCTGTGCTGTTCAGAAGATTAAGTGACATAAACCATGTGGAGAGACTAGTACATAAAGAGCTTTCAGTAAATTGGAGCTATTATTATTGTCATAAAATGGACCCTCTGTTCTGAAGATATATAAAGCATTTCTGGGCCTGGATCAACTTTTTGTTCATACACAGTATATTTCTAGGTATTTTTGTATTTTATTTTATTTTATTTATTTGTTTGTTTTGAGACAGAGAGTCTCAGTATGTCACCCTTGGCAGAGTATTGTGGTATCATAGCTTAAAGCAACCTCAAACTCTTGAGCTTAAGCAATTCTCTTGCCTCAGCCTCTCAAGTAGCTGGGACTACAGGCGCCTGCCACAACACCTGGCTATTTTTTTGTTGTTGCAGTTGTCATTGTTTAGCAGGCCAGGGCTGGGTTCAAACCCACTACCCTTGGTGCATGTGGCTGGCCCTGTGTTTCATTTTACTGCAAAAAAATAAAACAAAACAAAACAAAACTCCAAATATGTGGGTAACACCAGAACTAACCCAAAGAATGAAATAAAACAGCTCATTCAAATAACAGCTCTTGAGTCAACCTAACCTGGTTAAGAGCTGCAGCCTGGTCACTGAGACCATCTCCCACAGTCCTCTGCACACCTTGAAGCCAGGCAGAGAAGACCCGTGTACCAAGTGACCTTGTTAACACCAAACATGGCAGGAAAAGCAGCCTGTTAGTGACTTAACTAGCTTCCAGGCCTTCTTTCAAATCTGGTTTTAAAAATGAACATACCCCCCAAAAATTCCAGTTTTGAAAATGCAGCACCAACGTCACCCAGTGCCAGGGTACCTGGTGTTTGGGGTTGTTCCAGCCTCGAGATGGCCTTGGGTTTCCAGACTGCACAGGAATGAGATGACTCCATGTGACATCTCATTGTGACAGTCTCCAAAAAGCCCAAGTGCTCAAGAAGTTATCCAGCTGCAACCAGAGGGAACATCAACTTCGGATTTAGGACAAAATATTGGTTGTGCCTAAATTAGATTGAAAACAAAGAGTTTAGTGCTTGAGATGAGATTTAAACTATTTTTCACTTAGCAAATGCTTGTTTCCTGTGAAACTTTTACTTGATACTATTGACACAGTTGTGATGTATAAATGTGATTCTTCCCTCGTGTCTGTGAGTGCCTTCAGGAGCCCCACATATATATAATTTTCCCAAATTTTTGTGTGCAGAACCTTAATCAGTGCCTATACCACAAAATCATATTCTATTGGGTGAGTTGAAAGTAGAGACTGGGCAGTTATTTATATTTATTAAATGAAATTTGATTTAACTTTTTGGGAACTAAATACCTAAGTGCATAGTACTTAAAGGTACATTCGTTCAAGTCAACAAGTTGAAAAAAAGAAGTTTAATTGGCTGCTCACTGACATAAGTAGCGACTTCACTCGCCAACATAAGCCATAGTTTTCAAAATACTGACATCAAGGTCACAAGAGAGGTGTGGCTCCTCAGAGAGCCGGCTGGGAACCTCAGAGAGACTGATGGCAGGACGTGGGGAGAAGGATGAGCACTGCCCATTGTTCAGGAGAAGCTGCCAGAGAAACTAAGTCCTGGCTGAACTCCAGCGTGCATCTGAAACACACGTGCAGCCCAGTCGGGAATCACATACTGTCCTCCATAACTGAAGAGAATAGCAAGAAATAGAAGTGTTTCCCAGATGCTTTTAGGGAAGGATATTTTTCCCCATCTTTTAATGTTTTACTTTTTTTACAATTGAGAAAGCATGTTTAATAAATCATTGTTAAATCTTTCTTTTTCAAGCCTCCTCTTTATTGAAGCCTCCATACTCACAGTGCTAAGTCTCTGCTGCTGTTTCTTATCTGTGACCACGTTATTTTCACACCCCTCCGTTTGTGGATTCTCAGGATGCTGCAGAAAGTTCATTCCTGTACCCAATACAGATTCACTTCCTCTGTCTTCCTTTTCCGGCACTAACATGCTTTTTAAAAGTGCCTGAGAGGGGTGGGGGCAAGATGGCTGACAGGTACCAGTGTCTGACAGAAGCTCCCATTCAGAGGGAAGGATAAAGTCCAGAAAACATCCAAAAAAGTTGGAGACTAGGAGCCCATCCGAGAGAGAAGAGTCATACCTGCAGACACCTCAGCTGAGGCAAGCTGTGACTCCTGGAGTACAACTTACAGGTATATGGAACATCTCAAAGGAAAAGTGTCCGTCCCCTCCCCCAAGAGAGCTATATTTTTCTCTTTGTTTTCTCTTCATCTGCTCCTGTAAGATTCCTACAGGCTAGAGATGAACTGAGGACCTATTATCTCACCCCACATGTGAGAGCTACAGGCAGTGGGGTCTACTCCCCTAGAGGGACCCTGCTGAGACTCCAAACACCTTCTCACCAGGCAGAAAAATCAAACTAAAGTTTCCACTGCCATTTTGAATCTCCAGTCCACCCTTCTACCCTTCCCTGCAGAGACAGTGAGAGGAGGCCCAAGAGTAGCGTCCCCCCACCCGTGGGACCAAGCACCCTGTCCCTGCCCTGCAGCTGCTGCTGTTCTTGTAATTATTTATCACTTTTTAACTAGAAGTATTATACTTTAATATGAGATAACACAGAGATAAGTACAATAGATAACATCATAAACTCTCACCAGACATGTCCTATTTCTGATATGTTAATGTCATCATTAGTTTTTCATTAAGGGGCTACTAAATGATATGGAGATTTCCTCTGCCATAAAGTATTTAAAATACCTTTCCCAGCAAGTGGGACAGGTGGGATGTTTCAGGGGGTATCTCCGACCGAGCCGGCCCTCTGGGGCTCAGTGCAGTGCTGCCCGACATCCAGCCGCTCTCTTTTCTGTAGGCCACTGTGTTAAGCCAGACACTGTGACCGATTACAAGACAGCACAGAAGAAAGTGTCCTGAATTAGACCTGATTTTATAGCAGGAACCTGTCCCTGCAGCTTGTCTATAAAATGGCTAGATGGTCATTAAGATCTGGTCACTTACAATCGTCAGTCTATAACAAAAGCCTTTGTCACTTAGTGAACTCTTCTTGCACTGCTGCCACCGTTTAACTCCTGATGAAGGAATTGTGTGGCGTCAGACACCCTTACAGGCACGCAGAGCTCCCTCACGCCTTTTACAAACCTGAGTCAGATGCCATCAGGATCCCACTTTCACAGACGAGGACACAGAGGGCAAAGTTTAAGCACCGTGTTGAAAGCTACATTGACAGCACTGATTAAATTCAGTCTGGCCTCGACCCCTCCCAACCTCCGCATACACCTCTCTGCCTTCTTCTGCACAGAACACTGGTGGTTACAACCTCAAGGATCAGAATAGCCAATTCAAACTGACCTAAATGATGAGTTTCTCTGTTATGTCATGCAAAGACATTTCCAGGCAGACCATCATCAAGGGCACACCTGTCCCCTGTCCATCTTCCTGTTCTGCAGAGCCCTGTAGCTTAGGAATGCCCCCTCACCACCACCATGGTCATGGTCAGGGGACTCAAGGAATTTCAGACATCACACCATTCTGAGCTAGGGGCATTTTTAGTCATGAATATATTTTACTAGGGAGAGGACCTTTCCTAGACAACATTCGGTGTTATTTCCCTGGGTCCAAGTGACTAGGACAGACTCTAAGAAGTTAATAACATGAACAGTCACTTAACGGGTAGGAGATAAAACCGGATTCAGACCCAGAGTGTGGTGCTGGGGAGCCACCACTGTCCACCCTGACCCCATGTCAACCAATTCAAACCTAGAGTGTGGTGCTGGGGAGCCATCACCATCCACCCTGACCCCATGTCAACCTGCAGTTTCTGTGATGTTTTAATTAATCCACCTGACTCACTGGTGACTGCTTTGGATATAACTTTGTGCCTTTATATTGTATTCAGCTGCTTGTTCTTAAAAGTCATCTTGCCCTTGACTGTTGTGTGCAACTTAGGAATGCTATGTCAATACATTGTACCACATCAAGGTTCTTGGTATTTTGAGTTCCTCAAATTGTATTGCCATTATTAGAGAGGGACAGTTACAAGAAAACCTGTTTATTGAAGGCTCAACTGAGCATTGCCTATGTAACCATGACTGACACATCCTATTAATTTTAAAAAGACAGTTACATAACATAAAACAGCACAGATGTCTTTAAATATGCTTTTATTTTTATTTATTCTAAGATATAACCACATGATAAAGTAGTATCATAAACTTCTCATCTAACTTGGAATTTAAGTGCATTTCCTTTAGATCCTTTAAAAATGTTATAATTAGAATTAGAATTTATATTCACATTTGGTACCTTTTTTACTTCTCATTACTTAATGTTTACCACCTGAGCTTCAAAATCACCCTACCCCGTGCAGCATCTCCTGGCTGCTGAGCACTGAGTGCTCCGGCCCCACTGCCCTGCTGTGTGGGCAGCTTGGGATGTGCATCTCTGAGCATATTTGAATTATTTTCTTAGACTACATTCCCAGAAATGGAATGATTAAGTCCATGATATGAAGGGTTTTTCTTTTTCTCTCTCTTCATGGACTTTTTTGACAAGTTGCTTTCTGAAAGGATGGGGACAGTTTACAGTCTGATCAGTAACGTGTGGGAGCAGCAATTCCCCTGAGGCCTCTGCCTTAGCAAGGAAGATATTTATAAAAGTATAAGTTAAAATGAGCTTCATTTTTAATGTGAGAGAAAAAGAGAGTGACAGAGAGACAAGGAGACACACACAGAGGTGAAGAGCCGTAAGATCTACATGCTCCGCCTGGGGCTCACAGCAGAGGGAGGACAAAGTAAACACATCTCGGCAAGACCCCACTGTGGGTAGAGGACGGACAGAGACGCTGCATCATGAAAGGAGCGTGTCCTGACTGCCGTGGAGGGTTAAAGACTAGAAGGGCATCCGAGATGGCTTTTAAAGGTGAGGACAAGGAGGGTGGGGCCAGGGCAGACACAGGACCCACAATGACCCACAGAGTTGGATCTGTCCTTACTGCCTCACTGACCCCACAGTGGTGGACCTGTGAGTTCTCAGCAGCCTCTGTAGGGAACTCGGCGGGACGGGGCTAAGTGCACTCTGAAGCATGAATTTAGCAGTGAGCCCAGTGCTTGAATGATTTTCCCGAAGTGTAAGAGCACCTATGGGTGGGTGCAGGGAAAAAATCTCACTGCTGTGTTTCCTACAAGAGGCTGGTGTGAGCATGGATTTCTTAAAAACATATTCTTTTAAATTTCAGATTACTATGAGAATACAAATGATTGGTTTGCGATGTTTGCATTTGTTAGGTAAAGTCCCTGTTGCAGTTGTGTCTTGTACCCAGGAGGTGTGCCATGTCCCCCTCACTGTGCCCATTGAGGAGGAGCTCACCAATCACCTCCCTCCTCCCCTCTCCCCACTCCCTTGTTCCCTTGCCCCATAACTTGAATTGATTTGAGTTTTTCTCTTATGAGGGTGTGAATTAGATTGTCTACTGCCTTGAGTACACAGAATTGAGTACATAGGATTCTTGTTTCTCCATTCTTGTGACGTTTTACTAAGAAGAATGTGTTCCACTTCCATCCCAATTAATACAGAAGATATAAAGTCTCCATCTTTTAGTGGCTGAATAGTATTCTATGGTATACTTATAACAGAGAGTATTAATCCATTCCTGGGTTGGGAGGCATTTAGGCTGTTTCCACATTTTGGTGATTGTAAAGTAAGCTGTGATAAACAGTCTAGGGCAAATGTCCTTATGATAAAAGGATTTTCTTTCCTCTGGGTAGATGCCTAGTAAGGGAATTGCAGGATCAAATGGGAGGTCTAGTTTGAGTTCTTTGAGGGTTCTCCATACTTCCTTCCAAAAAGGTTGTATTAGTTTGCAGTCCCACCAGCAGTGTAAAAGTGTTCCCTTCTCTCCACATCCATGCCAGCATCTACAATTTTTGGACTTAGTGAATTAAAAAGTATTAATGTTCAGGGTAGACAGTCTGTGAGAGTGCCCAGGGGTCAGGGAGTGGAGATGAGACCCAGCTCATGCAGCCCCCTCCTCTCAAAAACCCTAATGATTATTCATTCAAAGTCAATATGGACATTTAGGGCTTTTCTGTGTATAAAAGAAATTGTCCTTTCCCTGAGGAGCCCTGGATTTGCAGAATAATTTATACGGAAGATCAGGAATTCTGTAGAAAATAGACACAGAAATTCTACACAGAGAGAGAATATGGTGAAAATTCTTGCAAAGAAAGTTGGTTTCATGGAATCTATAAACACCCTAAGGAGATCTGAAAAATTACTGTAAGTTTTGAAATGGTTCAGAAGTTCCAAAGCAAAGGTGTTGGAAAGAAACACGGGATTTGAGAGTATCTATGAGGCAGCAGGAACCGCACAGAATCGTGTGCAGGACCCAGGCGAGGGCTCCGGCAGCATGTGTGTCATGTCATGACCTCTCGGGCTCCGAGGTGTGCCATCCTCAAGTGCATTCTGAGCAGTGTTGGTTCCCACCACTTACAGGCAGGGACGACAGTGCCTTACAGATCTCACAGAAGTGGTCTTTACTTTTTAGTACAGGATGTTCCTAGAAAGTCTAGAGTCTGGTGAGTCTTTGCAAGTCAAATTACACAGTTGCGTAACTAAAAGGGACAAGTTCTATACCACATTGGTACCCACTGTCTCATGGAGCAGAACTAAAGAACAGACCTCAGACTCATTTTGAAAATGACAAATCCTCTGTCCCACCACAGTGTTCACCCTGCGTCACCCACACCACGAGGGCCACGTTCCAGGAGCCAACATGCCCAGAGAACCACAGGGCTGGATGGGCTTCATGGCAGGGACTTGCAGGCCACAAAGTGCCACTCCACCGCAGCCAAGAGCTTGTCAGGGTCAGAGGGAGGGAACACAAGCCCCACCTTTGAAGCCACATTGGCAGCAGAGCATAAGGGATGGCAGATTACTGTGACTGTCTCTGGAAAATACAATCTGCCCATTGTAGACACACGCGTCTAATTGTGTTCCCTCCCAAAATTTCACACGAGAGGGAACTGATTTCCCACCCAAGGCATAAACACACAAACATAGGGAGAAAGGAAGACGAAGCAACAACACAAGACATTTCAGAAGCTGGAAAGCAGATGTTCAACTGGCAAAGGACTTAACAGACCCCAGAAAACTGAATCTCATACCAGCAACAAGGCAAGCTGAAAACGCACTGGATTTATAACACAGAATCCCCAAGGACTAAGCACATGGCAGTATCAGATACCATCGTAAGTGTGAGAAGAAAAGAGGGAAAGCAGGGAGGGTTTAAGAAGCAAGCAAGTCCCCCGACCCCTCCCAGGTCCAGGCAGCCACAGGCCTACACCATGCTGGAGGCACATTCACTCCAAGGTGTAAAAGGGGGGCCTGGGGCTGAGGCTGGGCAGCCTGCAGAGTCCAGGGCAAGGGCAATGTGGGAGTGAAAGGGGCACTGAGTGTGTCCAGCCCTGGCTGAGGCCTCCAGTTGTCCTTCCCCACTTGGCCTTCAGAGAACAAGCAGCCAGTCTGCCTTTTAGACAGCAGACTGGATGGCCCCCTGGGAATCTAGGCACCTCACAGCAATGTACTGAAGGCCCCAGAACTAAAACGGCTCAGCCATGTCATCCATCTGTGATGTTTATAGACAACAAGGCTCATTCATGTCCCAACCAACTCTGATCTCCTGAGAAAAGCCTGAAACATGAAAAGCAGAAAAGATAGGAGAAGATTCATGAAGGAAACAGATAATGCCAAGGGGAGAAAGTTTTAAAAAAAATTGTGCCATTAATATTCATCAAAACACAAGAAAAGATATTGCTACTGTGTAAAAGAGACAATCAGAGAAGCAAATGAGCTTTTAGACAATGAGAATGTGTCGGACGATAAGGCTAAACAGTCCTCCCTCCCCCCTAACAGAAAGGCAGACAGAGTGTTGGGAGGACTTGAGGGATACAATGTATCTCAGCTGGCAAACTGACAAATACAATTTAGTGAAATGGTTTCAAATTATAAACAAAACAAGGGCCGAGAACTGTGTATTCCCTTCCTGTTCTCTAGCTTGTTGTGCGTTCTTTCCGAAACTCAGGACTTTTTTAAAATGTGGGCTGCAGGTCAAATTGTTAAAAATTGGGACTGTCCCACCAAAAGCTGGACGTCTGGTCACCTTACTATAGATGGCCCAGAAGATGTCCGAGTCCTCAGGCACAGACGGCCACCAGCCTGGATTACAGCAGGTTGGAGGGCTCAGGGAAATCTTCCTCTAAACTAAGGCACACGTTTAGTAAGTGCGCCCCAGACTAAATTTGATGCACAGAGTTTGTGGTTGAGAAGGTGACGTGTACACAGAAGGACCAACCAAAGCTAGACATTTTCACATCAGAAGAGTGTGAACATCAGGCCCGGCAGGATATTCACACTGAACAGCACAGCTGAATGGTCAGCTGCAACAGGGTCAGCACAGTCATCACAATAACATGAGATGTGATGACTAATCTAATCATAATGGCCTGTAACTCTAGCAGGAGGGCAGGGAGCTGGAAGGGCTGAGGCTATGTATTAGAGGTGTAGAAATCAAATTGTGGAGAAAAACCACGTTTTCAAAGTAAAACATCAATAGATCACACCTGACACTAAAAATCAAGACCCAGAGTTGTAAGCAGTTACTCAGCAACCAGCCAAAATTAGCCTCCTCAGGGAGGGCAGCAAGGAGATGCCATTTGTAATAAGAACCTTTATAAAACTTTTTGACTTTTTAGTATATATACGTTGATTAAAAAATAAGGAAAAATATAGGGCAGGGGATGGGAGAGCATCATTTAGCCAGGAGTAGCCACCTCAGCACATTCAGACATGTAAGAATTAGGCATATTTGAAAAGTCAGTTAGCCAGGCCAGCAAGGAACAAGTGACCATCAGGACAGAACCTCCCGAGTTCCTTCATCAGGACCTGACCATTCTGACAGTAATCAAAGGCACTATATAAATGTCCAACTACTTTCAAATCAGTTTCATGGCCACATATATTTCATTCTTTTTCACGTAATTCCAAATAGATGAATACTCACTGTGACACTCTCATCCAAAGCAACCGTGAAACTTAAAAGCAGCCGTTTGTAACAGATTGTGGGACCATCTGTCTTACATTAGGGAAGGCTTGATTATTTAATTATATGGTTTTTCAGAAGTTCTAAACTATCCTCTGAAGATCATAATAATACACTAAAAATAACACTTCTTGCCCATTTCTTTTTTTTTTTTTTTTAAGAGACAGAGTCTCACTTTGTCACCCTCAGTAGAGTGCTATGGCCTCACAGCTCATAGCAACCTCCAACTCCTGGGCTTAGGTGATTCTCTTGCCTCAGCCTCCTGAGTAGCTGGGACTACAGGTGCCCGCCACAATGCCCAGCTATTGCTTTTCCTGCAGTTTGGTCGGGGCTGGGTTTGAACCTGCCACCCTTGGTATATGGGGTCAGTGCCCTACTCACTGAGCCACAGGCACCATCACCTGCCTTTACATGTTCCCTTAAGTCTCTTCATCACTTTCAGACTAACTGCAAATTCCCTTTGCTACAAGACCATCAAAGTTCTGCTTCAACTTGGTTGGAATGAGCTAGATTTAAACATGGTAAGTCAAACATAATGTTTAACATCCATCGCATTTTAGAAATATTTTTCCAAGTAATAATAAGTTCAGTGTTGAATGACATTTGAATATAAAGGAGTTTGTTTTGAATTCTTTCATTTTGATCAATGATTCAGAGCCAAAAACAAAGTTTTCTTATTCTTCTCATCACCATCCTGGTGGTTCTGTCTTTTGTAAAATGCTCCTTGGATGCTGCCTTGGGATTTGTCTTAACTTAGAAAAGTTTCATCGGAAATGTTCTGATTTTTCTTATCAGAGACATAAAAGAAGTATCTGTTCATTATACAGTGAAGAAACATTTAAATGTTGACAAAAACTGAGCATGTTTTTTGTAGGTCATCGCTGTTAAAAATAAATTCCATTATAATAAAAGTCCACATTAAAAATAAGAAAATGTATGTCTATAGTTAATTTCATTAATAAAATTATAATCCAAATAATTTGGTCAAACTCATATTGTCCACAATAATATGATTTGGCCATAAAAATAGATAATCAAACTTTGCTTATATTTCCCTTTAATGAAAAAAATAAAACACACATTCAAGGTACTTATGGCAAAGGGTATCTGTAAAGTAAGAGATGTGCCCCTGCCTCTCATCCCAGCTTACACCAAGCAGAGAAACCAGGCCACCTTGGGCTGGGGTTGTATATTTTGCAATTACATTTCACCCCAAATACGTTTCTTCTCACTGACCCACCTCTGTGCCGCTTCCATACGCGTTGGCATCTGGTGAGGTTCGCTCAGCGTATTTTTCCTGAAAACTTTGTCTGTAACTGTCCCTGTCAGGTGCAGGGACATAGCCTCCTTGCTTCTAGCCCAGCTGATCCATCCATTCCAATCATCTCATCAAAGGTACAGAAACAGTAATAAGTGTGACCCACATGAGAAAAAAGAAAAAAGCTGTTTTTTCCCCAATCTGGTTCAGCTACAGAGAGTAGGAACACTCTGAGTCAAGTAAATGTCGTCCCCTCTTTCCAAAAGCAATTTTAATATGTTGACCATCATGGATCACACATTTCTAAACAACAGGGAACAACAGGAAATCTGCTTTAGGTAGGTAAGTCATTAAAATAGGCATCAACTCGTTCCCTTCTAAATCACATCTGCACATGGTTGCTGAGATCCTCAACTTTCTCTGCTTTGTGTGACAGATTTAGGGGAAAGATAAGTCAAGGCCACATAAAATTTTTCATCACATTAAACTTAACTCCCCGAGCCTGACATGAACTCTCATGTTTCCTAGAACTGAAAACCATTACATTGCACTTCTTGTGATTTATTCTGAGATTGTATTTGAACCATTACATTGCTTTTCTTGTGATTTATTCTGAGATTGTATTTGTGCACTACTCAAAGAAGGCATTCAGCTGCTTCTGAGGGCCTACTGGGGTTTGAGAGATTAATGAATACTGAGTCTTCAGTCTTAAAAAAGAACAGTCACACAGGTGTTAAAAACATTTGGGCATAAAAACAACACAAAGGCCTCAGTGGTGGCGCATAAATGGACCCTGAATAGTGAAAAGCCATCGTCCGTCAGCCTCTTTTGAGGGTTCGATCGTAATCCACCATGCATCCTTCCACTTGTGAATTATTACCCACTGCTAAAAGAAAACTTGGGAAATTTCATAGTGACTCAGAGTCACTCCTGAAATAAATGAACCCATAAAGGTAGAGCTGGAGATGTCTTCCTCGGGGCCAGCATGGGGCGGGGGTGACACATTCTGTTTCTGTTCTACCCCACAGCAGGAACCCCCCTGTGAGGCTCATCTAGTCCTGGGCCATCTGGAAGCAGGTGTCTGGCTATCAGCCGTCTCCACAATAACCCACCACGGAGGGCATGCAGGAGTCGGTGGGTGTCTGCTTAATGGGACTGGAAACCAGAAGGTAACCTGGTCTATAAAATGTGAACACCAGAGCAAGTTTCCTGCATAAAACTCATTTCTGCCTAAGTGGCAGATGAGGAGTAGAGAAGTTTTCAAAAACGTATTTATGTGGCCCAGAGATGGATCAGAGAAGTATTGATTGTGGCTTAGGTACAAATAGAAATTATACAGGCAAGTAAAACTAATCAAGTTGCTTGAATTCCTTAGGATGAAACAGAGAACCCTGTGCAGGTTCCCTCTAGACTGGCGGGGCGGCCAGCAGCCTGGAGTGGTCTGGAGAGGAGCTTGGGGGTCCCTGCATGGTCATGGAAGGCCACACCGGAAGAGGACTGTCATCCTATGTTGCAACAGCGTCTGGACATCAGTGAGCCACTTGTTCATGCTCTAGAATACCAAGCGGCCGGCCCATCTCAGATGCAATGGCTTTTGTTGACTCCTTCCCAGTACAGCCTGCTGAGACTGAGGCTGCAGTAACAGTTTCCACCTGAAAATCTCACTCTGGAGGCATGACTTTGTGGACAAGAAGTTCCACCCTCCAGAGGTGGCCGCCGTGTAAAGGGCAAGGTCAGGAGACCCTCCTCAGAGATCTCAGAACTGTCTAAGACAGTAGTTCTCAACCTTCCTAATGCCACGGCCCTTTAATACAGTTCCTGTGGGTCACGACCCACAGGTTAAGAACCACTGGTCTAAGATGACCCTTAGAGATACTTAGGGATCAAATTGGAAAAACAGCTGTCAAAACTTGCTAATACTCATTATAAATGGATACTTACACATGTGCCCCCGTTATGCACACCCTTGTGGCAGGGGTGCCCTGTGAGAAAATCACTTAGGTCAGACACTATGCATAGCAAGGGGGTAGATAAATAAATAATTCAAACTATAAGTACAAAGAGTCCTGAGCTAACAGTTATGATCAAGAATGAAGGACCTATGATGGTGGAAATTATTTGCATTAGGCTGCAGGGCTTTGAAAACCAACAAAATATTATGATTGGACAATTTTAGTATGTGAGGGGAAGAGCTGAGTAATTACTCTTTTCCCTCTTATATAAAATTATAGTGTATCCACAGCTGAGATACAACTGGGGTGGCCTTTGGGGTGTGCTGTTGAGATATCCCTTAAAGAAGGAACCCCCTGCCCAGAGTGCACTCTGCTCACAGCCTCTGGAGAGGGTCCGCAGAGTCCATCTCAGCACCACACTAAGGCCGCACCAGACCCAGGCTGCCCGTGGCCAGTGACAGCACACACTAGTAGTTTTACAGCTGCCCCATTTCTGCCTACAGTGGGGTTCTCTAACAAGCAGGCATTTCTCTGGTGCTGCCCATCAACCTGCCAGAGGCCTGCTCAGTGCTGCAGTCTGAGCCTCCCCCCTACTGTCAGCTTCTCCCTATGCCATTGCCACCCCCTCCTCTCCTTCCACCAGCATCAGACATCACATTCCTGTCATCCTTCCCTCTTCATTCTCTGTGATATTTCTCCCAATAAATATCCTGTGCATCTAGTTCCAAATCAGTGTCTCCCTTCCCAGAGGACCCATGCTGGCACTGTTGGTACATCGTGAATCTGGGTCTGTGGGTCACAGGCCTTACTGCCTGGCTGGAAGGAGGCACTGATACCAGTCTGGGACCCCAGGACAGGGCAATTTCACCAACAGTCACCTGAAAAAAAGTGGGTCAGGGGAAGGGGATGCTTTTGCAGATGCAATGATTCAGCCTTTGGAGAGCTATGGTGGAAAAAAAAATCCCTGAAAGGAGGTACACTAAGTTGTGCTGGCACCCTGTGTAGGGTAACCACAAACTTGAGCCAGTTCATAGCAGGACAGATGCTCAGCGAGGCCTGAGACTCTTCTATAAGCTGTGAGCACATCTCACTTTGCACAGAGCAAGGGCAGGTGGGGGTGGGGGGTGCAGTGGGGGGAGAGCACAGGACCCGGGGTCAGGGCCATGGAGCTCCCGAGTCCTTTAAATGGCTGGTCAAGACAGGTTGTTATCATACTCCAGTTTTTCTTCTGATTGGAGAAGTCTATTATGGAGGGAAATAGATCTGAGTTTTTGGCCAATTTTTTGAAGGTCTTGCTTTGGTAAGGCTTATCATGTAGTAAAAAAAAATTTTAAAAGTAAAACAGGTCGTTATGCCCAAGTAGGGGTTCAGGCTGAGAAGATTCAGGGTAATGAGGTAAGGGACAGAAGAATGAGGCTGAGGGTGAGGTGCAGATTACCTAGAACCCTGGGTTAGCAAAGGTGCCAACAACTTCCCACTATAAGAGTCACTGCAGAGGCAGTGGCAGCAGGAGCCTCACGGCCACATGCAGCTGCCTCCTGGTCCTGAGGGCACCCAGCTCACAGCAGGTGAGGGCATGAGTTTCCAGGCAGGCAGCAGAGACTGCAAAACCAAGGGGTGGCAGGAATGAGGCATCTGCACCAGCAGGGCCAGGAGTGGAGAGTCCTAGGGCAGTAGTTGTTCACGTGGGGACATTTTCCTATGAAAATATCATGGGCTTAGAATTTGGGCAAGTGTCCCAGGAAGTAGAGCAGAAGTCACTGTTGGGGACTTGTAGAAGCTCAGAGAGCAGCTGAGCAAAGGTAAGGGGCCAAGTTCTCCTGGCAGACGGGAATAGGCAAAATAGATGGGCTCTGGGGAATGGATATGTGGAGTGGGCAGCCCTGGCCAGGGCTCCAACCTCACCAGCCACATAGCAGTGGCCTCCTCCCAACAGGGCTGACAGCTGGGGGTGGTCACTTGCCAGGGTCATCAGTAACCCAGAGGGAGCAGAGGTGGGAGGCAGCACGCCCCTGCCAGAGGCCTCGGGCACTGTGACCACAGGGACCCGTGAGGACAGTAAATAGCCTGCCCACCCTGGAAGGGAGAGACTGACAAGAAAGGGCCCCAGCAGCAACAGAGGAGCCAAGCACTCAGTGGCCACTCCAGCAAAGGGCCACAACTCCTTCCTCATCTCTCCAGAAATTACACATGGCTAAAAAGGGCACTCAGTTCTTCAGTGCACCAGAGGCTGCAACCAACAGTTACAGAAGGGACTTTGGGGATGAGGGGACAGTCAGGATCTGCTTCTGACACCACTTGTCAGGGCCCAGGTCTTGGGCCCAGCTTAGGTAGGTTCTGGATGCGGACCACTAAGCTACCTTGCTTAGGAACAGTTTCTCTTAGGTGCTTGAGGGCTATCTACTTTAGCTGGAGAGAGAGAAAGTATCTTAGAGAGAGTAAAGCAGTCTTCTTAGAACAGATAGATCTTAGTCTTTAGCAGAGCTTGGTAATCTTCAGCAGAGACACTGTACTGGCGTTCTGCAGGCAGGAGAGGAGACAGAGTCAGAGTAAGTGGACCCGTGATAGAATGCGCATGCTTCTTGTCTGCCTTCTCCTCCAGCCTAATATAAGGTTGAGCTCATGCCTCTGAACACCACAGGTGTAGAGACTGCCAATTCACCAATGCTCCCATCTCACGAGCTCTCTCATGCTAGTTAGAACAAATCTCTCTCCATGCCCTTTTCACCAAGGTGTTCCATTACAGGTATTTCCTATAACTCTCACTCCTTCTAGCCATAGGCTATACGGGCTGCTACATGGGACATTCCATTCTGGATTGACACGAACACGCACCCAGAGACCCAAACCACTCCCTTAACACCTGCATTACAGCGAGTCCAGGTAATAAATAGAGTCGCTGACCAAATCCAAGTTAAACCAGGGTCAGTGGACCCACAGACTCACCAACTGGCCAGACCCCTGAGTACACAGCTGAGATTTCAAGTTGGAGTCCTTGGCCAAGTGGGGAAAGCCATCGCCCCTCAGCCGAGACAGTAACAGAGGACATGAGAGGATTGCAGAGGGCATCGCTGCCGTGTCACTGAGTCTCAGTGCTCTAGGGACTTGTCCCCTATTGTGCCTTCATGGGGTTCACCAATTTGGCCCCTGAAGAAACTAGATGGCTCAGGAGGAATGGCAGAGACTCCCAGATGGTCACCTCTGCACGGCAGCCCTGACCACATCTGCCAGGCGAGACAGGCTCATTTCTGAAGCTGGTGAACCTCCTCCAGTCCTGACAAAGGATCAGGCATAGTTGCATTCCTCCTGTCTGGGCACAGTTTCACCCCCAGGATACAATAACAGTCCTGCCCTCTGTCGCAGAGAGAGTCACCAATGTATGTGGGCTGTCTGGATACCCCCAGAAAGTCATGTGGCTCTGTTATGTCACTGTCATCATGGTTATCAGAAAGGATGGGTAAGAACCGCCTGGAGCCCTGGGGAGCCGCAGGCATTCAGGGGGGCACAGGGACCAGCCACTCCAGCAAAGCTCAGGGATGCAGTCCTCAGGCTGCACAAGCTGCCCTTCTAAGTAAACATGATTTGCTGCATTGGGCAGTGAGATTCCAGGCTCTGGAGGCAGCACTCTCCACATCACTTCTCTGGGTGATATTGTGGGTAACAGGGACCACTGAGAGGTGTGAGGGGGCTCAGGGAGAGAAGGAAGGGTGCTGCCATGGCTCTAGGCCCCTGTGTAGCCGTGTGGCCCAAGAGAGCCCGTGGCAGCAGGGGAAGTGTTAGAGTAGAAAAGATGCAGTGTGGGGTTTATGGGAGCCCCACAGGGGTTACAGTGTGGCGCTCTGGGGTTCTGGAGCAATCTCTGACATCTGCGGCAGGGAATTATAGGCCTTCCAAGACATAGCTCCTGGCAAGTTCCTAGATGCAATTCTCGGTCTTGGGCAATGCCCACTGTGAGCTGTGTTCTATTAGATTCCCCAAGCCACAAAGGGGAACAGGCCTGGAAGCAATCCAGAAGGAAGTGACACACCAGGACGGAGCAGATAGTGTGAGAGCTGATGAGCAGGGGGCAGACCCACGCCTGACACCAGGGCCACCCACTGCCCACTTGTGCCTTGCTCCACACACTGCCCGCCTGTGCCTTGCTCCACACACTGCCCGCCTGTGCCTTGCTCACATGGCCATGTATCCTCTGTGACCCGCTGATGGAGAAGGGCAAGCCCAATCTTGGTTTTTGATGTGTCATCTCAGCAAATTCCTCAATGATGGCTACTGCGCCATAGCTACATTCAGGGCTGGTCTTGAAACACAGTGGAGAAAAAAAAGGTTCCTAATGGGTGCAACTGCTGGGGCTCAGATTCATTTTATATGGAAGAAGTGACCTGAAGGATGATATGGACATAAATGTAGATACAGATATGGATTTAGACATAGATATAATATAGAGGGAGATGCAGATGTTTCTTTCTGGGCAGTAGCCAATGGTCTGGCCAAGTGATGGAGCAGTGGCCTGGAAGATAATGGCTGGAACCCTGGAGACAGGCTGCTGGCAGAGGCAGGTGCATGGCCCCGCAGCAGTGGGCTTGCCGCTCTCCACATCTGCCCAGGTCCCTAGGAGAGGCAGGTAGAGGCAGGTGCATGGCCCCGCAGCAGTGGGCATGCCGCTCTCCATATCTGCCCAGGTCCCTGGCAGAGGCTGGCAGAGGCAGGTGCATGGCCCCACAGCAGTGGGCTTGCCACTCTCCACATCTGCCCAGGTCCCTAGGAGAGGCAGGTAGAGGCAGGTGCATGGCCCCGCAGCAGTGGGCTTGCCGCTCTCCACATCTGCCCAGGTCCCTGGCAGAGGCAGGTAGAGGCAGGTGCATGGCCCCACAGCAGTGGGCTTGCTCTCCACATCACACGTGAACCTCCACTGAAAACCGTCCCGAGCAGGAGAAGTGCTAGGGATCAGCCAACAGAATGACTTAGCCAGCTGACTTTGGCCAGCCTCGGTCATCAGCCATCCAGAATGGACATGATGGACATGTAAGCAGAGATACCGAGGTGGCAGTGGGAGGTGGCACATGGTCGCAACATGGACCCACACTGCCTAGGCCTGCTGGACTGGGGGTGCCTCTGAGCCCCCCACCTGCCATCTACCCTGTGTGTCCAGGATCACATCTGCTACTCCTGCCATCGGCCAGCAAGTTACTTGGCAGCAATTTCACTATGTTGGTTCTCTTTCATCCTGGAAAATCTGATGGTTCAACTCACAGAGAAAAATATCCTACCCTGGATATGAGTTTGCTTTTCCCACCACACATCCTCAACAAGGATCGGGCGCTGACAGTGCCAGGTCCAGGGGCACAGAATCCCTCACACACAGTGAGGGCGACTGAGCCTGATGAGCAGGCAGAGCTGGGGCTGTGCGGGGCCCTCACAGTCCACATGGCATTTCCTGAACCTCCCTTGACCGACTATGGGAATCACAAATCATTTACTTAAATCAGTTTTGATTTCCTTACTTTTCCATAATCTGAATGCATAATTGTTGCAGTTTATTTTTAATTCACAAGGATGGACTTTGCACTTCCTTCCTTTGTTCTGAGCTGTAATGTGGCCGGATTTAGTTATCAAGGATTATATCTATCTCAGGTTCCCAGCCCTGGCCTGGGGCTTTCCTCTGCTGTCTCTGTGAGTTCTGTGAGGTGTAAAGAGAAGCCTCATGCTCATGTGACAGAATGCAAACCACTGGGCCCCTCTAAGGTGTCAACCTCGGGCCCTGAACCTTGCTTTTTCCTTCCCAACATGTAAAAATAAACACGCCAATCTCCGGCCTCTCTGATTGCACCGGTCACAAGTTGTCACATTGAGTCTTTCGTTCCTAAACATTTTTAATGACTGGAAATAACAGTTTTCATCTCATCTTCAAAAGGCAGCCTGTTTCATCCAAAATATTTCTAGCAATCCCAAATCTGAACGGTTTTAAGTTTCTGAGTGGCAGAAAGTAAACTAAACTTTTTTTTTTTTTTTTAATGAAGGACATCAAAAGACATATCTGTATCTTCTGTGTCAGGCTCCAGCCCCGAGGGACATTTCTAAATGAGAATTCCAGGGTAAATACTACAATTCTAACATTATTTATCAATTCATTAACTAGCCAGTTTTTTTAATTATCTCTGCTGGGCTATATGTGATGGGATAATACAAAATAAATAGGGTATAATTACTATTCAAGACTATGAGTCCTGATAGTAAAGATAAAATCAATATACAGGAACTGTGCACACAGCAACTGAGGGTGAGCAGTGTGGGGTAACAGGTGTCAGGAACAAAGGGGAGATTGATGAAGGTTGAGTCGTAAAGAAGGCTTTATGGAGGAAGTGGCATTTTAACTGCCACTTAACTGGGAGAACAGCAGGTGGTTAGTAGTGAAGTCCCACAGCAAAGCAGAAGTGAGCTGTGTGCTGGGAGCTGTGAAGTTCGGAGAGGGAAGATAGCCTACCTTTCCAAGCCTGCTTCACCTGTAAATGGTGTTAATAACAATTGCAGTGCCCACCTCACTGTCTCGTTTTGTTTGTTTTAGAAAATGGAATAACATCATACTTAACGTACTTAGGCATGAAAGGTAGCCGCTATCCTTAAGCAGAGGGATGAATGTATTGAGGAATTGAAGAGGGTGAGTCAAAGCAGAGGTAGTGGGAAGCTTCCGTGCAGACCTGCTGGCCAGGGGGAGGCTGCGAGGTGCTGTCTAACGGGCATGGCACCAGATGAACACAGTAGCACCAAGCAGAGGGGACTGGGGCCTTCCTCACACCTGTGCCCTCTGTGGTCCACAGGGAAGCCAGCAGTCCCTCAGGGGCCAGGTGGACAGAACCCCACCTTCCCAAGCAGCTGCAGGCTCACAGGAGCTTCAGAGGTTAGCAGGGTGGGGAAAAGGACAAAGAGAATCCCTCACATGCTCCTCTGTACTTAAAGGTGACACCCATCCGTCACTCTCATTCTCTGGATCAGGAAATCTAAATTTAATAAAGCAAAGACATGCAATCCTCCTAGGTTCTCAGAAGCACTAGAGGACCAAAAATATTGGTAGGCAATGTCAATCATATCCTGGAGACACATCAACCTGCCAGGCAAGCTCCACGGAACAGAGACGTCTGCAAGGAACAGAGTGGCGACCTTGACCATTCTCAGATCATTTGTCACAGAGCAAGTTTCTATCAGCCTCACCACCTTAAACATCCCCATTTCAGGAACAACACTCAGACAGATTCTCAGAGAGCTGCCAAACACAGAGAATGGACATAGTTCTCCAGTGAATCTAGCAGGGGTGACAGCCCATGACACTGGCCGGGTCTCCCCATGACACTGGCCAGGCCTCCCATCTGCTAAGTCTCACAAAGGGCCTTCACCTGCTTTCAGCTGGATTCAGTTTCTGTTTCTATTCCAGTAGAAATTCTATGACATCAGATTACCCAGGGTCTCTACTTTTGTTCCCATAATGTTCCCATGATCTGGAATATCAGAAGGACTCAGGGTCATACCTGGGGTGATTGTTTTCATGAGGCTTACTTAGATCACAGATAATCTAAAATTAGTATATACATGTCAAGACTGACAGCATTACAACTGAGAGACAGAAAGCCAGTAAATGAATCTGATTTGAAAGTCTTTAGCTCACCAATGTTAACTTAGAATGAAGTATAATCATGTTCATTAGGAACTTCATGGAGCGTGTGTGGCGGCTCACACCTATATCCCAGCACTCTGGGAGGCTGAGGCAGGAGGACTGCTTGAGCTCAGAAGTTCAAGATCAGCCTGAGCAAGAGCAAGACCGTCTCTACTAAAAACAAAAAATATTAGCCAGGCACTATGGCAGGTATGTGTAGTCCCAACTACTCCGGAGGCTGAAGCAGGAGGATCACTCCAGCCCAGGACTTTGAGGTTGCTGTGAGCTGTGATGATACCAGGGCTCTACTCTGGGTGACAAAGTAAGACTCCATCTCATAAAAAACAAACAAAACCCTAAAAAACTTCACATTTGGTGGTGTGAAAGTATAGACCATTTTTAGAAGGGATTCCAGCAGCTCACTGTCCCCTTACTTCAGAGCAGGGGTATTTGTTGCCCCTTCAGCCCACGGCCTTGGCATCGGTCAGGCTATATGCTCGTCAGTTTCACACACCAGGTGTAAACTCTCGTGCTGATGATAAGTGGTGTGATCTTTGTATAATGACCATAAAACAATTAGAAGGATACTTTGTCCTGTGTACTTCCCTTCTAATCAGCTCCAAGCTCATGTCCTGATCAGTGTGACGGCTTTCATGTGCCTTCATGTTGGCATTCTAACACAAGCAGCTGTCATAAACCAACCCAAGAAGAATGGAGCGTTATGTTGGTGTTGTTCATTCAAACTAAGAGAAAGTCCAGCTCATGTGCTTTCAAATCCTTATAGCACAACTTCAGTTATGACCAAAAACTGTCTATTGAGAAGAAAAGTATGAGTTTCAAGTTTCTTCTCATGTATTAAAAACAAAATGTGTCTGTTCTTACTATAGGAAGGTGTAACCCCTGACCACCTCTCAAAAAGATGAGTTTTCTCAAAGGGCTTTTTTTAGAAGCTACTCTACTCTGGGCCCTTCTAGGGAGGAAGTTGCTGCCGTGCCGCCTCCATGAGGCTGGTTGGTACGAATGGCACCACTGACAGACTCAATCTTGCAGAATCACGACTGAGTTCGGCACCCAGGCTGTCTAACTGACCCCCATTAACCCCTGTGAAGCAGGTCCTGAGACTCTGTGTCTTGACATGGGCTTTGTCAGTGGGGATCCTGAGACAAGGCTGGGATGTGGGGTATCTACTTAGGGTGACCCCCAAACAGGAAGGAAGGCACAAAACGGAGAGGAGGGAAAATCAATATAAAACATATGAGAAGCTTAAGTGAGCCAGATCTCTGAGAAGAAGCGGAGAATGTGTCTCATGGTCCTCCTCCAGGTCATTAATGCCCCGGTAATCCCAGACAGGGCTTATCCAGGGCCTGGCAGGAGCTGTGGCTTGGGAAAGGGTCTCCAGTGGAAATGGGACCTGCACAGGGTCTCCTGTGCAGGTCTGATGCCGGGTGCTCTCAGCATGAGGCTGAGACAGCACAAAGCTGCGCCTTGTAGTGGAGACAGTAGTCGGTCGGCCAAAGGACAGGGCACCAGGCAGCAGAAGTATGCCCACACTATAAATTTGGTATTAACAGTAAATATTTAAAATTAACTTTTTGCATCTTCCTCTAAAGCATAGGATGTATCAGTATATACAAACTGAAGCTTTTTGAAAATGTATAATTCAAAGAAACTTTGTAACATTCTACCTCAGGAATTAAGATTCCATTCTCAGAAATCTTAGACACTGTCCTGTCACTATAATTAGATGCCGTGAGCCCCTTCTTTCTATCATGTCTACCCTTACAGTGAATGTCTGACTCCCTTTGGGCAAAATCAAGGATTACAGCCTTTGCCCATCCACTGGACAAACTCCACCTGTGCCCACCCTGGGAGGTGCCAGTGAGAGACGTGGGCACAGAATCTTCAGCCTGGAAACTGCTCAGAGCTGCCAGAAACATCACAGAGGCACACAGGACAGAGACGAGTGGCACCTCCTTCCAGCTTCACAGGGTCAGACAGACAGAGAGCATATGTACTTAAGGTGCCCGGCATCACCTTCCCATACACGCTGTGAAATAGTCAGCACGACCAGCCAGATGCAGTGATCACATAGGTACCTTTGTGTGTGTGGTGAGAACATGTAATATTAAATTTAATCTTTTTGTAAATTTAAAGTATATATCACATTCTTATTAACTGTAATCACCAGGGACAAGTCTCTACAGCTTCTTCTTATAAGTGAAACACTGTATCTTTGACAAATACATTTCTATTAATTAATGCTTCTTATTAATTGATGGATAATTTTATCATGTTATGAAATATTTTGAAAACTATGGTTTTTCTGCTCTAGGAAATTGATTAGAAATTGCTGTAATATTTACAGTCTACTTATTGGTCTGTCCATATAGTACATATGTATATAACCACGAAATACAGTGTCTGGGTCATACTGATATTTATTTTAGGCTCCACAAAGGAAGGGCTGTATTCCATTTGTGTTTTTCTATCCCCCCCAACCCCACCAGTGGAAGATGAATGAATAATTGTGGCATACAAAATTGTGATCAATGAAATATCATGGAATAGAGAAAAAGACAAAAAATACTAAGTGCCCACTACACTGGGAACCACATTAAATACTTCAGATAGATTATCTTATGTCCTTCTTACATTAACCCTGAGGTAGATGTGGTTATTAACCCCATGTCACCACGGGGGCAACTGGACCAAAGCCACAGAGCCAGCTGCCTGCAGGAGCCATCCTGGCAACCGGCATCTGCAGACACCTGGAGAATGTTCTAGCTAAGCTAGAGAGGTGCAATGGCATTTGGGAAGCCACTGCCTGGGGTGACACACTGGCCCTCAGCACGTCCTTCTACTTGTACCTGCACCACTTTTCACAAAATGCTCCCCACCCCCACTGTGTGCCTCCCCTGAGCTGCCCGCTCCCACTTGGGCCCAGGGCCAACCCCCTGAGGCTGCACCAACTTTACCGTCAGTTCACATTCCCAGAGTTCTTGCTGTGTTCAGGTTGGCTCCTTTTCTCCTGTGCCAGGTCAGCACCACCATCTCTTACTATTCTGAAGAGGGAGTGTTGCTCGGGATTATATGACAAAAGCAAAGTGCTGACACTGCCAGGGAGCTGGCTCTGTGGCCGGGGAGCTCACTCTGTGGCCGGGGAGCTCGCTCTGTGGCCATGGGGGCCGTGCCTCTTCTTCCGGGGCAGCAGGGCTCGGCCGGCTGAGCCTGGCTCCACCTGGCTTCAGACCCAGCAGCCCGAGTTCAGTTCCTCACCAGTGGCAGCGCGGGGCAAGGTGTTTAACCTTCCAGGCCTCAGCCCCCTCATCCACACAGTGAGAACCATGATGTGAGCACACACTTCACAGGCTTGCTCTGAGGATTAAATTGGTGACTGTGTGTAAAACTTAGAGCATAGCACCTGGCACATAACCAGCTCTCTTTCTTTCTCTGATAAAGAAATACCCCCCCTAGGAACACTCATAAGGTCTCTAAACAAAGAGAATTGAACAGTCAGCATTACATGAAAAATGTAAAAACCCGAAACACATAATAGATTCCTGGGTGTGATTTTCCATATGTGACTCTTGGAAGATAAACTATCTTCAGTAGTGCTCGGAAAGGCCTCTCTCTCTCTCTCTCTAAATTATTACTCTGGGCCTTCATGATTCTACCTTTTTTGCCTAAACATCATCTCCAGAGTTGACTTCCTGATGAGGTTTTCTGAGGAGGGCTGAAGACAAGGGCATGTTTACTGGCAGGGGCAGTACTGGACAGGCCAGTCTGTGGCAGGTTCTAGTCCTTCATAAATGCCCTGCCTCGGCCAGATGGGGCTTGCCCTCTATTCTTATCTTCCTCCCATAACTCAACTGCCCTTACCACCCTTCAAGAGAACACCTTGAAAAAGATTAATTATTAATTTAGAAAAAGTCACTTCAAACACTTCAAAAGTCAACACAGGAGGAGACACCCCAAAACTGGTTACACAGTCACATTGGTGATTTGATCATTTTATTTATTCTTTCTTTCCATCTTGAAAAAATGAAGGTCTTTCCAGTTTTATGGCATCTGAGATACAAAGACTATGAGTTGAGATGTGATGGCATTCAAATATTTATTAGTTAAATCTGACATATTTACAGTATTATCTCCAAAGACCTGGGAGGGGTATATTATTAAATGGAACCTACATTGAGACGTCTTGCTCCCAGAATACATAATGTGCCTGCTTAGTCTCTTTGCACGCAGCTGTTTAAGCTAAAGAATTTCAATGGCTTCTGGACATTCAACTTTTTTTTTTTCAATATCTGGGGAACTGAGCATGGAATCAATCACTGTGACTGACAGTCTGGGCATTTCACAGATGTGACTTGGGAGCACTAACTATGGAACTGGAGATTCTCAATGCAAGATACCAAACCTTCAGAAATTATGTTTCCTGTTACTTCAAGCAAAATATCAGGTCACTTAGGTCCATATGTTCCTTTCAGGAGCCAATAAGGCAACTTGAAGGTTATGAGCTTTCAAATATTCATAGTTTGGGTGTTGGGATCTTTCCAAGCTCCATAGAAACTAATACATTTGACTAATTGTAAGTGCCCCAAACATTCAAGATTAGTCTCTGTTAAGGCAACGCCACCAACAACAGAATTCACGGGTGTTACTCGGTGCCAGACGCCGGTCCACATGCATTCCACAGAGTGACTCGTCTAATCTGCCCAAGGCCTATGAACAAAGGAGCATCGTTTCCCCCTTTAAAAGACAAGAAAACAAAGCCCAGAGAGGGAGACAATCGCAGAAGTCACACAGCTAGTAAAGACAAAACCAGGCTATGGACCAAGGCCGTCTGACCTTCACGTGGCCTTCTTCAGGGCCGATTTCACACCTTGAGGATAAAGAGGGAGAGGGAGGGGGGACACCTGCGTGAGCAATCGCAGAGAAGCAAATTTACAGGTAAGGGTGTTGATGAGCTGAAATAAAGGAGGAATTTCACCTAGTTCCATCAAAACTGGCAAGCTTTTTTGAGACAGAGTCTCACAGAGTCGCCCTGGGTAGAGGGCTGTGGCATTACAGCTCACAGCAACCTCCAACTCTTGGGCTTAAGACAATCTCTTACCTCAGCCTCCCAGGTAGCTGGGACTACAGGTGCCTGCCACAACATTCTGCTATTTTTGTTGTAGTTGTCGTTGTTTAGCTGGCCCAGACCAGGATCGAACCCACCATCCTCCATGTATATGGATGGCGCCATAACCACTATGCTACGGGCACTGAGCCAAAATTGGCAAGTTTTAATAAAGGAAGTGGAGTGCTGACCAGCAGGAGTTGGCCCTGATTCCAGTTGTCCTCAGGGACCCCATGATCACAGGCAAGACAAAAGGTGCAGGTGGTTGGCTGCTCAGGGGCAGGACCAGAGGACAGTTGTCGGCAAGCCTGCAGCTAAAACCAGCTCTAAAAATGTCGAAGAATATTAAATTCTAGAACATAGAGTTTTGGAATTTAGCAACACTAAGGTTTTAAGAATGTTGGGGCGAGTCAACTCTGCAGTCCCCACCCGGCTCTGCAGCTGCTGCAGCCTGTCCAGAGCCGCATGCAGGGGTCACTCACTGGGGCGCTGCCCTGCCCCAGCTCTGCCCCAGCCATGAAGCTGATACCCACTCCCAGAATGTTGGGGACCACCCAGTAAATTGAGTAAAGCACTGTTGGAAAAGTATATAGAGCAGGAACTTTATTATACTTATCATTAGTTCAACCTGTATAAAACAAAGTATCCATGCTAAGAATGGGAAGAGGAGCATGGAGAGGAGAGGTGGAATTTTAGTGAGACTGAGGAGCCAGTCCTCACACCCCACCATTGAGTCCAAAAACTGGGCCGAGGAGAAAGCCCAGGCTCGGGGCACCGCTGGGCCATACTTCAGACCACCAGGCACGTTTTAGTGTCTGAATGCCCAGGACCCATCCCAGGCCAATTACAGCGAATCTCGAAGATCCTATCCAGGTGTCAGTATTTTGTAAAGCTGCCAGTCAGATTTTATTAAAGACTGATGCTCTAATAAGTAATGAGAATTTTGTCTTCAGAGTAAGAATGGAAAAGGAAGGAATTTTGAAAATAGTATGAAAAGAAAAGCAGTGTTTCTTGAAAGTGCTGGGGGAATTAGAGAATTTTTCCCTTAACTAAAACAAAACAAGACAAAACAAAACAACTTCATCTCACAGGATAAACAAGCTTGGGAAATGTAATGTTCTCGAAGAACGTAAGCTTCCAGGGTGAGAGTTTGCAGGGAGGAAGGCATCACTCAGGAGGCAGCCTCGCTCTCCTGTGCTCTGCCGGAGCTGCTGACTCCTCACCTGTCTCCCTAAAGGGGGGTTAGGAAGGTCAAGGGCAAGAACACAGAGCACAGAACTCACCACATGGAAAGGCAGCTCCACTCTAGCTGTCACTTTACACAAAATCATACACAACAGCTTCACATTAAACTTATGTGTCCACTCACTGGGCTGATGAACTAACTTTGTGATTTCAGGCTGTCTTTCAAAACATCTCTTGGGCTTGTTTTTGGCATTTCAACAGGCTGAACCACAAATTCCAGACCCTGATGTGCTTGCGCTCCACAGGCCCCGACTCTGCTCTTCCTCACTGGCAGTGCTGGACCAACGGGGCTGTGCCCCCAGATGAGCCTCAGAGATCCGGGTCCTGGCACCTGTCACTGAAGGGTCTGGGGCAGAGGCAGCTCTGTCGTCCTCAGCCTTTCTCTGCGTGGTCACATGCAGACTGGCTCTACTGACAAGTTCTAACCCCTGGGACTTAATTGTTTTTGAGTATATTCCAATGTGCTACCAAAGTGCTACCAAACTTTAATTAATCGATTTTCTATTATATTTTTACCATCTATACAGGAAAAGGATTAGAAATAAAGCAAAATGAGTCTGAGGCACTTCCTTTAAAACACATCACACTAATTACAACTTGCCACACACCACATTGAAATCCTAAGTTATGAATACCAATTATTTCATCCACAATTCACATTTCCAAAATGTTTTACAATCACACTTGGTTAATCCTCATAAAATCCCATGAGCAGGCTAGTGTTAATATTCTCATTTCAAAGCTAGAGAAATCCAGGTTCAGAAAATTTAAATAATGGTAAAAGTGATTGACCAAGCCAGTGGGAAGGAAGCTTGAGCAAACATGGGGCTGTCCTTGCAGCCCACTGCCCTCTCGGGGAGATGCCATGCAAAGCACCCCCCCACCCCAGCACAGTCCTTCCCTGTGACTCCAGGACCCTATTGGGCCCTAAGACCTTAGCAGGGTCATGAAGGAATCAGAAGCAGGTTTTCTGAAATATTATTTAAGTTCTCTATAATTCAAGTATCTTTGTAAAAAAAAAATACTGATCCCCCAAACTGAGAGACTTTGTCCAAGATAAATCCTGAACCAGACACCACTTCACACTGCAGTGTGAGCAGCAGAGAGCCACGAGGCAGGTGTAGGCCAGGGAGAAGTTCCCAGACTTGAGCCAAGTCAGTTTTCCCCACTCTGCCCCCACCCGGTTTCTTCCTCCCTTTAACCAATAAAATTTACTTATTCAACATACTGTTACTAGGAGCCTTTCATGAGTCAGACATTTCATGAAATACTGGAAATATACAAGAATGAATAATAACTATAGGACCCTCCCCTGTGGTTCAGAGCTTTGCAGGGAGATAGAAAAGCAAGCAAATCGCTCAGTCCACACCCTATCACACTCAGGTGCTGAGTAGGAGCAGGGTGGGGTGGGCAGGCACGCTGCAGGGGTATTATCAATAGAAGCCTCTGAGCTCGGTCCTGAGGGAGTGCAGAGGAGTTTGCCAAGGAGAGGAAACTGTAGGGTTTTTTTCAAGTGACATTCTTTCTAAGGCTCCTAAATCATAATTTGAAAGAGCAAGTAGTTATTTCCCTGAAGTAGGCCCTTCTCTGCCACTCCCCACATCGCAGTCTGCTGGGCAGCTCACTGTACATTTTCTATTCCACAGCCTGAGCCTAGGCACTAGGGGACCATGCAAACATCATACGTGAAAGGATGGATGGGTTTGAGGGCAGGAACCCAAATTTAAGTCATTAGTTGGAGAGGAAAAGAAGGGAGGGGAGAGAGAGAGGAGAAAGGACAGGGAAGTGGAAGACAGGTGCACTTGGGATCAGTGTCACCAAGTAGCTTTCTGGTGTGTGATCCCATCTGGGCTTTAAGAAGTCACTGTATGGGATGGATTCATGACTGAGGGCACTTTGTCAAACGAAGCTGCTGCCCAATTAACGCCATGATTATCAAGAGTGATTCAGCCTGCAGTGGGGATGGGTCCCAGTGCAGCTGTGTGCTGGGGCAGGCTTGTCTGCCAAGGGGTGGGGAGGTTACACTGAAGGAAAAGGGGCCTGGGAGGACCTGAAAGAGCATATGTGCCCACAGGGCTATGACCCCCGTCAGCTCTGCTGCCTTACAGGGAGGGTTTCCTGTGCCAGCTCAGCCGGTCCTGCCTTTCCCCCAGGATATCAAGCTCCAAGTTTATAGTTCCTATCAGGGAGTCTCTTTGTTTGAACAAAGCCTCATTTGTTAGGAAGTGTCACAGATCAGCATGTATCAGATGCAAGATTGAATGTCCTCAAGCACAAAGGAACACAGAGCTATGCCAGGGCACCAGCAATGGGGCTTTTCACCAGGAGAAAACAGATGGTCGGAGTGGAAAAGGCCAGTCTTTATGGGAGAGGAATCCTCTGGCCAGCCCCACCCTGCGCCCCACACTCCCCATGCCCCCTCCCTCTTTCACTCCATTGCACTGACAGGGAAACACTCGATCCGTTGCAGCATCATTGGATGTTTGTATCCTTTTAATTAAACCAAGAGATCTGGAATAGGGATGCCCTTGTCTTTGCAGAGAAAGGATTTCAAAAAGAAGATAATAGAACCTCTTTTCCTTCAGGCTTGCAAGAGGCTTGTGTGTAATTTGTCCTTTGCAAGAGCAATCAAAGATAACTGGTGTGCAATTGATTACGGGCTTTGTGTCCTTTTAATTACTTGCTTCTACACACTGGTTCAGTTACATGCTGAAAGCAGATCCGTCTGAGTTCTTGCTGAGCCGTGCCACTCTCTTCTGCTTACATGGTTTAATAATAAAGCTATTAGTAAGCCACCTCCACGCAGAGCAAGCCTGTCAAACCAGCATAGATCTTCAATCCTGATTCCTCTAATAGGCTAGTAGATGTTTTCATGGAAAACAAGGGTAAAGACCGTCACATTGTTGCGTAACTGTACGAAAGTACTCTACACTTCCAGGGGGATAAAGTTTTCTTGATTCCCAAAGTAGAGTTCACAGCATAGAAAAGTTAGAATTTATACGTCAGGTTTTTAGTTTTTGTTTTGTTTTTCCAACTAACAAAGATAGGAATAATTTTTTTTCTTTCTTTTGAGTGAACACTAATCTATAGCCTTATGAATGGAATTTCGTCAAAAATCCATAGGGGGAAAAATGCTACCACAATGCACAGATCAATTTTTTATTTGTATTCAGTGTACTAAAAATTCTGTCGAATAAGGAAATGCCAAGGCAAAAATGTAGGGACAATTTTATTATTACATCAAGTTCTCTACTAAAAAGATAGGACAGTAAAAAAGGAGCTTTAGGGCAGCACCTGTGGCTCAAAGGAGTGGGGCACTGGCCCCATATGCTGAAGGTGGTGGGTTCAAACCCAGCCCTAGCCAAAAACTGCAAAAAAAAAAAAAAAAAAATACAGTCAGTGTGATTAATTAAATGAATTCTAGTGCTTTAAAATAATAAAAGCAATCTTTTTTTTTTAAAAGGAGCTTTATACTGATAGAAAACTGAGTAAAACTCTCTATACTGCTATTAACTTGCCCACTACTAACTAGTACCCTAGAGAGAAAGAAAACCTAACCATTACAGCCACATCAAAGAAACAAATAATGTCAATATGTTGACTCTGAGACTATAGCTGCTGAAATAGGAAATGAGCGGAAGCTTAGGAGAGTGTGCGGTCCCCACTACGGATACAAGATCTGGAGGCCCAGCCTCCTGCGTTATCCAGCATCTCCATGGGTGTGGTGAGCCACCCACTTGGGAAATTCCCCCAGTCTAGCAGAGATGGCGGGACATGCAAGAGGGTCTGCAGTCCAAGGTCCTGCGCCCGGTCATGACAAAGGAAAAAATACACCTTCTTTGAGATAGTTCTCCTAACAAAGAACTGGTGGTCTAGGCAGGGAAGTGAGTCTCAAACTGAAATAATCATTAGAACATGAACATTATGAGTTTTAAGATACTCAGAGGGGAGGAAATCTGTACACAAAGAAGAAATGGGTGAGGCCCCATGAGGCAGGTTTAGCTGCAGCGGTGCTGAAACAAAAATGGGACAGAGGGCGGCGCTTGTGGCCCAGTGGGTAAGGCGCCGTTCCCATATACTGAGGGTGATGGGTTCAAACCCAGCCCAAGCCAAACTGCAACAAAAAAATAGGCAGGTATTGTGGCGGGCACCTGTAGTCCCAGCTACTCAGGAGGCTGAGGCAAGAGAATCACCTCAGCCCAAAGAGTTGGAGGTTGCTGTAAGCTGTGACGCCACAGTACTCTACCAAGGATTAATATGTGAGACTCTGTCTCAAAAAAAAAAAAAAGGGACAGAACAAGGACAAAGAGCTGGACGCTGGTGTGGGAGTGAACCTGAGGACTGAAAACAAAGGACTGCACTGTCACTGGGCTGCCTACAAAGATGTTTAATGCTAAATATCCTCTTGAAAAAAAATGTACCCAGCATCTTCTGTATGAAAACTGTTGAGCTGAACACTGAAGATGATAAAAAGAAACCCCACCCCACTAAGCCCACTTCCATGCAGAAAAGACAAAATGGACACCGCAGGAACCAAGATACCACATGTCCGTGTGCTGGCGTAGGACAAGTCTACACTCACATCAGTCACCGTGACCATGAGCTGGTGTAGGAGGTGTCTACACTCACATCAGTCACCGTGGCCGTGTGCTGGTGTAGCAGGTGTCTATACTCACATCAGTTACCGTCTCCGTGTGCTGGTGTAGGACGAGTCTATACTCACATCAGTCACCATGACTATGTGTTGGTGTAAGTGTCTACACTCACATCAGTCACCATGACTATGTGCTGGTGTAGGATGAGTCTACACTCACATCAGTCACCATGACTATGTGTTGGTGTAAGTGCTACACTCACATCAGTCACCATGACTATGTGCTGGTGTAGGATGAGTCTACACTCACATCAGTCACCATGACTATGTGTTGGTGTAAGTGTCTACACTCACATCAGTCACCATGGCCATGTGCTGGTGTAGGAGGTGTCTACACTCACATCAGTCACCATAGCCATGTGCTGGTATAGCAGGTATCTACACTCACATCAGTTACCTCGTCTGTGTGTTGGTGTGTCTATACTCAGATCAGTCACCGTGGCCATGTGCTGGTGTAGGAGGTGTCTATACTCACAACAGTCACCGTGGCCATGTGCTGGTATAGCAGGTATCTACACTCACATCAGTTACCATGTCTGTGTGTTGGTGTAAGTGTCTATACTCACATCAGTCACCATGGCCATGTGTTGGTGTAAGTGTCTATACTCACATCAGTCACCGTGTCTGTGTGCTGGTGTAGGAGGTGTCTATACTCAGATCAGTCACCGTGACTGTGTGCTGGTGTAGAAGGTGTCTATACTCAGATCAGTCACCGTGTCTGTGTGCTGGTGTAGGAGGTGTCTACCTATACTCACATCAGTAAACCGTACTGCTTTGGTGCTGTTTATCTCATGCACTGTGTGTGTTCGTCATGGCCCAAGATGTGTTCCTAGCTCTGCTCCTCCTTGTCAACCGGCAGTAATGTTTGATGAATCTGACCATGGTTTCCCTTCTCAGCTGCTCCTTTCCTCGGCATTTCCTGTCTCCAGCTTCACAGAATTTCTTATAGCTCATATTGGTTATGTCCTCTAATCTTTCATGTTATCAGAGTTCTTCCACAAGGTTCAGCCATTTGTATGTGTCTTAAAATATTTAAGGATTGGATTTCACACACACACACACACACAGGGTTCTTAAAATGCTGGAGCTTTAATATAAAAACCATACCTGATCTCTGGAAGAGCATACCTAACCATTGGGCAGGTAAGACATGGCATAAGGGAATCTGTGTCCAAGCACAGTGTTCATACAGCTCTGCAGTAGAATTATAAGCAAAGCCCCCAGGGTGCTCAGAAGAGGGACACAGGCAAGTAGATGGAGGGGAATTCAATCTAGATCTTCAGAATGTTGAATGTAAATTTTCCCTGGATACAAAATGAGTATTTCTGGTAGCATAACCTAAAAACAGAGAAGTCCCCGTTTCTCCTGCTCCTCTTCCTTGGCAAGTCCTCTGCTGAATTATTTAGAAATGGAGCTTTTCTGGTTTCCTTCCCCCTCATGCCTGCCCTACTGAACACAGGCTGTGTGTGGTGTGATCCAAATCAGTTCACAGCAGAAGCTATTCCCCATCATGCTGCAGCCAGGCTGGCTTTCAGCTGGCGCCTGGTCCTGTGGCCTCGGTCACTGTCCGGCCGCTGCAGGGCATGTGCTGCTGTCTCAACAGCGAGGAGGGAAGCGGTCACAAGTCACCTGCTTCCAAGAAAAGCCTTCTGTGGCTGCCACTGTGCCTCTTCGTTCCTAAACTAAAATCAGTAGCCATGATTAGGGCTGCCGCTGGGCAGATTTATAACATGCAGATCACTTTCTAGGAAATGTCCATTTCCTTTTGTTCCTGCTCTCTATGGCTTCTCAGGCTTCTTTAAATTTTGTTTGCATTTTTCAGAAGAGGGTTACTAAAACAGTTGGGTGAAGTGCTGGTGAAAGCAGAGCTCTCACCAACAGGAACTGTGGGCTGCCTGCCCCTGCCCCTGCCCCTGCCCCTGCCCCTGCCCCTGCCCTCCTGCCCACATGGCTGCTGAGACGGCTGCAGTAAATGCTTTTTGCAAAACTTTGGGTATGACTCATAGGGAACTCTGAAGGGAAATTTCATATTTGTCTTCTTTTTCAGGGTAATTGAATATCAACTTGGAGAGACTGATGGCTGAAATCTTCTTGTTGGACACCATGCAATGGCTACCCAGTTTAACAGCTGCCACCAGCCTCCCAAAGATGATGTTTCCAGAAGCATCATTTGTTCCCAGCACGGCTGCAGATCCTGCTGGCTCACCTGCTGCTGGGTCCAGACAGCTCCTCTTTCCTCTGGTGACTTCAAATGTCTCTGACCTTCTCCAGGAAAGGGAGAGTAACTAACTAGGTAGAAAGGTCAGTGAGAGAACACCACAGAAAAATACACCCTCTATGCAAAATTACTGAGAGCTGAGGAAAGACTTCTTTAAAAATGTCCGTGTATAGAGTATGGTAATGTCGGTGCAAGTCCTGTACTATACAGCAGTCAGTACGGTGTCTCGTCTGAGTGTTTCTTAATATGGGTTAGCTCTGAAATCCTAAAAAATAAATAGTTTATATGATCTCACTTCTATAGTAAACTTAAATTTCAAAACATTGAAAAAATGACCAATTGCATTGTGCCACCTTTAGCCAACATCAATCTTTGTCAGGTTCTAGAATCCAATCCGAAACCCTTTGGGCCAGGAGTGGAGAAGTCGCTGGATTGAAAGAAGCTGACGCATGTCAGTCCAGCGTTCTAACACGGAAATGATGAGAACATGATGTCGGACCTGACAATGAAGTCCACAAACTTGTCCTGGATAAAGTGCTACATACCTCCTTGCTGAAGACGGCTACAGTCACCAGCTGGCCAAGGGGAGGAACTTGAGGCTGACGATAGTGACAGTCACAAGGAAGTGCGTAGCACTTTTTCTAGGATGAGTTTACAAACTTAATTCTCCAGCCTTGTATGTGCTACTATAGCTCCCTTTATGCCTATTTTTTCAAACATTATTAATTGATTATGACACATTTTTCTGCTGAGCCTCACACAGTCTCAGAGACCTTCTGAATGGGTACTCTCTACCAATTTTCTATAAGTGCCACCTGAGATGATGTTCACTGCTACTTCTGCACTATGTCATTGACAGTCACCAGCGATTGTAAACGCAAGACTACCGGAGTGTTCCATAGGGTGGAGAGACAAGGCCATGTCACTGCACTCCTAGGCCGTGTGACTGGAGCAGGGCTGTGAAGCCCAGCCTGTGGGGTGAATCTGGCCTGCTAGCCGCTCTTTCAGATGAAGGTATGTGGAACAGCCCCACATCCATTTCTTTATGTCTTTTCTGTGACTGCTTTCCCTGCTTCGGATTATATAACATGCTAGTTAGAGTTGGAATTTTCACTTTTCCAAGAGTGACACATATCCCAGAACCTTTCACAATATGGGAAAGAAAGAATAGCCTCTAGTTGGCTCGTAGGTCCTAGAGCTCTAGAATCACCCTCCTCTCTAGTCATGTCTGTTAACCAGCCTCTCCGTATCCTCCCC
>NW_003852425.1:18269458-18276469 GCF_000181295.1 Otolemur garnettii | reverse complement strand
TGCCCAGCTTACTTCACTTAATGACGTTCAGCTTTGTCCATGTTGCTGTGACTTATGGGGTTTCACTCTTTTTATGGCTAAAAAATATTCTCCTGTGTGTATGTCCCAGATTTTCTGTGTCCATTCATCTTTTGATAGAAATTTGTGTTCATTCTGTATCTTGGCTCTTGAGAACAGTTCCACACAGGCATTGACATATCCATGAGGCTTTTTCTAAAACAGAGATGCCTACTCACTAGCAATCTTGGGGTCAAACACCACGCAAAGCCTGTTTCCCATCCCTGATGATGGCCTGGCCACCAGCTCAAAGCTGTTCTGCCAAGGAGGAGTCAGTGAGGGTGGCACCACGCTGCCATGCCAGGTCCACAGAGGGACTCCGCATGTGCCCATGTTCACGGCGACTCTGATAACCTCCACTTAAGCTTTTCAGTAGCATTCGGTTCTCAATATATCCTTTGTTATCCTTATTTAAAAAATCAGAATAGGCGGTGCTGTAGCTCAGTGGGTAGAGTGCCAGCCACATATACTGTGGCTGACAGGTTCAAACCCAGCCTGGGTCAGCTAAAACAACAATAACAACTCCAACAACAAAAAAATAAAATAGTCAGGTGTTGTGGCAGGTGCCTGTAGCCTGTACTTGGGAGGCTGAGGCAAGAGAATCACTTAAGCCCAAGAGTTTGAGTTTGCTGTGAGCTGTGATGCCACAGAACTCTACCTAGAGTGACAGCTTGAGATTCTGTCTCAAATAAAAGTCAGAATAATTCGTTCAGGAGTTTTGAAGACACGAAAGGAGAAAGGGCGGGTAACAGCCAGTGGCTTCCTCATGCACAGCCCACTTACTCCTGGTGACATCTGTGACTGAGGATTGTTATACTTCGTGTAGAGAAGCTCGTGACCTGGATGAACCCAATGCACAATTACCGGGGGGTCATGACTCTAGCGACTGCAGTGACCAGTGAGCCCCACTCTCATCCTTACAGATTGCTTCTACTGAGGGATTCCTGTGTCACTGGGTGATGGCATAGGGTTTCTATGTGTGTTTCCAGTTATTCCAAACTTCTAATATCAGGAGAGAATGAAGTGGGAGGTATCCAAAAGCAAAGGGAAAGACTTAAGGAAAATGTCAAGAAAGGAGGCTGCAGATAGAGACCTGGGAGGGGCAGGGTGGCTTCTCACTCGAGAAATCACTGTGAAAGACTCGCTGGTCCTTGGAAGGAACAGGTGGAACCCCGTGTGAGCCAGTATGAGCAGGGACATCCCCCACAATCTCCTCAACATCTGTGCCAGAAGGACAACAAGGCCCTGACAGGAACCTCAGAGACACGGAGGCGTCATTGAGTCATACCACACCCGGCATGCAGGGGACAGGTTTCTGGGAGTGGTGGCTGTGGCAAGGAAGAAGGGGCCCCTAAGCAGACTCAGAGGGGTGCAGTGCAGACCAAAGGCCAGCTTGGGGGGGTGGTGTCCACAGACCAGCCACCTGCTCACTCTGTTGGACAGCACTGCCAACCATGTCACCTCCCATAGAGTGTGGCCTTGTAGGAACAGAGGAAGATCACAACTGTGATGTTGATCTGACCCACAGGACAAGAGCTGAGGGCACCTGTGACAGATTCTGCCTCCTTAGAAGCATTTTCCAAGGGACTGGCCAGTGCTGGGCATTCATCCCTGTCTAGCAGGAAGAGTGGGGAACTGCAGCCAGGCCTCCTGGTGTCAGCAGCAGACAGACGCAGTGTACCTCAGGTGTGCTGGGCTTTACTCAGAACAACGTCATCATCTGAGCTGGAGTGTGACCCTGTTGAGCCCCACAGATGTCACAGGCAACCCGACAGCACTCCCCTTCCCCAACACCACACTCTCCAGCCAGGGCAGGTTTAACCTGTGTATGGGGAGCTCTCATATCCTGATGCTAGGTCAGCTTGGTCAGTCTTTTAAACAGACTTCTCTTTGGAGTATTTAGAATGCATCTAGGCCCTCCTGTCTGCAGCAGAACCCTCTGATCCCTCACAACCAGAGCTTCTCTGTTCCGCCTTCTCAGCCAGCACAAGGGGACAGTGAAGAGGACAAGGTCTGAACTTGGATTGCAGAGCAAGTTAACCAACCTCCATCAGCCTTGGCTACTCCGCTATGAAGCTAGGGGACCCTGCATTGCAGGGAAGTTGTGAAGTTCAAGGAGCATTCAGCAGACCACCTTGAACAGTGCTGGAAAAACTATCTATAGATCCCATCTCCTCTCTCTTCCTCTTTTATTTATCAGAAGGTGCCAAAAACATACATTTTAACAGAGGGGAAAAATGTTTCAAAATTATAATAGTCAAGTCTCACTTGACTTCTACGATTATAAGACACACGATATACAAGAGAACAGACATTATCGGTATATATTGAGTATTACAACATTAATGCAGTGTTTTTCTTTCTTAAAATGTGTATTCTTAGGTGGCACCTGTGGCTCGAAGGAGTGGGACACTGGCCCCATACACCAGAGGTAGCAGGTTTAAACCCAGCTCCGGTCAAAAACTGCAAAAAAAAAAAATGTGCATTATTTTTGGTACTCGCTATACTATTTTATGTGCATATATGGTTATGATCATTCATTGTAATTGTCAGAATATTTTATAATTTCCTTTTTTATTTATTTATTTTAGAGACAGAGTCTTACTTTGTCACCCTGGGTAGAGTGCTGTGGCGTCACTGCTCACAGCAACCTCCAACTCCTGGGCTTAGGCAATTCTCTTGCCTCAGCCTCCTGGGTAGCTGGGACTACAAGTGCCCACCACAATGCCTAGCTATTTTTTTGTTGTAGTTTGGCTGGGCCAGGTTTGAACCCACCACCCTCGGTATATGGGGCTGGCGCTCTACCCACTGAGCCACAGGCGCCACCCTTATGATTGCCTTTTAAAAAATTGACCCTGCAATTCCTTTATTAGGTATATTCCCAGACGACCAAAAATCATATTTCAACAAAGATATTTGTATCAGAATGTTTATTGTAGCCCAATTCATAATTGCCAGGTCATGGAAGAAGCCCAAGTGCCCATCAATCCACGAATGGATCAACAAACTGTGGTATATGTACACCATGGAATACTATGCAGCCATAAAGAAAGATGGAGACTTTACGTCCTTCATGTTCACATGGATGGAGCTGGAAAGTGTTCTTCTTAGCAAAGTATCACAAGAATGGAAGAAAAAGTATCCAATCTACACACCCCTATGATGAAATTAATTTATATTTTTTATATGAAAGCTATAACCTAATAATAGCCTATGAATACGAGGATGGGGGAGGGAGAGGGGTGTAGCGAATGGGTGGAGGGAGGGGGATTGGAGGGATCACTTCTGTGGTTTATCTTACAAGGGTACAAGTGAATCTTTCTAAGAGTAGAATATGAACATTTTAACACGATAACTAAGAAAATGACATGAAGGCTATGTTAACCAGTTTGATGGAAATGTTTCAAATTGTATGTGAAAACACCACACTGTACCCCAGAAGTGCATTAATGTACATAGTTACCATTCAATAAAAAAATAAAATAATAAAATAAAATAAATAGAATTTTAAAAAAAATATATATATATATATCTTTTGGGAACTTATTTCCCTTTCTTTTTTCAATCAGCAGCCTATATTTGATCTCCTCTAGGACGCTATTGGCTGTGTCGAGCCCCAGCCACACAGATGTGCACCTGTTTCAGGGACCCATTAGTTTCTGCATTTGCTGTTCCCGTACGCTGTCCAGAGGGAACAAGCCCATTCATTCCACGTGTCCTGACAATTCCTTATAATCTAGTCCAAGACACTTTGTCTTCTCTCACGTTCAAATGTGGCACCAAACAGCTTTAATTCTTGGTCCTAAATTTTAGCACCACAACGAGCTTTGGGGTCCATCTTGCTTTTACTTGACTTCGAGCCCCTGAGAGTGAGAACTCTCAGTCATTGTGCTTTGTGCTACAAAAGGAAGGTTCTGTTAACAAATGTCTGATTTATATTTGGAGTTTATTTGAACATTGATTTCTAGAGTTAGACTGTATGCCTGTGATTTGGGTAGGAATGTTTCATTTCTACCCCGCATAAAGGTGATATGTGCTTCTCTGAAATGAGAAAATAAAAGCAAAAGCTATGCAGAGAAGTTAAATTCCTTACCCAGTTTCACATGGCTCGTTACTGGAATCATTGACACTATTTAAGTTGTAGACAGAATGAGCAGAAAGTAGGAGTGAATTCTGTAAAATGGTCATGTTTGCCCACCCTCTGCTTCCAGGCACGAGTGTCCTGCGGTCACCAGCCATCCGTTCAGACGCTCAATTATCACCTCTTGAGAGCCACGTGCTAAGCCACCTGAGGCTCACACAAACCCCCCTGTCCACCCCTAGCAGTGCCACTCTCAAGGTCAAAAAAAGAAATCTTTTTCTTTTTATAAGGTAATCCTTCAGCACTGCTCTGTACATTCTTCTGTGTCAGTCGACCACTTAAAAATTAATCTAAAAATAAAACAGTCCTCCTCTAGATAGACGGTAAAAGATTTCAAAGCCTAATGTATATTCAGTGGCTCACTTAAAGCTGCCCAGCTTAGTCAGAGTCCACCTTGGCAAATCACAGCACACAGCCTGTTTTTGGTTCCAGCCTGTCTCATACTCCGGCAAGCCCAGCCATTTCCCTCATCTCCAATTCCTTGGTGATGCCAGATCCTTTCTGGCTAAACCCCAGGTGCGAGGCCCTAACTCAGGGAACAGCTTGGCCCCCTGCACCCCCCTGCAGCCCCCAGGCTTCTCCACTGGTGTTTCCCTCCTGACTCCTGTCTGAGCACTGCAGACTGGGCCTGCCCCCTTCCTGACCCCTCTGCTCTTAACTCAGATCTCATTTCCTCCCCACCGCTGTGTCAAACCTCACTGTGTACTTGTCCCATTTCCTGGTATCGATCAACTCCAGTTCTTACTGTGCTGTGGATAAATGGAAAGGTCTCTTAAATTGGTGGCCAAACTGTTGTGTCCCTAAACTATTTAAGGGATGGGAAAGTCTGAAATGACTTCCATTAAGGCAATTCTAGCAAGGTGAGAAGAAGCAGCACAAGTGGAAAAAACCACAAAGCCCAGAGCCACAGTCCTTGGGCACATGTCACCGCACGCAGGTGCTGGGTGGCAGTCTCTGTGTGGGTCACGACACATCACCGCTGGCAAGTGTGGGACCACACTCTGGGTATGGATCATGACACATCACCATGGGCAGGTGCAGGGACAGCTCTCCATGTGGGTCACAACACATCACCACAAGCGGGTGCTGGGCTGCATTCTCTGTGTGGGTCACAACACATCACTGCGGGCAAGTGCGGGACCACACTCTGGGTGTGGATCATGACACATCACCGCGGGCAGGTGCAGGGGTCACACTCAACATGTCACCGTAGGCAGGTGCGGGGCCACAATCTCAGTGTGGGTCACAACACGTCACTGCAGGCAGGTGCAGGAGCTGCGCTATCAGTGTGGATCATGACATGTCACCATGGGCAAGTGCGGGGCCACACTCTCCATCTGTGTCAGGACAGGTCATCACCAGCAGGTCCAGGGGCTGTGCTCTGGGTGTGGGTCAGCACACGTCACTGGGAGCAGGTGCGGGCCGTGCTCTCTGTATGGGTCACGACACCGTGAGCAGGTGTGGGGCCACCCTCCCTATGTGCATCACCAAGCCCCCGCCCCGCCACCCCCGCTGCGATCCAGAAGCCAGTGGGCTGGGCTGGGCTGGGCTGAGAAGCTGCAGGATGAGAGCAGACACCTGGGCTGCACCCACATTGATAGCCAAAGTCTCGGAGGAGCCACCAAGAATCAAGTTTCTGACAAACTCCCAGTTCTTTTTTAATCTTCAATCAGATTTAGGAACCGTTATATAGTGCGAGCGTCTCGTTGTCCTTTGAGAGCAGTTATTCTTTATGCCATGCTGACAGTCTAGAGTCTGGGTTTCCCCGTACTCAGGACAGTGTTAATGTATGTTCTTGTATCCCCAGGGGATACGCACCAAATGCTCGGATAAGCTCCTTACCTGTGAATTCTACATTATGGTGAAGGAGAGAGGTGTGTTGTCATCACAGCAAGAAAATAAAATGAAAATTCATGAGGAATCCAGAACGAATATTCATACCCACACACGTGTTGCTAGGTATGTTCTCTGTGTATTTCAGCATTCAAAGTAAGAAAATATAAAACGAAAAAGTAACAATATCTAGAACATTTCCTTTTTGTTCTCTCAATTTCCAGAAGTTACTTTAGAATGTCACTTCATTTTTTTTAACACTTCTGGTGGCATTTCTTTTTTTTTATTAAATCATAAGTATGTACATTAATGCATTTGTGGGGTACAATGTGCTGGGTTTATATACAATTTGAAATACAACAAACTGGTTACCACAGTCTTCACCACACTTTCTTAATTATTGTGTTAAGACATTTATATTCTACACTTAGTAGATTTGACATGTACCCTTGCAAAATGCCCCATTGGTAGATTCTTCTACAATTTTTTATAATATTAGTTGGAAGACTTACACATAGACTATTAAAATATATCTGTTCTCAGAGACACAATTTTTTTTTTTTTGAGACAGAGGCTCACTATGTCACCCTTCATAGAGGGCCGTAGCATCCAACCTCAGAGCAACCTCAAATTCTTGGGCTTAAGTGATTCTCTTGGCTCAGCCTTCCAAGTAGCTGGGACTATAGGCACCTGCCACAAAGTCTGGCTAGAGACACAATTTTTAAATAATAAGCTGTGAAAGAGAAGTTCTTACTGAAGAACATAAATCTTTCCCAACCCTATCAGAAAAGCTTGTGAGTCAGTAAATAGGCAGCAGGGTCCATGCCCTGTGTGTACAAGTGAGTCAGTGAACAGGCAGCGGGGCCCGTGCCCTGTGTGTACAAGTGAGTCAGTGAACAGGCAGTGGGGCCCGTGCCCTGTGTGTACAAGTGAGTAGTGAACAGACAGCGGGGCCCGTGCCCTGTGTGTACAAGTGAGTA
>NW_003852425.1:18253101-18269056 GCF_000181295.1 Otolemur garnettii | reverse complement strand
CAGGCAGTGGGGCCCGTGCCCTGTGTGTACATGTGAGTAGTGAACAGACAGTGGGGCCTGTGCCCTGTGTGTACAAGTGAGTAGTGAACAGGCAGTGGGGCCTGTGCCCTGTGTGTACAAGTGAGTAGTGAACAGGCAGCAGGGCCCGTGCCGTGTGTGTACGTGTCTGGCTGTGTGCACATCCCTGTTCCCTTGTCCCTTGACGCAAATGTTCAGTACCAAGTTGCCTCCAATCTCCCTCAAAATTGCTGGGACCTCAGTCAGCCTTTTGTTCCCAATATGGACAGAGTTACCAGCTTTAAGCAGATGTTAAAGGGGAGGGGGCAGGGATGAAAAATGCAAATGCATCTGTGAGCCGAGCTGCCAACCCACTCACCGCTGTGCACAAAGACACATTCATTTGAGAGTGTGAATATATGTGTGACCAACACAAAAACTGGAGATTGACATCAGCCAGCAACCCTGGGCCATTTAAGCTGTTTCTCCTTCATGGGGCCTCCTGGGGATGGCAGGGAGCAGGTGTGAAGTTCCAGTTTATTAACAGTTAAGTTAGTATTGCTGTGCATGTTGAAAGGCCTAATGGACTGGCCGGTATCCATGAGTGGAGAGCAGCACCGCCCAGGGAGACCAAGGACACAGATGCTGCCGTTCCCACTAGACGCTGCACTGCAGGACTGCACACTGCACTCCCAGCCTATGCTGGTGATTCATATGCTTCATGGTGTTCCTTAAAGTTTGGGGATAAGTTAATGGAGTTTTTTTTCTGGATAAAGAACAGTGAAATTGTAGTTGGCGCTGAGAATCGACCTCCATTGAAGAGAAGCACTGACTGTGTCCCCCACACACTGACTTTGAGCCCCCGTGTTGCTTCTTCACCAACAGAGCCTAAAATATGGGCCCTGCCTGTCTGCTGAGCAGTGTGGCCATGAGGTGTGATTACTCACAGAAAGATTTTAGAAGGCACTAATCTCCACCGTGGCAGGTGAAATGCTAACATTTATTTTAACTGGACTTTGGGAAGGCCCCAAAAGAAAGGAAACAAAACATAACATGTTAACATGACGCAGAATTTTTTTTTTTTTTTAGAGACAGAGTCTCATTTTGTCACCCTCGGTAGAATGCCATGGTGTCACACAGCTCATAGCAACCTCCAACTCCTGGTCTTAGGCTATTCACCTGCCTCAGCCTCTTGAGTAGCTGGGACTACAGGTGCCCACCACAACACCCAGCTATTTTGTTGTTGTTGTTGCAGTTTGGCTGGAGCCAGGTTCGAACCCACCACCCTTGGTATATGGAGCTAGCACCCTACTCACTGAGCCACAGGTGCTACCCCAACACAGAATTTTAAGAAGCCACTTAGTCCAGACTCTTCATTTTTAACTTAAAGAAAAAAATGAGGACTAAAGAGCCAGATTCTGGGGGTCTCCCCCATCCTCTGTCATCAGGCTTCCACTCCAACCAGTAGACTTTCAGCACATGGTTCTCAGGTCAAATAAGGCTCATCCTACATTACTTTTCAGAATTTTTCACCTCACATCCAGTCCATAAGATTGGGAGGCCAGTCTGGCAGGGCAGTCTCCAGACTTTTCTTAAGTTTTAGTCATTGTGATCACATAGCTATACACAGAACCACAAGTAGTACCAACTGTACTATTAGAGTTGATTTTATAACTCAGAAGTGTTAAAGATTAATTTCACCAAAATTGCATTACTGCCCTAGGGCACGGTAAGGGATTACAGACGACGACAAGACTTCCTTTGTCCTGACTCACATTTGTCTCAAACTCACATAACTGAGTCAAATTGAAGCTTCTTCATTGGCAACTGTTACTGAGAGGAAAATACAAGCAGCTGGTGTATTTAGCCCACTGTTGGAAAATGCATGAAGTCTTTTTGTAACCTTTCTTCATTCCTATTATAAATAAGGAAAGTCTCAAACATGAACACACAAGAGAGTCACAGAAGCCAAGTGGGTCCTGGACGAGGACCAAGGAAATGGCTCTGGAGAGGACTTGGAGGGGACGGGAGACCGTCTCCCAGAGCTGAGGCTGCACCAACACTTGCTCCTTTGTTCCCAAGAACAGTCGTGATAAGAGCTCTGAGTACCCAGTAGGATCTGGCCTCATGCAAGTGTTCTTACATTATCTTTAATTCTTATATCAACTACAAAGTAAATAAGTTTATCCCATTTCATAAGTGGAAAAAAAGGTTACCCAGGGTGGTTAAGGGCTTACCAAAGTCACTCTCTTCATAACCGGCAGGAATCTGACCCAGGTCTGACTGCCCCCATGAGCAAGCGACAATTCCATCCTCCCAGCTGCTCAAGTCACCCCTGAGTCCTTGAGGACTAGTCCTTCAGATGACTACATCTGCTCTACCTTCAGAAATGCACCCAAAACCTGGATTTCCTCCCCCTGTGCTGTTGCTGGCCTACTCTAAACCCACCTGCACTTCGAGCACATCCCATCCGTGCAATTCATTACACAGCTTCCTCCTGTCTGCCTCCCAGAATTTTGCCCAAGACCTCTGGGAGACAAACACAGCACCTAGGTTATCCTCAAAAAAGTAAGTGTCTGCCCTGTTAAAAAGTATAAAAGATGACTTAGCTCAATACTAACAAAAGCCAAGGATACTGCCACAGCTGCCTGCACAGGCCCCTCCCGTCTGGCTGCTGTGTCTGCGCCTCCAGGCTGCTCCTCAGACCTCTAGACCCGGTCTCTGCACTCGCTCCTTCCCTTCCTACATGTTTTCCCTGTAATGTCTGCATTGCTCCCTCTCTCCCACATCTTCCCAGACGTCACTGAGTGGTCCCCATCTCAGTGAAGCTTTCCAGACCACCAGATTTTCAATTCGGACCTGCCCACCCAGCTTTAACTTTTTCCCCACAGCACTTGTTACTATCTAACAGACCATACTTTTGTTTTCAGTTTTTGCTCTTGGCTGTCTTTTCTTCCCCTACTATGATATAAAACCTGTGAAACTAGGTTTTTTTCTATTTGTTTACTTTTGTCTGTCTAGCACCTAAAGCCACGTCTTGTATCCATTTGGCATTCCATAAACGTCTGACGTTACATAAATGATTATGTCCGAAGCCTGTAGGATTGCACTGAACCAGTCTGACTTGAGGACAGAGACTAAGCCGGACCCTGGCATCTTGGACACAGAGCACCAAAGTGTAAAGACATCTCAGCAGCATCTGCTTCTCTAGGTAGGACCCCAGGAAATCACTAGGATAAACACAGAGATTTTTTTACAGTTGCTTCAAAACCCTAACAGAGCTGTGTGAAGTCAAAACAGGCTGCTGGCTGTGCAGGCAAAGTAAAGCTGGGAAGGGGAAGTGTTAAATTCCTAAACTGAAAAGGCCTTCTCAATCCTGGGATTCTGTGACTCCCAGACTGGTTCTCCTTGGGCTGATCTCACGTCCAAAGTCGTGAAGTCCTTTGTGCCTTCTCTGAGGTATGCTGGGGGCCTAGCTCTGGCTGTCTGAGAGGGTAGGGAATCCCTTCGTCCCCCACTAAAGAACCAGGATAAATGCCTGTGTTGCCCTAGGTCCCAAGGAAGGGGGACAGCAGGGGCCAGACGGAATCTTCTAAGAGAGTCATAAGCCAGGCTCTGGGGCAGTGGGTGGCTCTCCATGACTGATATGACTGAAAGTCCTTGTGTTTGCAGAACCATGAACAGCCTTCCTGGGAGACCCTGAGGGGTCTGTGCAACCTCCGTGAGTTTCTGGAAGATTTTAGGACTGAGATTTCTTCCCCGTGTCTAGTACCTCATCAAGGATCCGAAATTTTCTGTATAACATAATCAGGTAAATTGGTGCTTTTGTCTATAATTTTTTGTTTTAATCATGGTTTAGAAGCCATTGAAACTTTTTTTTAAAATGAAGAAACAAGAATCCAGGGAAGTCACAAGCTTTGCCCAAGAAACTCTATATAGCTCTGACTGCCAATTAAACTTTCTCATTTTTAACAGTCATGGTATCTAAATTCAAAGACTTTTGCCAAGGCAGAGACTATTAAGCACAATTGCCCTCTGGTCCTAAACTGAAGCAGAATTAAAATTCTTAAAATTATATTTCATCCCACACCACAGAAGTTTCCTTTTGAAGCCAACATAACTCACACATCAAAACTTCCACCAAAAGAGTTTATTGGCTGTGAGATACAATTAATTGATTTCAGAAGCCTTACCAGGATGGCATTTTTATTTTTATAGACTCAGGAAAGATTGTACTCAAAACAACTTCAGGGTTCTTAGACTTACCAATTTAATTACACTGTTTATTGCACCCAAAGGATTCACAAAGCTGAAAGTGTTTCCTGTTTTCATTTTCTTGTCTTTAAACCAAAATAAATTATCTCAAAGGCAATTGGAGCCTCGGGTGAAAGATAAAAGTATACACGCAGAGCTGAATTTCACCAGGGATGGCCATGTGAATCACCGGTCATTATTACAAAAGTATACAATATCATAAGCTTATCATAAATAAACAAGCCTTAAAATATGAATGAAACAAACACCCCCAAAGGCCTATATAACAAATAATAAGCTGAAACTTGGAAGCATTGTGGATCCTCCACTGACTTACTGTTTGAATTTGGTAAAGGTTAAACTGAAGGCCTCTCCTACAAGGGAAAAACATTCTTCCATCTTTGTTTATAAACTTAACTGTTTTGAAGAGTCACGATCTGTGAATAAGACAACTAATACCATATTTGATTATTTAACAGAGCTATTCTTTCCTGATACCTTGCAAATATTTAGTATTTGTAGGTTACAAAACTATTTTTTTTCCACAAGATGCTATTTTCTCTCAACTTCCCACATTGATAAACCCCATGTGCCCAGAACGTTCATTGTAGAATGTTCTCAACATGTTCCCTTTGCACACCTTTCTAGAAACCGGTAACTCACTGCAGAACCATGGAACAGCCACGAGAGCACTAGCAGAGACGACCAGTGTCAGCATGGCTGGGTTGAAGGTCGACACAGCTCAAGTTCAGGAACAAGGGTCCCGGGAAAGGTACATATAGTCCAAGCTGATGGCATTTGCTGTTGAAATCTCATCCAGTCCAGTCCAGGAGGGCAGGATGGAGGGAGGACATTACATTAATAAATCCACATAGAAATATTCTCCGGGCAGTAAAGCACAGAGGTGAAAGACATTTCCAGTTTCTTAAGCTGAGATCTGTGCAGAGGAATGGTTGGTGACTTCAGGAAGGACAAACCTAAACCACCCACTTGCAGATGGATCCACATGGTCAGCACCCGTAACAACCACCAGCACCCTCACCAGAGTAACTGGCTTCAGTCTGAGATGACAGGGGATGGTCTCTAAATCTATAGTGCTGGGGTTTTGTTTTGTTTTTCTCAAATAAACTCCAGGAAAGAGAGAAAATGCTAAAGACATTCATATAAATCACCTCCCTATGTTTGCTCTGCCCCTCTCGTCTGATGATGGAGTCTGTTTTCTCTCTGTGCTCGGCACAGCTGTGACCAGTGAAGAGTCACACCTCTCCCTCATCAGTCTCATGCGGGTGCCCACCAAACACACTGCAGAGACTGCCTGCCTCTCAGAGCTGTCTCAGTGTTCCGGAGATGCCCATTCTTTTCCTCTTTCTACTAATAGACACTAGTGGTCATCTGCCTCTCAGCCTGGACTTGCCTTCAGGAGCCGTCCAGTAGTGGCGTGCACGTGGCCCCTTCCCCGTCTTGTCCACTTCACTGCTGGGTGTGTCTCCCTTGGATGCTTCACCAGAAACTGCAACATGGATATCCGAGGCCTTGGGCTTCTCGGAAGGGTATCGACCTGCCCTGTCACAGTCAGGGTCCTTCGGTCTCCAGCTTGGGGCAGTTTGCTTCTGTCACATCCACACATTTTCAGAATAATGGTGGGAAAAAGTGAACCACTTTTAATCTGTGGAAGTTAATGTGCCCTGAGTGATACTTCCACAGAGCAAGCTAGAATATCTTATTTGTTATCTTTGGAGAAGGCTTACTTTGAATATTGGTAACTTACGGGAAGGATAGAGCTTCCCAACAGAAAATACATCTCAAGGTGACCAAGCAAACACAGTTGTGAGCAGACACTATAATTTTCAAAAGAATATCAGTTACTATATGGAGAGGGAATGGCAAAATTAGGAAATTACCACTTTGTAAGCCTTGATAAAATATTGATGCAGGCAAGAATTATCGCGTGGTATTGTAAACCAGAGGTAAAGAGCTACAGAGGTCCGGACGCCTGTGTGCTGCCAGGAGGACACCACACAAGCTCCTTCTGGTGGCCGGGGGGGAAGGGACATTGCAGTGGACAGTCAGGAAGTCACACCACGTGCAGGGTGTGGTGTGAAGGGTGGAAAACACAGGTATTTCCTGTTCCCGTTTGACACAGTGTAGCGTGGAGCACAGATCAGCTGCTGTCCTCCCAAAACACGGACAGTGATCAAATTGAGATTTTTCTCAAAGAATACAAGACAAATCCCTCAAAATAAGTTATCATATGAGTTATCAAAGGTGAGTAGATGGCTTTCTCCTTTGACGAGTCAGAATTATCCTACACTAAGCAAGATTTAAATGACACAACCGCATGTAACTGGTTGTCATGGATCAGACCCTGGTGCAGACAAACTGGCTGAAAGGGATATTTTAGGGAAGAGTTTTAAAATTTAAACATAGAATAAATACTAGATGATATTAAGTAGTTACTGTGAATTTTGTTACATATACCAATTCTATTCTGGTTATAGGAAAATACTCTAAATATTACAGACACATACTAAGGTATTTATGAAGTAGAATATCATTATTTCTATAATTTTCCTTAAAATACATTAGTATAGTAAAAAAATGAGTTGAAAAGAAGAAAAATAAAAATGAAACACTTTCTTTGATATAAATAAGTGCAAACAACCTACAACGTCCTCAGATGAAATCATTTTGGCCCAAGACTGCATGAAATGTCCGTGTCTCCCATGCACTGGTAACATTGCTGTAACGAGTCTAAATTTCACTAATTTAGATGTTGTCTCTTTTTTATTCACTCTTCTTTGGAAAGAAGTCAGGAGAACACTCCAGCATGAAAACCTGTTTCCATTTTCTTTCTTTTAGAATATTAAGGGTGGTACTCTAAGTGTGGTCCCTGGAGAAGCAGCATCAGCACCACCAGGAAACTTGTAAAAAATGCAAACGTGGGTCCCGCTCCAGGCCAGGAGGTCTGGGGGTGGCCCCTGGGCACGGCGTGCCCTCCCATGAGGCTGCACTGATGCCGGCTGACCTTGTCTGGGGCCACATCTCGGCCTCTGTCTCTCCCTGTGTGATTCACTTCTGAGGGATACGTTGCCAGAGCTCTAGAGATAAAATCAAGCAAAACCCAGAACTGTAGGACTGATGTGTAGTTCTTACTCTTCTTTGTCAATGCCTTTAAATGTGAAACGGGGGGTGGCGAGGAACCAGTATTTGTTATGTAGAGTGTTGAATCGCGTTCACAACACGGTATTTTAGAGCACTGTGGAAAATGATGCCCACATTCTGTGCAGTTAGCACCCACCAGACGCCAGGGTGGCCTCTACTGCAAGGGGCACGGGACCTGTTTTGTGGACTGGAGTTTGTGACACAGTGTGAATGACGTCTGCTCTCAGACACGTCACGAGATCCCCGCTGATGGGACTTCTGTGACACCTAACGCCATCTTCAGCTCTCTCTGGCCCACCTTCTCTCCTTGCTACAGCATTTTAAAGGTGAGTAGTATCTAAAGTCTGTGAAGCCCATTGCACCCCAGGTATGACTCTGGGCACTCAGCGAAGGTGACACTCTGCAATGCTGACGCTTCTCATTACCAGTGGGATGTGACAGTCCTGAGAGGGTCTGTGACACCATCACCTTCCAGGGCACCAGCTAGAAACACAGCAGTGTGTCTGATGTGCTATGCAGGGCTTTGGCCCCAGACTCGCCCCAAGTAAAGAAAATGTGGTATGTAGAATTACAATCCCATCTTCACGCCAGAGTTTTAGGCCACATTTAGCTATTTGATGTTCATATACAAGGCGTCCGAGACTAACTGAAGTCAGACGCTATTCATCATACCGAGTGGTGTTACGCGAGGTTCGTGTTAAAGCGTGACCAGACGGGCTCCCTCTCCTGCCCATTCAGGAATGAGGGTCTCCTAGGCTGCCCCTAAACCACAGCACTGGTCCTCATGGCCTGGGAGCTGCAGGAGGCTCCTCACAGTCCCGTCCAGGAGAGCTCCCAGGAGAGGGTCCACTTCCTGCCCCACCCATCTGTGTGAAGGCCATCCACTGACGTCAAGTTGCACTAGCAAATGGTCAGGGCATCTGACTTTAAAGCAGATGTCAAGAGAAGCAAAAGTGAAAAGAAATTAATAAGCCTACAGTAAGAATGTTCAGCTCAAGCACAAATCAATGAAAAGGAAAAGAACACAATGACAGGAAGTGAGCAGATGAGGCCGTGGACAGGGCACCAGAGAAGGACGGACGATGCCATGATCACCACCTCTGAGGGAATTCTGCACGAAGCTGCCTTTTTACTCTTTTCTTCTCTGTTTTCTTTCTAATTATTATGAACACATAATAGTTGGACATATACCTTTACATGGCACACATGCTGTTTGATACAGGTGTACAATATGAATGACTCAGATCGGGGTGACTGGGATTGAAGTGAACAATCAGGCGTTTCTCATTTCTCCATGTTAGGAACATTCCACTTCTCCTCAGTCAGAAATTTTAAAGTGAAAAAAAACGGAAAAAGGAATTTTAGAGTGTACCCAACTTATTGTTGATATAATCACTTTGCTGTGCTACCTGATATTTTCCAGTCTGCCTAACTTTATTTTGCACTCAGTGACCTTGCCAATGTCATCCCTTCCCTGCTAGCGTCCCCAGCCTCTGGTAACCGGCACTCTGCTCTGTCCTTGTGAGATCAGTCATTTTAACATATAGATCCCACATGTGAATGAGAACATGCAAGCTTTGTCTTTCTGTGCTTGCTGTATCTCACTCAACATGTTCTCCGGTCCCACCCATGATGTTGCAAATGGCAGGATTTAATTCTTTTGTGGCTATAGAACATTCCACATGTACATGTCCCACTTTTACGTGTCCATCCATCAAAGGACAGAGTCGATTCCGAATCTGGCTCCTGTGAACAGTGCTGCAGTAACACAAACTCAGGTGTCTTTCTCAGATAACTGAGCTCCCACCAGCAGGATTGCTGGGTCAGAGGGTAGTTCTGCTTTCAGATTTTTGAGCAACCTCCATACTATTCTTTACAGTGGTTGCAATAATCTATTTTCACACCAACAGCATCCCAGGGCTCCCCTTTCTCCACATCCTCACCAGCACTCATTTGCCTGCTTTTTTGATAAAAGCCGTTTTAAGTGGGATGAGGTGATAACTCACCGTAGTTTTGCTTTGCATTTCTCTGATGCCTAATGATGTTGGGCAATTTCTCATGTACCTGTTGGCCCTTTGTGTGTGTTCTTTTAAAAAATGTCTATTCAGATTCTTTGCCTTTTTTTAAGCAGATTATTTGACGTTTTCCTGTTGACTTTTGGACTCCTCATATTCTAATTGCGAGTCCCACGTCAGATGGGTAGCTGGCAAATATTTTCTGCTATTCTGTGATTGTCTCTTCCCTGCATTATTCCCTTGCTGTGTGGAAGCTTTTTAGCTTGGTGTGATCCCATTTGCCCACTCTTGCTTCGGGTGTCTGTGCTTTGGAGACAAGACTCAGGAAGTCCTCACTCAGACCAGTGTCTGGAAGCATTTCCCCCAGTGGTTTCCTACGGTAGTTTCATAGTTTCAGGTCTTAGATTTCACTCTTTGATTCATTTTTCTTTGTCTTTGCTTTTTGTACATGTTCAGAAATAAAGGCCTAGTTTTATTCTTTTTCATACATACATCCAGTTTTCCCAGCACTATTCATTGACAAGACTGTCCTTTCCTCACTGTATATTCTTGGCAAATTTGCTGAAGATATGTTCATATAGATGTGTGGATTTATTCCTGAATTCTCTACTCTGTTTCACTGGTCCGGGTGTCTGGTTTTATGGCAGTACTGACTGCCCTGTTTAGGTTAATACAGCTCGGTAGTGTAACTTGAAGTCGAGGAATGGAATTCCTCCAATTCTGTTCATTTTGCTCAGGATGGCTCTGGCTAGTCTGAGTCTTTCATGGTCCCTTGTACATTTTAGGATGATTCTTTCTATTTCTGCGAGGAATGTCATTGGTATTTTGATGGGGATTTCACTGAATCTGTAAATTGGTTTGAGCAGTATGGACATTTTTAAAATATTGATCCTTCCAAACCATGAGCATGGAATATCTTTTCATATATATATATATATTTTTTTATTTTTGGTGTCCTTTTCAATTTCTTTCCTCAATGTTTTATAATTTTAATTACAGAGATCTTTCACTTCTTTGGTTAAGTTTATTTGTGCATATTTTATTTGTAGCGATTGAAGTTGGGACTACTTTCTTAATTTCGTTTTCAAATTGTTTACTGTTGACAGATAGAAATATTACTGATTTTTGTATATTTATTTTGTATCCTGCAACTTTACTCAATTTGTTTGTCAGTTCTCATAGATTTTTTGTGGAATATTTAGGTTTCTTTAGACATAAGATTATATTGTCTGCAGACAAGGATAATTTTACCTCTTCATTTCCAATTTGGATGCCCCTTGTCTGGTTACTCTAGGTAGAAATTCCAGTACTGTGTCAGTGGTGAAAGTGGGCATCCCGTCCTCCCTGGATTTTAGAGGAAAGGCTTTCGGTTTTCCCCACTCAGCATGCTACTCATGCCAGGCTGTCATATGTGGCCTTTATCATACTGAGGTGAGTTTTTTGAGAGTTTCTATCATAAGGGATGCCAAGTTTTACCAAATGCTCTCTCAGCATCAATTGAATTAATGATATAGTTTTGGTCCTTGGTTGATATGATGTGCCCCACTGATTTTTATATATTGAACTATCCTTACATCCTTGAGGTGAATCCCATTTGACCATAATGAGTAATATATAAATTTGTTGTTTAATTTGGTTTGCTAGTATTTTATTGAGTATTTTCACCTCTATATTCATCAGAGATATTGGCCAGAGATAGTCTTTTTTCTTGTTGTTGCTGTGTCTTTGTTTGGCTTGGGTACCATGGTGATTGTAGACCTCAGAGAATGAGTTAGGAATATTCCCTTCTCCTGTTTTTAATAGTTTAAATAGAATTGGTATTCATTCTTGTTTGAATGCTTGATAGAATTTGTTAGGGACGCCAACAGATCCTGGGCTTTTCTTTGATGGGAGACGTTGTATTACGGCTTCTAGCTCATAATCTGTTATTGGTTTGTTCAAGTTTTAGATATCTTCTTGGTTGAGTCTTACTAGGTTGTAGGCATCTAAGAACTTACCTGTTTCTTCTAGGTTTCCAACTTATCGGCATACAGTTGTTCATTGTAGTCTTTAATGATCCTTTGGATTTCTGCAGTATCAGTTGGAAATTTTTTCATCTTTGATTTTACTTATTTGGGTCTTCCCTCCTTTTCCTAAGCCAGTCTGCCTAAAGGTGTGCCAATTTTGTTTACCTTTTTTTAAAACCATCTTTGTTTTATCGATCTTTTGGGTTTTTTTTTTTTTGCTTCAATTTCATTTATTTATGATCTGACCTTTATTATTTCTTTTCTTCTACTAATTTAAGGTTTGGTTGGTTCTCGTTTTCCTAGTTCTTTTAGATGTATCATCAGGTTGTTTTATTTGAAGATTTTCTACTTTTTTGACATAGGCATTTAGTGCTATAAACTTCCCTCCTGTTATTGCTTTTTCTGTATCTCATAAGTTTTGATACACTGATTTTTCATTTTCATTTGTTTTAAGACATTTTTGGATTTCCTCTTTGTGTGTTCATTGACCCTCTGGTCATTCAGGAGGACGTTGTTTAATTTCCATGTGTTTGTATTTTTTCCAGTGTTATTGATTTCTACTCTTATTTCATTGTGGTCAGAGAAAATACTTGGTATGATTTCAATTTTTTTGAATTTTTTAAAACTTGATATTCTTGAGAATGATCCATAGCAGAGGGGAAGAATGTGCATTCTGTAGCTGCTGGAGGAAACATTCTCTAAGTATCTACGGGATCCATTACTGTATAGTGCACGTTAAGGCCAATGTTTCTTGGTGGATTTTCTGTCCGTGTGATCTGTCCAGTGCCGAAAGTCAAGTGTTGAGGTCTCCAACAATTATTGTATTGGAGTCTATCCCTCTCTTTAGCTCTGATAATATTTCTTTTACACATGTGAGTACTCCAGTGTTGTGTGCGTATGTATTTAGAATTGTTATATTCTCTTGCTGAATTGACCCCTTCATAATTATAGAACGGCCTTCTTTGCCTCCTTTTACAGTTTGTCTTGACGTCTGTATTATCTGACAGACTCACAGCTCCATACTTCTTTCTGCTTTCCATTTCCTTTTCCATCTATTTGTTTTCAGTCTGTGAGTGTGTTTATTGGTGAAGTGTGTCTCCTGTTTATGGCTGGCTCTTATTTTTTTATCCATTCAGCCACTCTGATTTTTCTTAATTGGCAAGATTAGCCCATTCACATTTAGTATTATTATAAGGTAATGGCTTATTGCTGCCATGCTGTTATTTAATTTCTGGTTGCTTGTGATTCATTTGTGCTTCCTTCCCTCCTTGCTGTCTTCCTGTCTGCCTTTGTTAAATGTAATTTTCTGATAGTATGTTTTGCTTTCTTGCTTTTCATTTTTCATGTATCTATTATAGGTTTATTGATTTGAGGTTACCATGAGACTTGCAAAAAACATTTTATAGCCAATTCTTTTGAACATATGACATCTCTACTTATAAACGAATGAATAAGCAAATAGAAATCTAACAGAAGTTCTGCCCTTTAACTCCATCTCCCCATATTCGGAACATTTGTTCCATTCAGATCTTTTTCTTTCATACTGTCTTTCGAAAAGTTGTTGTGGTTATTTTGGGAGGTTTGCCTTGTAGTCTTCCTACTCAGAGATAAGTCTGCTGTGGCAACATCCTGTGTGTGCTCACTGTTAGCAGTTAGTTGGGTGTCTTCAGAGGAGTCCTTATCATTTATCAAAGTCTTTTTGTTTTAGACTGAAAAATTCTTTTTAGCCTTTCACATAAGACAAATTTGATAAAAATCTCTCAGCTTTGTTTGTCTGAGAAAGTATTTCTCTCTCATGTTTGAGGCTATTTTGCAGGATATACTGATAATATTCTAGTGTTAGTATTTCTTTCCTTCAGCTCTCTGAACATCTCATGCAACTCCCTTCCGGCCTGTGGGGTTTCCACTGAGAAGTGTACTGCCAAACATACCAGAGCTCCTTTATATATATATTTTTTCTTTTTCTAGCTTTTCTCATGTCCTTTTCTTTATTCAAGACCTTTGGGAGCTGACTGGGGGTCAGCCTTTGGGGGCTCATTTGGGTTAAATCTGCTCAGTGTACTACAACCGTCTGGCACTGAATGCTGAACCCTCTCTAGGCTGGAAGTTTTTCTGTTACTGTTTCTTTCAATGTACTTCCTACTCCAATCTCTCCAGCTCCTCTTTAAGATCAATAACTCCTAGATTTGCCCTTTTGACATTATTTTCCAGATCTTGTAGGCAGGCTTCCTTCTTTTCTATCCTTTTTTTTTTTTCATTTTTTTCTCCTGATTGTGTATTTTCATATAGACTGTCTTCAGAATAATTCTTTCTCTTGCTTCGTCAATTCTGCTGCTGAGAGACTCTGCTGTGTTTCTCAGTTTGTCAACTGCATTTTTAAGCTCCAGAATTTTTGGACTTTTGTTAATTGTTATTTTAATCTCTTGGTTAAATTTCTCTGATGGGCCTCGGAATTCCCTCTCTGTGTTGTTGTAAAGTTCACTGAGCTACTTTAGGACACCTATTTTGAATTCTTCATCTGAAAGGCCACATGTCTGCATCATCCCAGGATGGGTCACTGGTACCTTATTTAGTTATTTCCATTTGTTTTCCTCAAATGTTTTCTCTGAATTTCTCATCAGTATTCAGAATGAAAAGTTCTTATTTTCTGTTTTCTTGAGATCTAAGATATCATCAGATAATTTATAATCAGTTTCTCACTGAATTGAATAAGAACTCTAACATACACATGTGTGTACGAGCTGTGCATTCGTGCTTGTGGGTAGGATTTCTGGACAGAAAAGCAGCTGGCACAAAAGAAGCCCCAGTCAGACACGCAAAATTGTTAAGGCTTATTCACAATCAAGAGAAGTCTCACCACTTTCCAAAGTGGCAAAATTGCAAATTTAATTACTTGATAAAACAACAATCAAAGGCAATAGTGCTATAAAACTTAAGTAGTGGTGTACTGAGCTTGCACGAACCTCGCCTTGATGAAAGGAAGAAAGTGGCAGAAGAATCAGAGAGCGAAGTTCACTACTGAAAAGAGCCCCAGGGCGTAGCTACAAGAGGGACCGTATCTAAGAAATTCAAATATTATTATTCGGTCATTTGTGTCCTCACATTAACCCAAAATTTTAAAAAAAGAGCTTCAGTGCACATAGATTACTAGTAGAATACAGACAATGTCTCTCAGAACAAACCACCTACTGCCTGGAAACATGTGTGTGTGTGTGTGTGTGTGTGTGTGTATTGGAGCAGTGAGAGGATGATCCATGGATTAGAAGAATTGGGCATGAATCCTAGCTTGATTAATCAGGCAAATTAGATCACATTATTAAAGATATTGATAAAATTAGCTTCAGAAGGTTGCTATAATACTTAAAAATGGGACTATTTATAAAAACCTTAACACAGTAAGGTTTATACAAAATAAACCAGAAAAGCAACAGTGAATATGTGACTCTACTCACACAGTGCTGACTGGGAGGCACAGAGGGGTCTACGAGCTTTATACACATTAACATGCTTAATCTCACAGTAAACCTATGAGCCAAGGGCCACTATTGCCTCTGTTTAACAGGAGATGGGACAGCAGCACAGAGGTCTGGGCACCTCCCCAGATCCATGCAGGTGCAATGTGTTAGAGTCATCAGATTAAAATATGCCAGACTGTCTTCTTTACAGTAACAATAATCTGGTGCTTGTTTTATTATTATTAACATTATTGTGTGAAACAAAGTTGTATGCTTCCATGGGAGCTGATTTCATAAGCTGTGCAACTTTGTATATACAGTATATATTAAGGAATTGGATCATGGACTAAATTACCTATAAACAACCTCACTATTTTTCTTTATGATGGCCTTATAAACTACCAGTATGAGGTGCCCAAGAAAATGTATATTTGAAGCAATAAAGTGCAAGACAAACAAAATAAGAAACCTAACCAAAGTTTTAAAGTTTCTCTTGAGACATATAAAGAACTAACTTCTTGTGGGTCTCAAAAATAAACTAAGCAGATTTGATCACGCATGAAACCTTTTCGTTTTAAGTTGCAGTTAATATATTGGAGCCACTGACACAAAATACTTTTGTTACAGTAGTGTTAGAGAGTAGGTTTGTTAACTTTCAAAGATAAAAATAGAGAACTTGACGCATGCTTACAGTGAAAACACTGTGTATATCTGAAATTCAAATTTAACTGGACATTTCATATTTCATCTGAAAATCCTAGAGTCAGAATAAATGTAATTTAAACATCAAAGATGGTATATCCATGTTTATAAACTCTACCAATTATTAGAAGTTTGAGCAAAAAATTCTAGAAGTTTTACACCACACGCCCTTTTGCAGAGGATATCCTCTCCAGATAGAAATCAGAAACTATGGACAAAATTACTAAGATAAATAAAGCTTTGCACTTCTTTATGCTTCTTCAAAAAAAGAAAAAGGCTCAACACACTGGATTTAATGATAGCTTTTGGGGGCGGAGCCAAGATGGCGAACTGCAGCCAGCTTTTTACAGAAGCTCCCGTCCAG
>NW_003852425.1:18206418-18241294 GCF_000181295.1 Otolemur garnettii | reverse complement strand
TAAAAAAAAAAAAAAAAATGATAGCTTTTGAAAGTCCTTTCCATGAAGTTATCTAAACTAGACTAAGTCATTTTGGACTTTAAAATTAATTCCTCTCAATTCCATGAAAGTGAACTTATCATCTCAAGATAGTCCAAATAAAACTTTACGTACAAACATCTGTGTAGAGCAGTACTAGAGATTGTGGAGCAACATGAACCACTGAGAACAGAAACAAATGTGTCATCTGAAGAAAAAAGTGAGGAGAGAGAATAGCAGGATGGAAAATCTCAATTTGGTCCATAAAAATAGGATTGCTTTGAGTGTCATGTTTTCCACAGAAACTGAAATAAAAACGAGAGGGATGTCAGCCTACACATCCCACACTCGGTTTTCAGAGACAATGATGAACAGCAGGTGGTGTGCGGCCATTTCTCACAAGTGAACCTCTGTCACAAGTCAGAGCAGCTCCGAGCCGAGACTTGGTTAGCGCCTGCCCTGTGGTGGAGACGGCACCTTGGTCAACACACAGGGGCCACCCTGGAGCCGCTGTGTGTGAAGAGAGGGGCCAGGCTGAAAAGGCACAGGCAGCCTTCCTCATGGGAGGAACTTTCTCACCTCTAAGGTGTGTATGATGGGCTAAGGATGAGCCAGCACAGCCCCGCAGTTCATAGCTGATCAGTGAAGGCAAAACTGCGTCCCCAGCACTCGGCCAGTTCTGCATCCCGGCCAACATCAATGGCATCATGATGGCCAACCTGTGATGGCTCCCAGGCTCAGTGGAACCGGACACGGATCACCATGACACCTTTGTGCAGAGTTGGCTTTGCTGTATCAGTCTCCAAAGATTTGTGATTTTATGATGCTGTACGGGGAAAACTTCCATTCATTCAAGTTTATCCAAGTAATTGACGGGGATCGGGGGGATCAAGCTCTTTTCCAAAAAGGCAAATGTAATGAAAGAAGTATTTGAAGTTCAGGCTTTCTCTTATCTTTCCTCAGTTAACAACTAACAATGTTACAGACTTTAAACATTTCTTCACAGAACATTAGTCCAGCTGGTCAGTTCTCCTCCCTTACCTCTGTCACCTTGAGTGTGGGACACGTTCCACTCTGTTCTAATCTACCACAGGACGTCAGCACAGGGCGCATTTGCACTGAAGGACAGTGTGCTGCTGGGAGTGGGTGTATTTACCTACAAGAGTATTGCTGTGCTTTCACTATCTAAACCAAGCCTTTGTGTAAATACAAAAACAAGACAAATCAGCAGAATGAAAACCCCATCCGCCCGTCTACCAGCTAGAGGACGCAGGTAACAAAATGCTTGAGACAGCAGGTTTGCAGCAGCCTAAAGATTCTCTTCTCATCTGGTCCTCTCTGCTCGTCCCCATCAGAGATAGTGCCGATCTCCTTTTTATTCATATTATTTTAATCAACAATCATGTTGGTAATTGTGTCACATTTATGGAGTGCAGGGTGATGTCTGAGAGACAGGTGTGCACACACATAATGTGGGTGATCAGGTCACCTCCATCACTTCGCTCACCTGACTTTTTTGTGGTGGTGTATTTGAAACTTCCTCTCTTGGTTACTTTGAAATATACATTATAATTGACTGTAGTCACTGCCAGGTAAGAGAGTGCCAGTTTCTGCCCCAGTATGTCTGTGAGTTGATGAGAAACGTCCCCCATGCTGGGCAGACATCTGAGAGGACAGCTGTGGATGGAGCAGAAGCACCACTGTCCCCAAGGACAGGGTGACAGTGAGGCCAGGCAGAGACACCGAGCACAGAGCCCTGTGAGTGAGATGACCGGACAGAGGTGGCTTCTGAGCACCTGGAGTGATCTCGGCTCACGTTGCTTGTGTCAGGGTTCACACACAGTCATCACTGAATGTGACAATCACTGTAAAACTCTGCACTGTGGCTTTCAGTTAAGAAGGCAGATTGAACACGTGTATCACCTCACCTGCCTACAAAACGATAATAAATACAGACTTCATGGTATAAACCCACAGGGTTAATGAGCGAGGGAGAAGAGTCAGGGGAGTGAAATTCCTCAGGCTGGAAAGCAGAATGATGAGCTGATGCAGATTTGGCACCAGCCTGGGAGGTCTAGACCCAGAGCAGAGAAAAGGACGGGAAGCCAGCTGTGCCTGCGCAGGACGCCCTGGGAGGGGACAGTGCTGCCCAAGGTCAGCACAGGGGAGGACACAGACTGGAGTGTGGCTGAGGTCCCTGTGGGCAGAGAGGCCTGCAACATTCTCCCCCCAACCCCCCTGTCCATTTCAGGTGAAGACCAGAGATTTCTCCTCCAGAGAGACTGAGCCATAAGGACTCTGGACTAGGAGACCAGAAAGGGCTGAGGAATGAGAGAAACTCCATGAAAATGGATCAATGTGGCATCACACTTCTCAGTGACAACACAGAAGCTAAACTGTCCAGGAGGAGCCCTGCATGGCAAAGCTTCTCACCCTGGATCCTGTCCTGCCACACCCTCCCTGCAGGGTTGAGGTCAGGAAATTCTCCTGCCCACACGTCAGCTTCCCAGGAGCTAAGGGAGGAAGCGTCCTGCCATGATAAGAAGGGAGAGTCCAGAATTAGAAACTCATCACAGGCTGGAAGGGATTCTAAGGACGGTTTTGAGAAGAGGCTCAGGAGGACAGCTGTGCGGGAGGCCCCGACGGCAGCCAGCTCCCACCCAGCAAGAGGGTGGCCAGGTCTAGGGGATAAATCTGGAAAATGATTTAGTGCATCTGAATGAACTCAAAGGAGATTTATAGCTCTGCGGGGTAGACACATAGAGAACTAAGCAAATGAGAAGGAGAGAGAGAGGATTAAGATTTAGAGAACAATCCTTTTTCATAGAAAAAGTAACTAATTATAGAGCATAACACCATTACTGTATTATATTTATATAATCATGGAAATATAAACTCTGAACATTTGATGTAACCAAAGATGATTAGGAAAGTTTGTGTCTGGGAGCAAATGGATAAAATTGCTCAATCCTCATATTACAAAGTAACATGAAAATCAGTGGATACCTAAAATGAAGAAAGTAGCATGGGAATATTATTTATGTAAGTATGGAAATTAAAAACAAAACAAACTGAAACAATGGCCAGAAAGGTGGGATCAAAGAGGAGAAAGATGGGGGAATCGATTTTATAACTAATTGTACATCTATAAACCTCTGATGAAAGCGAACACTTCATTTTTAAGAAAACCCATTAACTATGCAAACCCTGCTTAACTTCCAATGGCACACATTCACTGCTTGCTAGGAGGCTTTCCAGAAATCCTAATACTCTGCTCATAACAAAGGCCTTTGCGTGTTTTGAACTCACCAATATTTTATCTAACAAAAGAAAATTCAAAATTCTCACCTGTTAAAAAGGACACAAAGCTGAGGGTATAACTTTTGCTTGATGAACAAATTTCCTGTTTCTCAATGTCTGTTATAAATTGTGACATTTATGAGGAATAGAGTTGTGCCGATCTCATGTTCTCACCACATGTGCAGCACTAAAGGTAGCACAGCATATAACCATCATCTGAGTTAATTAATTAATAGATGAACACATATTGGTTTAGTGTGGGACAGGAGATAGCAAACAAAACTGCCATCTCACTAGGCAAAAGATGGAGAGTTGGTCACAGCTGCACAAAATGACCCAGCTCACTGGCATCACCAGATAAATGTGGACATAATTATTCAGCTGAAGCAGCCTTGCTCAAGAAAGTACGAGATGGACAAAGACCACATGCTCTCGTTCGTATGTAGAATCTAAAGAGCTGATCTTCAACAGGGAGTAGACACTGTTCTCCTGAACTGGGGTGGGGAAAGGGGGGTGTTGGTCAGAGGGTGTGTAGTAAAGACTCAGTTTCAGTGATTTACTAAAAAGCATGGATGCAAGGTACGATGATCACATCAGGACAGCTGGGCTACCCATCATCTCAAACAATTATCATTGCTTTGTGTTAGGAATGTCCCAAAGCTTCTCTTCCAGCTATCTGTGGTACATAATAACTTATTGATTACAGTTACCCAGTGGATTCCAAACACTAGAACTTATTCTAGCTGTGCTGCTGGACATGCTCTGTACACTTTGAGGTTGTATTTCAGGGCTGTACTGGGACACTCATGTTTCACCACCGGTGACAACACAGCCTGAAACATCACCCCGCCCCTCCAAGGGTCCGGGCAGACTCTGCCTCTCCTCAGCTTTTGTCCATCAGCAAGTTCCTCAGGGCCGTCTTTACACACACCTTTCTCACGCTGAGAGTTTGAGTGAAGACTTTCCTGTTTCTTCCTTGATGTCTACGGTCTGCTGTGCTTCTCACGGTCAGGTGAAGATTTTGACTCACAACTGGATGAACTTTTGCAACGTTTTCATCAGCTCTGCTCATTCCTGGCCTCCCTGACCTCTCTTCCTCGTGACACTTTCTCTCCCCTCAGAAGAATATCAATTCCTTTGTCCCTTTGTCCCTAATCCCTTTGTCCACTGCTGTTTTCTTCATGGCATCATCTTCATGGACTCAGACTCACACGTCCCTGATTTCACTTCCACTCTTGCCAAGTTCAACAAGAAATTCAGTGTTGGTTTGTTGCTTTAATTCAAGCTCTGACATTTTCCTGATGGCACACAGAAACACACAACAACAATAATAAACAGCACTCAGCAAAACACCACCACACATCAACACGAACACAGCTGTGGGACGCTGGCATACCAAGGTACGAATCCTTACCAAGCTGTTGGTACAGGGCACGGTGGGGAGTTCACGAACTTAATTGTCAGACCTTTGCAAGTAAAAATATAAAAAGTTCCCATTTTGGACCAATTTTAAAACATTTTTTAACCCTCTAGAACAGGGGTCCTTAAACTTTTTAAACAGTGGGCCAGTTCACTGTCCCTCAGACCATTGGAGGGCCGGACTGTGGGCCCCAGGATGAGTCGGCTGCGAAGCAGGACAGACAGCCGCGGCAAAAACACCTGGCAGGCCAGATAAATGTCTTGGCGGGCGCATGTGGCCAGCAGGCCATAGTTTGAGGACACCTGCTCTAGAACAGCAGTTCTCAACCTGTGGGTCACAACCCCTTTGTAACAATGAAAATACATCCTGCATATCAGATATTTACATTACAATTCATTTCAGCAGCAAAATTACAGTTATGAAATAGCAACGAAAATAATTTTATGGTTGGGGGTCACCACAACATGAGGAACTGTATTAAAGGGTCACAGCATTAGGAGGCATTAGGAAGGTTGAGAACCTGCTCTTGCATTTTACAATGGCCAGGTTGCTGTGCTCCTTGGAGGCTTTAGGTTTCTGCGCTCCTTGGAGGCTTTAGGTTTCTGCGCTCCTTGGAGGCGTTCCAGCAGAGTCTGAATTATCACCCACCCCATGACTCATTCACTAGACAAGTTCCCGGGAAGACACATCGTGAGCAAGGCCCTGTGCTAGGACCATGGGAGCGGCGAAGATGACCAGACAGATGCTGCCCAGGTGGTGGGGGTAAGATGTGAACTAATCAGGATAAAGCAATGAACAGACAGAGTGTGCAGGACACAGGGAGGGCGGAGTGACGTTCAGTTTGGGAAGCTGATAAGTATCCTTCTCCTCCGCCCTGCAGCTCATTTCCCACCAGACAGCAGGAAATCCGCTCATCTCACACCCCAAATCTAAACCCTTCAACACTCTCCCACAGCACGTAGCATAAATGTGAAATTGCGTTCTGTTGGCCTCTAAGGTCAGGAATGGTGCGGCTTCCGCCTGCGTCCCCAGCCTGGTGCTCTGTGTGCACGAGCCACGTGGCTGCTCCATGACCCCTGCACCTGTGGATCCCCTTCGGTCTGGTCCCCATGACCCCTGCACCTGTGGGTCCCCTTCGGTCTGGTCCCCATGACCCCTGCACCTGTGGGTCCCCTGCAGTCTGGTCCCCATGACCCCTGCACCTGTGGGTCCCCTGCGGATGCTGCACTCCCAGGCCTTGCTGTGGAGGAGGAACTCCTGTGTCCCAGTTTTCAGTTTCTGTGCCATTTTCTCCTGGAGACCATCCCCGGCCAGCCCTTCTAGGTCAGCCGCAGGCCAATCCTTCATCCCCACCTCGCTCCACCTGTCACCACCTCATTCTCCTCCTTGTGCTACAGACACGTGAAGTCGCCCTGCCCTTGCTCATCTGTCTGCATGTCACCTGCTGTCTGTCCCCAACTCCAACTGGACGAGCGAGGACTTGTCTGCTGAGATTGCTGAGTTTCTCCCACATCTAGATTAGAACAAGCCGCACACATCACAGACACGCCACACAGACTTGTCAGAGGCTGAATGAAGAGGGTTTGCACAGGACAGTAGTTTAGACAGAATCCAGAACCTTCCGCTCTTCCTAATGCGTATTCTGTGGTATCAGCCTCAGTAATGATTCCCCTCAGCACCCCTGGCATTCTGGCCATTACTCTTCTCTCACCTCTTCTCTCTCTCCACACTCTCCAGCCCTCAGGTCCGAATGAAGATGTGCCCATCAGTGACCCTTTTTACTACTTTCTAAGTAATGATCAGCTTTCCTTTCTATAAATTCCTAAAATCTCTACTAGTCAGTCATACATTTCGTTTACATTCTGTAAAAGATAACTCTGACTTTCTTCTTGTCTGACAGCTGTGGGACCGCCCGCACCAGCTCTAGTTAGTCAGAACACAAAACAAGCCCACATGGGATTGTCCAGCCACATTAAAAAGAGAAAGAAACAGGTGAAGTTAATTTTAATAATATATTTTAATTTGAGCTGCTATGTCTAAAATATTTCAACATATAATCTATAAAAATTATGAAATTTTTACATACAATTAGGTTGCTTAATGGAAAATTATTTAACATTGCTTTAATATTAATATTTATATTTAAAGTAGTTAATATTAAATAAAATTAAAAATTTAGTTCCTCAGTCACACTAGCCCCATTTCAAGGGCTCAGTGAACCGTGTGTGGCTAATGGCACCTTTCCCGCACAATTCAGTGATAGACATGTGGGTGCAGGCGGTAGGTATTTCAGAATATTTAGTGTTTAATTTGTTAGACAGGTAAATTAATGAGTAGGACATTATTGAATTTTTAATAAGCAAATGGGAAAATATAAATGAATCATTTCTACTTTGTCTACGTGTGTGTTTAATTACTGGTTACATCAACGACAGCAAAAACAACAGCAGAAAGTGAAGATACTGGTAAGATTAATGATGTCCTGAGACCACACTGCTGTGCTGAAGTGTTTCACACACACGGAGGAAAATGCAGTCATGGGGGGGCGGGGGGTGTATCTCAGGGCTGTCCTGAGGGCTCCTTCCAGGTGCTAGAAGCCCCCACAAGCTGGGAGCTGCCACCCCCATGTCATGAGAGCAGCTCTCAGCCCACCTGCTGCCATGAGCCTCTATTGCAAAAATCAAAACGATGACACAAAAGCACAAAATAAATCAGTGAACTCGCACACTCATATGTACAAACTTAAACAGAAAAGCAAGTGAAGAGAAATGAAACTGAAGGCAGAGGGGTAAATGGAGGACAAATGTCAAAGGAAAATAATAAAATATTCCAAGACCAATATTCCAATATTCAATAACCATGGAATTTTAAAACAAAAAAGATTAAATACATTTGACTTTTTAAAAAGTCACAAAGAATCTTAGTTATCAAGATTTAAAAAAATAGAAACTTTTTAAAACTTCAGAGGAATATAAAACCTAAAATCATTGGAAAACAAAGAAAACAATCAGTGGAAAGACTTTGTACATCGTAACTTTCTATTTGTTTAGCACCTCCCATGTGTCTGCCACCGTCATCTCATCCTTTTAACATAAGCTCCGAGTAGTGTCTTTATTTCAGAGATAAGATCAGGATTCAGAAGTTACCAGCAGTTTGCACTGCTTAGAAAGAACAGCCAAAACTGTGAGGGGGGACATTCATCCTGCTTTCTGTCTGGAATATTTGAGAAACGGAGGAAAGAAAAGCCTGTTTTGTTAGCGAGTGGTGCTATGACTTAAAAGTCTGTGTCTCTCCAAAATTTGTATTTTATACTTACACCCTAATGTGATAGATAGTATTTATTAAAAAGGAGGGCCTTTAGGAAGTAACTACGTCTGGGAGGTGGGGCCTTGATGGGGTGGTTTAGCCGCATCATAACCTCAGGGAAGGGAGCAGCAAGGCACCTTCTGACCTCCGGTCACCTGCTGTGTGAGGACTGGGGTTCAGGGACCATCACGGACGCAGATACCTAATAAGGCCCCTTTCTTGCACACCCAACCTGCCCCCCCTCAGCTGGCAGCTTCCCAAACTGTGAAAGATGAATTTGTTTCTTATAAATTGTCCATTCTAAGGAGTTCTGTCATAACAGCACAGACAGATCAAGACAGACAGCTAGACCCTTGGAGAAGCAGAAACAGAAACTCGTGTTACTAGAGAACAAATTCCACCCTCACAGCCCGTCCACACTGGACACCTGCCCTGGCCCAGAGGCCCTGGTCCCCTGTGGCTCCTGAGACGCAAAAGTGCATGAGTGCAGAATCCACGTGAGACTGTCCATGGGGGCAGACAGGGCCAGCAGCAATCTACCAAAAGTCTCTCTCAGAACCCTCCTCATGGGCCCAGAACCCAGTGAGTGGCAATAAATACCAGGCCTCCCTCCAGATCCTGGGGACAGGACCCACCATGCAGCAGAGTCCAGCTCTCTCTAAGGGAACTTTTTTGCTATCTCAATTTAAAAAATAAAAGTTGATTTTCTGAGATCTTAAAAGATTTAAAAGATGTGTAAAGACACAGCCTTTCAAGAAAAGAGCAATGGTTAGCTATCTTTAGAAAAAACAGTTCACAGATAAAACTTACTCAGACACAGAATCCACAGCGAAAATAAAACTTCTAAAACAACCCAAATAATATTCAGTCAAAGTAAAATTTAGCCACAAATTATCACTCATGATAGATATACTTTGTCATCTAATGTTTCCCAAGACTACTCCTTAAAAATCTTGATTCTTTTCTAAGTCATTCCATAGTAAAACTGATTTTCTCCTTTGTGAGCTTTTATTTTTCTGGATATCTTTGTGGAGCTCTCACCCCCACACAGACATATCTAAGTTTATATTTAAATAAGTTATATTATTATTTAAGTTACATTAAGCCCTAGGTTTCCTAGATGAGCATCAAATTCATCTTGAAGTCTATGTTTCTGGATGGCATGGACAGAGGCCCAGGGGCTCTATACCTGAGAGGGGTGGGCCCAGCCACACCAGCTCAGATGAAATAACTCCTAAAAAATGGGCTGTACTCTAGAAATTGTAAAGTGAATTTTTTTTTTTTGAGACAGAGTCTCACTATGTCACCCTTGGTGGAGTGCTGTGACATCACAACTCACAACAACCTCAAACTCTTGGGCGTAAGTGATTTTCTTGCCTCAGGCTCCCAAGTAGCTGGGACTATAGGTGCCCACCACAATGCCCAGCTATTGTTGTTGTTGTTGTTGTTGTTGTAGTTGTCATGTTGTTTGGCAGGCCTGGGCTGGGTTCAAACCTGCCAGCCCCGGGGTATGTGGCTGGCACCCTCCCCACTGAGCTACAGGCACCGCACCCAGACAAAAGTGAAATTTTTAAATACTGATATAGCCTTTGCTGATTGGTAAGAAAAACTAAAAAAGCAGCAGACTCATGTGTCCTCTATGCCTTCTTTGAGCCTCGGCAGGGAGGGATGGTCCTGATAAGTCAGCTCGACACTCTGGGTTGACAGGAAGGGGCACAGGGCACCAGCCAGGGCTGCCTTTTTGTACAACCCACCTCACTGGACTCACTGGTGGGGCTCTCTGCACCGGCCTGATCACAACGGTTGTTTTGCTTCTCTGAAGGTTCTTTTTTAACGGGTCTAGGCTGAGACACAGAGATCTGTATTTGTTAGAAGCACCCTGAAAACCCCACGATTAGTTTAGTCTGAGCAACCCTGCTTTTATAGTTCAAGAACCATCTTCCTATGTTAATTTGGTCTCTGGGATTCTTTCCTTCTCAAAAGAATAAAGGCTGTTCAGCTGTCACAAGCATTCTAGTCTGTTTGGTAATCATATCTCAATGGGAAAGTGATTGTTAACTTGGCTTTTATGAATGAGCACCCAAAGCCCCACTAGCTGTCCCTGCACAAGCTGAGAAAATGCCAACATTGTTGCTGCATCAAACTAGAGATAATTCCACCAAGAAATTATTTTTTTTTTAAATGGTCCCAGCTCCAAGCAAGAAGAGCCACTTTTAAGGCTTTGCCTGAAAAGGGCACACTGAAGCACCTTAAATTCAGCTTTAAAAACTGAACAGGAATTAATGAGCATTTTGGTACAAACCCACCCTCCATGTGTACAACCTCCATAGACCAGAACAGCAAGGGGCAAGGTGTAGGAGGGGCCCGGGGACCTCCTCCCTCCCTCCGGCCTCTCTCCAAACACAGCAGGCAGATTCACCCTCACCCAGATCACCCTTTGCCCTCCCATCCAGATCTGCACAAAAGACACGTTGCCATCTTCAGCTCCCTGTGCTTTCTAAGATTCCTTCCCCTATCTGCGAGGCCTTCTTCAGGGTGGTTTAGCCACTTGCCCTCCAAACGCATGTCCCTTGGAGGGACCGTCCCTCTCTGACACTGTACCGAAGCTGTGTTCTGCCACATTAAGGTGACTCCTAACAAGTATTGTAAGCCGTAGATAAGAGCCAAATATTATCAGAGGGAGTATTGTTACACTTGAATCATAAAATCTTATCTTTGCTTTCTCACAAGAGTGCCGTTATTTCCATTTCCCACATGGGGAAACAGACTCAGAAAAATCAGGTGCCTGGCTGCCCTCAAGGCAGGAGGGAGCCTGGGGCTGGAGCTCACACACCTCCCAGTCACTGAGCTCCCAGTCGGCCCATGTGCCTGCCATATTAGTTCATTCAGGAATTACTTACTCTTGCTTCCAGATCGTTAATAAAGACATTAAACAAAGCCAGACCCCACGCTGACCCCAGAGTCGACACATCACCCTGCATCATTAGGACCCGTCCCCAGCCAGTCCTTAGTGCCTGTGGCAGAGTACACAGTAAGCCAATGCTAATTAAGTTGGCAAATAAGATTTATCAGGATGTCATATCAAATGGATTAGGAAAATATAAATGTGTGTGTTAAGGCACATTCATTGTGCTCACCGAGCTTCTGATTCTGTTGAAGAAGCCAGTGGCCTGCCCCACATGGTCTGCCTCTGGACCCCCCACCCCAGCACAGGGTCCTTCTGCCTCCTTTGACTCCAGGGTCCTGTCAGTGTTTCTGTCTCAACAGTGGTCTTGTTATTTTTTAAAGGAATCATTTCACAATAGGAATTCACATGCAGACCCTTTATTCCAAGGTGATTATTAATAGAATTAATGACAATTGAAGAATACCAGGCTAACAGGCTTGTATTAAGTGTCTTATTAAGCGTCCTGGGACCAGAGTAAGGACCTCTTTTCCCAGTTCTCTCCCCAGCACTAAACAGCATGATTTAACCCCAAAGTCATGATTCCCAGGGAAGAGCTCATGGAACTATGCTTGTGAATATCTTCTACATGGAGTGACCCCAACTCACAAGTCTGATTTTTAGACTGTTTTTTATGGATTCCATGCTTCTATATTTATTTTTTTTGTCCTAGAATTACTTATACTTAACTCCTGCATACAAACCTTTGTTGATACAGTATAAAACGTTACCTATACATTTTTTACCTGTTTAATCCATACGTTTTATACAGTTTATTCTTCTATCTTATAGTGAAAATTTGAAATGTCATAAAAGGCAAGAAAATTCCACTTAAACTAGACTCAAAGTGGTGTCCTGATGACAGCCCCAAAGCATATTTTATATGAATGGAAATTGGGTCAGCTAGGAATTAAATTAACAACCACTCTATTTCCTTAACCACAACCACACAACTTTATATCCAATATATTCACAGCTGAAGACTGTACCACTGACTTACCAAAAATATTCTATGCACATATAGTTTTTGCCCTGTCAAAGTTTCCTTGTGGGCAGGCTTTTTATTTTTACTACAGATCTGAGCCATTTTGTTAGGCCCATACACTATACATATGTTCCAAGTAACACAAGCTTTAAAACTGCAATATCCATGAACTAGAATGACTATTCTAGAAAAAATATATATCTAATTTAAAATTCTGGTATCAAAGAAAACTTTTTGCTAAGTAAGAGTACTCTTCACTGTGAGATCAATGATATATTTAGTCTTTTGACTTTTTAACAAATGTATATATATGATATTTCAAAGGATTTGAAATTTGCATGGGAGAGAAGAACTGCATTTTAGCCTGGAGTGATGAAAGGGATTTCATGAGTTAACTACACATTTGAAATATATACACACGTACATGGAAAATACTTCACATGTATTTCTTTATGATAAAAACAAATATAGAAGCAATTGTGAGTGCATGTTCAGTAAAATTGATTAATATGAAATTTATTTACTTACAAGAAAGATGGTGGTGTTCAGACCATAAGCCGGCGTGTCGAGTTCTCCACTGGGGAACCCCTTCCCTCACCCCAGGTCACTCTGCATAGACAAGTTCTCAGTGGTCCTAGATTGGAAAAGACCACAGCACTTTATGATTAGCAACAAATGTGTTCCCCTGTAAGGGCTGTCAGCTCCTACAAGAACAAACTCACAAACCTGTTTCTGAGTTTATTTCTAGGTGGCAATAAAATGGCTTTCTCAGGGTGAATTGAGTTTGTTCCACATCATTTTTATCTACTGTTGAAGTATCCAAATTAGATATTCATACAACTGTTTAAAATGCAAACATGAAAGTAATTTTATAGAAATTGATAATATAGAGACCTGATTCAGAATGCAATTCACATTCTAAGTAACATAGCTTCACTATTGCTTAATATTTATTTACAAGTTTTGTGATCACTTGATGTGGAAAGGAAAGTGTCTTAGGTTTTGTGCTGTGAGAATCCCTTATGAAAGAGCCAGTGCTGGGATCTTTAAGGTCTTCACATATTTCCCAGCTGTGCTCTGTGCTAAGCACGTTGCATCCTCACAGCACCAATCTCTGAGGCAAAGGCTGCCATTATCCTCCTTCCACAGAGGGGGAATGTGGGCCACAGAAAGGCAAAGTAATTCATCCAAAGGCCACAGCTGGAAAACAGGATGTGGACAAAGGACCCTCCGCAGCACTCTCGCCCCTGAGCTCGTGCTGGGAAAAAATGTGCATCGGTGATTCCAGACTGGAGCAGGACTCGGGATTCCATGGCCCAGAGCTCCAGCAGGCAGGTCTGGTCTGAGACCTGAGAATTCACATTTCTCATACATTCCTGGTGACGTGATGTAGCCGTGTGGGGAGTCAGGACAACTGAGCTGTGCTATGGAGATTTTAGGAACTGGAGATACATCTGTGTGACTGGAGGGAGAACGAAGGCATCTGACACTGAGGCAGAAAGAGAGGCCAGATGTTCGGGGAAAGGGAGTGTCTGAGGAAAGGACGGCAGGAGCTGGAGGCTGTGTCAACGGGGAAAGCCACAGGTGAGAGGGGAGAGACAGGTGGGGAATCTTGCAAGGAAAATAGATGTCATTAGAAGAAACTTATTAAAAGGAATTTGAAGTGCCATAGTAATTCCCACTTTAAAACTCAACCCTGGAAAAACATTTGGCTTTCTAAACCATAGAGACACCACATATATTCTAAAGCATGAAGACATTGCCCTTAGCAGGCACAGTGGCAAGGCGTCTGTCTGCCAGGTGGCAGCAGCCTCCACAGAGCCACCGGTCCTGGGAAGTCTCTCTGACTCTGTGCCTCCGTCTCCACCTTGGTCACAGTCACTCTGACTCATCTTCCCACTTTAATGGTCTAAGACCCAATCGATGAGGATGGGGTTGTGACCCTCCAGTGGTCTTCACTTTACAAACCTGCATCCCTCTCTCATCTAAGTTGTTTATAAATGGGTCATCCCTTTGCCCGGCTGGGCAGGAATGGAGACACATGAACTCATTAACTATTTCTTATTAAAGAGGTAACATTTACATGTGTCTCTGGTCTGGGCGTGAATCTCCAGGCAGCACTGCATTTAAATTGTGATTTGTTTTAAGCAGCCAAGAAAGAGGCAATCCACTAATGCCTGCTGCTTCTCAGGCCTGCCCTCTGTGGGGAACATCAGTGAGGGCTACGGCCCCATCGGTGGAAGAAGGGAGGTCGCCAGCCCTGCTGTGTCAGTTATAGCTGACAGAGCCCACTCAGGGCCATGTTCCACTTACCCTCAAAATTAAAGTGTCATGCCATGCCGATGTCCTCCCAATTCTTTTTATTAAAGACTTTTAAATCAAGAAGAAAAGGAGATGGGTTTAGTCCTGTCTGTGACTCGGGAAAATTTAAGAGGGAAACACCCCGGGCCAGGCAATCAACAGAGCAATGCTGATCTTTCCAGCCCCATCTCTGCACTGTTTTAACCGTGACCCTCAGTGTGTGACAGGTGACAGTGGCCATGGTCTCTCAGCCTCTGCCCCTGTGCCCGGCTCTGTGCTCGGCTTCTCATGCACAGGTGGGTGGCCCAAACGAGATCAGGACCACTGCTGCAACACTCTTTGCAAAGTACACAAAGTTTGTAGTGGTTTTCATATCCTCATTTTTCAAATATAAAAATCATCATTTCTCAAATATAAAAACTGACCCCAAAACAGAAAGCAGCTGGCTCTAAGCCATACGGCAAGGTGGTAGCAGGGCCAGGATGAGCGCTGGCCCTGTCCTGCCGTCAAACGGTCCTCTGATCCGTGGCTTCTCTCAGACTTTGCTGCCAGGACAGGTTTTCTGGTCATATTTACACACACACACACCTGTGCATGCTCACACCTGCTCCCACACGCGTGGGGTCACTGGCACTGTCTCCTACACCCTTCTCTGCCCTGCACACACACTCACCCACTCTTGGGGCCTCAGCTAGAGGCATCAAAGTGACCCGTGCAGAGCCTCAAACCTGATGTGGACACCCAGCTGGGCCAGAGCTGGGCCAGAGCTGGGCCTGCAAGAGCTTCCCACAGATGTGGCCCAGCTCTCTGGGGGCCACTGTAGTGACAGACAGTGTAGAAATAAACTTTCAATAGAAAGAGTCAGGGAAAGATCCAGGGTGGATTTTAAGATGAAGTCTCATGGCCAGAAAGGAGCTGATGCCAGAGAATCAGTGACTTGGAGAGTTTTTAAGGCAGGAATGTGGTAACTGAGCAGGACCAGACCCCAAAAGCAAGATTCACATGCCCGAGAGCACAGCAGGTGCAGTGAGGTGGGCGGTGTGGTGTGCACAAGGTGTCAGAACATCCCTGGGCCATGAGTCGCCCCCAGTGCGACTCTAACACAGGGCGTGATGGCTTGGCTGTAGCTGGCTTTACAGCCCTTTTGCCCCAAGTCACCCTCTCTGCTGTACTCTGTGCCACTCTGGCACACAGGCCTTTGCCTCTTCCTTGGACAAAGGAGGCAAACGTGACTCCCACTAATCACACCAGGGCCAGGTCTGAGGGACACTCAGATCCCACAGTCACTTCCTGGGGGCAACAGTTACACATGTCTTCCCTCCCTCAGCCCCCGCAGGTGGTCTGGCAACTCTAACCTTCCTGCAGGTGCCCTGAATTCTGCTGGGTCAGCAAAGCAGCCTCCCCGGGAAGCTCCCAGTGACCCAGGTGAGAGGGACTTAGACCCAGTATCACAACTGCCCAGAAGCTGAAGGTGAAGTTTATCCAGACCTGGATCGCTTGATCCCTGAACACAGCTTCTACTTAGTCAATAACTAGTCAGTACCATGCAGACTGGGAGGGTAATTATTTGAAGTATCTATTGCCGTCTCTGCTTATGTGGGCTGCTTTGTGTCCAGGCAAAATGGGCAGCCACAGCAAAATAAGATTTGATCTTTCAGAGTGAGAAAGGACACTAGCCATAAGTCTTTCTCGAGTCACGGCACAGACATTACTGCCTAGATCCAAAGCAAAATTTTCCCTCCCCAGGGAGAGAGCCAGAAGTGTTTCACCCTACCAGGAAGGTGCTTACATTTCACCCTGCAGTGCGCTCACCTGAATACAATGAAGGGGCTGCCAAAAAGCAAAACTAGAACTACCGAGTTCCAGGGCTGCTTCCTCACCAGCAGCAAGTTTGCAAACATGGGGATCTCACACTGTGTGAAGAGCAGGTAAGAGACCAGGTGTGGTGACTCATACCTGTAATCCCAGGGACTCAGGAGGCTGAAGTGCAAAGATCACACGAGGCTAAGGGTTCAAGACCAGCCTGGGCAACATAGTGAGACACACACCCCCACTCCCCCACCCCCGTCCCACCCCCCGTCTTCTAAAAAGGGAAAAATAGTAAATGCAAACACCATTTCCTAATGCAACTCGGCTTTTGTTCTAAGTTGACATCTGGGGTAATGGGCCATGAAGGGTCTCTACTTATGACCCTGAAAGGGAAAACTAGACTCACTGTGTCATATTTAGGACAGACCTGGTGTCCTGATTGTGTCTCCACGCTAACTCACTCAAGGTTAAATTACGATGCGGGTCCCTGATCTTTCTACATCAGTTGGCTGGGGAGTCAGCTCTCAATGGGCACTTCCTAGGATCACGGCAGTAAAAATGTTGCCACCTCTTTGTTTTACTACGCAGACTTTCTCGAAGAAGTAATCCCAATGCTAAAGAGGAGTGAGGAACACGGAGAGTTCCAGCTGTGAACTGATCACTCACAGAGCCCATCTCCTCACTCCAAGGGAGCAAAGCAGCAATTGACTGGGGAACAATTCTTAGACACTGGCAGGTTAAACCTGTGAACAGCACAGGTACAACATCACCTCCGCAGTGTTCTCTGGGTGCAGTTCTTCCCCCCGGTCACTGATAAGCTGTTGCTCCAGCTCACAGTCCCCACTTTGCTTTGTTTCCTCACATCAGAAACTATGCTCCTGACCATGTAAGGGGGACGGGCTCTGGGTGTAGATGGGCACATTGGCAGCACTTACATCTCAGTTAGGTCTCTTGACATCTCATGCCTCTCAGGGAGGTGCTGTGGGCCTCTTTGTGGGGCAAGCACACCTGTGCTCAGACTGAGAGGTGCTGTGGCTGTGGATGTCAGGGAGCGCTGGCTGGTTGGAGGCAGCCATGGCCATGGGTGTCAGGGAGCACTGGATGGATGGAGGCAGCCATGGTCACATGTGTCAGGGATTGCTGGCTGGCTGGACGCAGCCATGGTCACATGTGTCAGGGATTGCTGGATGGATGGAGGCAGCCATGGTCACAGGTGTCAGGGATTGCTGGCAGGATGGAGGCAGCCATGGTCACAAGTGTCAGGGATTGCTGGCTGGCTGGAGGCAGCCATGGCCATGGGTGTCAGGGATTGCTGGCTGGCTGGAGGCAGCCATGCTGTGGGTGTCAGGGAGTGCTGGCTGGCTGGAGGCAGCCATGCTGTGGGTGTCAGGGAGTGCTGGCTGGCTGGAGGCAGCCATGGCCATGGGTGTCAGGGATTGCTGGCTGGATGGAGGCAGCCATGGCCACGGGTGTCAGGGATTGCTGGCTGGATGGACGCAGCCATGCTGTGGGTGTCAGGGATTGCTGGATGGATGGAGGCAGCCATGCTGTGGGTGTCAGGGAGTGCTGGCTGGCTGGAGGCAGCCATGCTGTGGGTGTCAGGGAGTGCTGGCTGGTTGGAGGCAGCCATGGCCATGGGTGTCAGGGATTGCTGGCTGGCTAGAGGCAGCCATGGTCACAGGTGTCAGGGATTGCTGGCTGGATGGACGCAGCCATGGCCGTGGATGTCAGGGAGCTCTGGGTAGAGGCAGATGTGGCCTGCTGGGGAGGCTTCCTGTGGTCTGTGAGCAGAACTGTGCCGCCTCCCAGGATGCGTGGGCACTGGGAAAGGCAAGCCTGGCTTGTCAACCTCAAACTGCTCCTCACACTGGCTACAAGGCTAGAAAGAAGCAGGACAAGGAGAGGGCAGGGGCCAGCCTGTTCCCACTGACCAAAAGGATAGCACGGAGAGGGTCAGACAATTACCCCTTGGGCTGTCCAGGAAGAAGACAGCAGCCACCCCGGATGAAGCATTCTGGGGCCTCCCCTGCCAGACTGATAACCATCTCTGAGTCAAACTCAAAAGCCTAAAAAGGGAGAAAAGCCTGAAAAATGTTAGGCAGAGTGGGGGGTGGGGGGGGTCTAGAAATTACAGTTAGTTTTTATTCACTGGTGATTAAATATAGTCATTTAATGATCAGCAAAGGTTGTTTAAATGATTAAAAGACATTTTTCCAGCATTTTCAAACAATAAAATAGATTTTTATGTTTCTGCACCTGATTGCAGTTTAGTTTTAACTAAAACATTACCCTCATTAAAGTCCATTACTGCCAGAACCAATTAGAAGTAAAAGGATAGAAGTGAAAATAGGACGTGAGAATTTTCACCTGAAAATCACACCCCCTCTTGTGCTAACCAGGGTTTGCAGCACACCTTAGAGAGTCCTCAGGAAAGATCCCAGTGCCACCTGCTACTAAGTTCAAAGATATGGCCATTGTTCATTGTGTCTATCACAGAGTCTAAAAGTAAAGAGACTAAAAATATAGTTTATGGGGCGGCGCCTGTGGCTCAGTGAGTAGGGTGCTGGCCCCATATACCAAGGGTGGTGGGTTCAAACCCAGCCCCAGCCAAACTGCAACAAAAAAATAGCCGGACATTGTGGCGGGCGCCTGTAGTCCCAGCTACTCAGGAGGCTGAGGAGAGAATCACCTAAAGCCCAAGAGCTAGATGTTGCTGTGAGCTGGGATGCCAGGGCACTCTACTGAGGGTGACATAGTGAGATGCTGTCTCTACAGAAAAAAAAAAAAAAATATATATATATATATATATATATATAGTTTATGCAATATTGAAAAATGATAAAAAAGAGTTCTAATTTTTCTTAATGCTTTCTTGAAGCTTATGTTTTGAAAAATATTTTATAAACCAGTTTACCTATCATTAGTATAGAGGAATCAAAATACAACACATTACTACAATAACAGTGTCCTTAAAGAATAATTTTTGCAGTTAAATTATTCTGATTTAATTCCTTGATTTAGTTCTACTTGGCAACTAAAACCTAAGTTTATTTTGATTGCAATACCACAATTTTTTAGAAATCAAAAATTTTGTTTGCTTTATTAGGTGAAGTAGTATACTTCATATTCAAGCTATTCTTTTGAAGACCACTCAGAGTCAAGTTTTTTCCAGATCCCCTGCACCTGTTTCCACAACATGCCATAGTTAGCGAGTCTTCTCCTCTGTAACATTTGTTGCTAAGCAAAATGTTTTTCAGTATTCCTGCTATAAAGTTGCCAATCAAGCAAACAGTGCAAGTGTTTGGTAACCTAATAACATCTCACCTTCACTGCCACTCTCTGACAATCAGTGCTGGGATATTTAACTAGAACAGAGTCTTGCTTTTTCTTGTGTGAATCAGAAATGTGAGAAAAAGAATTCTGAAACCTCATTTCCTACTGTTTTGTTGGGGTTCTTATTTTACTCTCTAATTTCTTTATTGGAAATACTCCATCATGACTGCCTGTTTAAAAAAAATTAAAGAATAAATATGCTTTATCAACAATTTTGTGAAAACATACTTTATTTCATTTTACATAAGAAAATGGGAACTCAGACCAAATGAAACCCTTTAAATTGTTCTGTGATTTTTGCATTAATAGGGTTGAATTTAATTTGTTTATTCTTGCCAAAGATACGGCAACATCCAGGAAACAAATGCCATTGGAAAACTCTGATTTTTAAGGGCTTTTCAGGTGTAGGGGGCAGAGATTTGCCAGAGACCATTTGTCCTCCTAGTCAGAATGGGAGAACACGCGGGGGGTGGCGGGTATCTATGAGCATTCCTTTGAATACTTATGTGGAATCTGGTTTAAAAAACATCTCTGAGCAATAAAATAGAAAGTGGAATGTAGGAAGCTGTTCCCCTTGGCCGGATTCTAAAGAGGTGCCAGCACAGGCCCCCCGCGTGGAAGCTGGGCTCCCACGTGGCGTCTGTGCAGTGGGTGCTGCCTGCATACTCTCCAGCAGACTGCACGTGACCACAGTAAGCGGCCGTCTGCAATAGCTGCACAAAGGGGCAGTCATGTGGTTACGTTTGAACTTCCACTCTGTGCAAATCAAACAAAGTGGTGTCCAGCTGCTCACCTACACCAACCATAAAACGTTATTTTATCATGTACGTCTGTGCATATCTATAAAAATACATTATGTAAACCATTGTATTATGAGAAAGTTGAGGTTTCAATTGCATCAGAATCAGGAAATACAAGGTTGGCATTGCCAACTTAAACTCGGACCCTCTCCACGTTATCACAGGCTAACAGTGCCTTTCATTCCGTGCTTTCTGTTTGTGGCCGTTGGTACTATATGTGGGCGTCTGGTAATGAGTGACAGACCAGCCTCTGCACCTGGAGGGGACCCTGCCTCCTCAGCATCTGAGCATGTGCTAGTCCATTAGTTCACATGCCTGATCCCCGTCAGGGGACGCCCCAGGCATCTGTGAGCACCTGCTCGTGGTGCACCTGTCCCCCTGCCCATGCCTGGGGCTGACATCTGAGTGTGACCACGTCACTGGCTCCTGGACAGAAAGGTGTCTGCATGTTAATGAGCCTTCCATTGGTAGAATTTGTGGGATTATATCTGATGACATAAAAGAAGATCTGGAGAAAAATGTTAGAAAATGTACAAACTCATAAAAATTTTTTCCATATTAATTTTTCCCTATTTTACATTTTGCCAGATGCCTTTCCTTTCCCTTACAAGTGTTTCTATGTTTCTATTTAACAAAATTGACGTGTTCAAATGCTTGTGCAGGCTGCTTCCTTGGTGTTAATATTTTATGACCATTCTTTCACCATGATAAATATTCTTTTACAATATGGTTGCTTAAGGCTATGTATTTTCATTATATGGATGTGAAAATCATTTTCATAACTACCCTCCTAATTCTGGGACCTAAAAAATATTTATAGAAAGCTTGCATTACACCAACCTTGATTTTTTTCAGTGTAATTTTTCAGAAGTAGAATTGTGTCTGCGTCAAAAAAAATAGTACGGTTTTTGATAGTGACAGTCACATTATCGTTCAGAAAGTTTAATGTGCATTGGTTTGTACGCTTTGAACAAGTTTCCTTTAAGTGGAACTGTTTATGGAAACTTCCATGATCATATTTTGCTAAGAAACTTCTTCAATAAATTCAACTGCTATCTCTAGCCCTACATTATAATTTAAGTAATACAAATGATGAAAACATCTAGACCTAATCTTTTATACTTACACAGGATGAGGAAAGCCTATTGACATTACAGTGAAAGAACGCCCCTGACATTACAGTGAAAGAACGCCCTGACATTACAGTGAAAGAACGCCCCTATTCCTTCAGTCTGGCTAATTTTACCCTCTTCACCAATATCTCAAATCTTGCTCCATCACAGGAAAGTCTCCATGCATTTGTAAAGGTTCCTTTGCTGCTGGGCAATTATTTTCCACACTAAAGGCTGCTCTCAAAAAGGATCTCTTTCTTCCACAGATCCCTAAGCCAAGAGGATTGAATCAACAATAAGCAATTTGGCAAAATTTCCCAGTGTTCAGCTGGCGCCTGGTCATACGTAGGAACGAGGCAGGCACGTGGGTTTGGGCTGGGATGGCTGGGCCCGCTCCACACCACACACCTGCCAGGCTGCACATGCACTCTGTGAGCACCGTCTCTCCCTCCCTCACTCTCCTTCCATTTCCTTTATGAGGAAAGAGTTAAAAAAGGAACAAGGGAGCCGAGGACCAAACACTGGAGTGAAGGTGACAACGCTGCTCCTGATTGGACTCAGCCCAGCCATGCTTTGCCCTGAGCTCTAGTCAGTCTTTGGCATAGTTACTCTGGGATATTGTAGAATTAAACACTTTTGAATCTCAGTAAACAGATTAAACAGATAGACTAAATTGGTACATGACAGTGCAGGGAGGCTGAGTGTGCACAGGCAAACAGTCAGACCCCTAGTCACACTTGGAGTCGCCTTAACCTGATCAAACAGATGTAAAATACTCAAGGAGACAGAAAATACAGTGCTGTCATACTGGGGGCATTTTATGACCATGATCTCACCATCACGGCCACCGGAAGTAAAGGCTGTACTTGCTTTCTCCATCTGTTTGGTATAGAAGACACGACACAGCTAGCTTGATATAGCCTAAATCTCCAGGTTTTTAAACCAAAAGTCCGTATTTCTGAGTGAGCATTTGCGCTACTATCATTATATATTGCTTTTTGAAAAATAATAGATTTTTATGTCTCGTATTTCAGAAAAGTTCTCACATCTTTCTCTTTTTATTAATGGTAGGCAGATTCCAACTTATTTACCCTGGTAAAAGAGGCACATTTTTCAAGCTTATAACAACTGCTTATCTGACTGTATTGTAACGGGGCCACATGGTGTGGAGTTTTGCTGAAGCAACATTTTAACCTCAAAGTCTCTTGCTCTTGAATTGATGCCCTATTTGTGAACTCCAGATGCACACACAGACGCCACATACATGCACACTTCACGCATGTCCAGACTTTACACGTGCACACTTTACACACGTGCACACTTCATCCATGTGCACACTTCACACATGTCCAGACTTTACACATGTGCATGCTTCACACACATACACACTTCACCCACGTGCACATTTCACACATGTACACACTTCACACATGTGCATACTTCACACACAGGCACACTTCACACACATATACACTTCACCCACATGCACATTTCACACACGTACACACTTCACCCATGTGCACTTTACACATGTACACACTCCACACACATACACACTTCACACACAGGCACACTTCACACATGTCCAGACTTTACATATGTGCACACTTCACATGCATACACACTTCACCCGCATGCACATTTCACCCACATGCACATCTCACACATGTACACACTTCACACACAGGCACACTTCACACATGTGCATACTTCACACACGTGCACACTTCACACGTGTGCACACTTCACACATGTATATACTTTACACACATGCACACTTCACAACATGCATATTTCACACATGTCCACACTTCACACATGTGCATGCTTCACACATGTGCATACTTCACATGTGTACACACTTCACACACATGCACACTTCACACACGTGCATACTTCACATGTGTACACACTTCACACACATGCACGCTTCACACATGCACGCTTCACACACATACATGTTCACACATGTGCACATTTCACACATGAGCACACTTCACACATGTACACATTTCACAAACCTTCACACTTCATGCATGTGCAGACATCACACACATACATACTTCACACACATGCTCACACTTGTGCACACACATGCCAGGACTTGCAAATCGAGGCAGCTTATGGTCTGAAACACATCATGCCCTGGGGCATGAAAAGAAGTGTCCTTAACCCCAGATCACACAGCTGCTGTAGCTCCCTGTGTCGGTGGTGGTGTTGTTTCTGCAGTTAGTTAATTGTGCTCAGTTCAAACGTCCTGATCCCCAGCTGGGCAAGGGCTCTTCGGTGTGCTCCCTCCTGCCCACTCCCTGCATGTGGGTCTCTCTCTCACACACCTCTCACTGCTCTTAAAGCCACCTTAGTGACACTATGGCATCACTGTTAAAAACACCTACACTTTCACAGTTTTTAAATGTTTCAAATGACTGATCCTGACTTCAAAGGGGCCTCTTCGTCCAGCCTTGCCTCATCCTCACAGCCCTGCCTCCTCTCTCTCCAGCCCTTCCACCCAGCCCGCCTCTCCCAGGAGCCCCTCACCTGCTTTGCTCCTTTGCTCCTATTTCTCTTTCATTTTTCTCATCTTCCAGGACTTTACCAAAACACAATGGAAATTATGCCAATTATTTGCAGAAATGTTAAAACATAAGATGGAGCTGAGAACTTTCTAAACAATTTTCTTAGCAAGCCATCTTTGTCCGATGTTTTTATTCTCATGTTCCCAGATCCGCCCCCTGAATCACCCAGCTTGTAGGACACACACACTCTGAGACCTGTGTGCACCTGTGGGGGGCTTAGAGACGGAGAAGCTGCTGCCTGATGTCTCCCCTCCCACCAGCACACTCAGGGGATAGGTCTGCTGGAGAGCAATCAGGCCAGCGTGCAATTAAATGCCAAATCTCCTAGAACTTATTTTATTTTAGCAAAATCATTGGGGGTGATATGGTCAAACAAGTCTTTGAAAGGTGTTTCTGGGACCTATGTGTAGACATTCCAGGGTTTAGAGCCGATGGAACCACAGTGCAGATTCTTGGCCCACCTACTGCCACCAATCAGATCATACGATACTGTGAGCGGCATCACAGCAAAACAGACACACCGGGGGAACCAATCCTGGTTAGGAGGCTCACGAGGGTCACGTCCAGGTGACTTGGCTCACTGCTGGCCTGTGGTACACATTAACTGTAACTGAAGCAAATTTCTGAAGATTTGCTCAGAAATGAGTCCAAGCACTTTCCCTTCTCTCTTCCTTTGTAATGTGCTGACATAACTAGAACCTGATTCCGGGGTGTGTTCAGCCAGATGTCTGTGCAGATCAGACACGGCCCCCCGGCACAGTTCCGGGATGGAGGAACCACCTGTTGCTCTCAGGAGCAGCCCAGCTCACATTCCTCATTAGGACCAGAAAAGTGTAAAGGGAGCAGGAAATGGTTCTACTTAGTAAGAATAATCACTTTTCCTCAAGAAATTCAAGACACCCGGGGTTATTATCTAAGATCTGTGAAGAAAAAAAGGCAGTCATTTAATGACCAAGCCTGGGCCAGAAGCAGGTGCAGGTGTGACTTGGGGCCCTCTGGCTCCTTCGCTTACAGTTTAGATATTTCTTCTCACATCCCTGACTCAGTATGTGCACAAGCAGGGTCTATGTTCAACAGAAACAAGCTTAGTAACGGACTTCACTGCCGGGTGAGGCTGTATTCAGAATCAAAGTTTAGAAAGGCTGACCGGCAGACTGACCGGCTCCACCAGGCAGGAGACGTCTCCTCGGTCAGAGAGCTGTGACATTCAGAACTGCAGAAAACCGTTATTCAGGGTCGCTGTCTCCCTCAGCCTGGCACGCTACGATCTTCATTTATGAAATACACTTGATTATTAGGAAGAAGAGGATAGAGAATGAACAAAGTCATAAATAACGAGGAAAGACAACCAAAGTTGTGTTGTTAAAAAGAGAGTGAGTGTGCTGCGGCCTCCTCACCCGCACAGCCGCAGGAGCTCAGAGCAACAGCAGCAGGGACAGTCCCCCATAAAGCAAGAAAAAGCAGGCTGAGAACTGTAGCAGCCCTGCTTGTGAAAATAAAAAGTGCAAGTCCGGAAATCAGCGATAGACATTTCACAAGAACTCACGAAACTTTGATTCTGAGTTCTCACCGGGCAGTGAAGTCCGCTACATGAACGAGCACTTTAGGTTGCATTTTGGAGGAGAGAAGGAAATGGGCCTGGAAAGGGAATAGAACAGAAAAAGGACGTGACAAAGGGGCTTTCCCAGGACCAGGATGACAATGAGCACAAGCTCAGGGATGTGCTTAGTTCAATTCTGCACCTGAAATTTAAAAAAAAAAAGAAAAAATGAAGGGCCACACTATCACCTGGAGCTGGGCAACAGTAGGGCCCCAGCCAGCCTTGCCCCACTCTGGGGTCTGACGGCATCAGGAGCCTGTAACAAGCTCAGCACCCAGGGGCTCCCAGCCAAATGCTCCCAATCTCTGCTGAAGAATCCACAGGAGTTTCCAGCACCTCTCAGACGGGAGTGAGGAAGAGCAAACTGTCCTGCAGGGACAGAAGGCAGCAAGCCCTTGAGAGCACACAGTTTCCTGTATTTCTTTGAGCTTTTTTAGTTGTTATCATCTGTTAGGGAAATATCTGCTAAATGCAATCCATATACAAGCAAAAGCAAAATCACCTGTTACCAACTATTCACTTCCCAGGTGAGATCATAGACCAGTCTGAAGAGATACTGAGGCAGCTCACCAGTATCCTCAGCAAGAGGGGAAAGAGCAACATCCTTTACTGCTCCCCTTTAGCTCCAACTCCACGTCCACTGCGCCTCTACTGATCTTGCAGGAGCAGTTGACATTGGGAATAGCTCCCCAGACAGAAGCAGTGACATTCCAAAGCAAGCGCTCACAGCAGTTATGAAAATGCAATCTTCTAAAGTTTATCTTTGAATTACTTAGAGACATTTTAAACACCAGTGTTTTGTTGTTGACTTTCTTTGCTGCTCATATGAAAGCTTTAATGCTTTGGAAGGCCTCTGGTTTCAGGAACCAACATGCACTGCCTGTGAATATGAACCCATGGGACTGCAGCCCAAAGCCGCCCCTCAGGGAAAAGCCTGAATATTAAAGATGTAGCAGACCCAGGTTTTAAACAGTTGAGTTTTTCACAAGGATAGGTGTCTATCATAATGGATCACTGATGACGCATGCCACCATCACAAGAGTCACTCCTGGGTTTGCCATTCTGTGCTCAGATTGTGCAGATGCTGCAGAGACCAGTGACAGAGCTCAGAGGCCAGCTGGCTGGAAAACATTTACAATAACTGCTAGGTACATGAGGTCAGGCTCACTTCCTCCATAGTCTAATTCAAGTGGAATAAATTAGAGGATTTGGCCACTTATTTTTTCACGTCCATAAACTTACGACTTCCTCCTGAATGAGAGGCATGACACACTGGGTGCTGAGTGGATGACTAGTGACCAGCACAAAGTGAAGGGAGGTCAGCCCCACATCACCTCCCCCAGAGGAAGCTGCTTTAGAGGGAGCAGTGGGAGCACTGAGCCTTCTCTCATCCCAAATGCTGTTCAGCATGTACAGAGTCTTTTTATCTAAACTATGGATTAGTTCCTATAAGTCTTTATTCATAAGAGAAGCCTAATCACATAGTCTCTCAAGAAAATACTTGGTGAGCCCCTGTGGGATACCGGCTGTTGTCCAATCCTCTAGGTCAGCCTCAAACCACCTGCAGCTGAGTCACGAGAAGTAATGCCGGGACCCTGACCACCAGTCCCCAGCCAGATCGATGACAGAATAGTCTCAGAGGTGACACTCAGGAATCTCATTTGTTGAAAGTGCCCCCAAATTATTTTGAAAACAGTATAAGTATAGTCCCTACTACCAAGGCCTAATAAAAAGAGGGAAGTAGAGACAGGAGACAACAGATCAGGACTTAGAGTCAATAAACTCTGAGCAGAGACTCGTGTCACTTCTGAGATCAACCATTATTCACAGTTCTGTTCTTATCTTCTTCTGATCTGGAATGCCCGAAGCCCTCACAAGTTGGTGGCAAATGTGATGTCTCTGTGGCGAGCAGCACCTTCCGGCCAATCAGTCCACACGGGACACGAAGCACAAGCAAAAATCTCCCCTTGCTGCTGTCAGCTGCTGAGATTCAGGGACTGTCTGGGACCACAGAGGAGCCCACCCACCCGCCTGATGTGGACAGCTGCCACCCATCCGCCCGCCTGATGTGACACCTGCCACTCACCCGCTCACCCTACACAGACACCTGCCACCCACCCACCTGACTGACAGCAGACACCCACCACCCACCTGCCCACCTGCCCACCCGGCGCAGTCACCCGCCGCCCACCTGCCTACCTGCCCGCCTGACACAGACACCTGCTGCCGACCTGCCCACCCAACACGGACACCTGCCACCCTCTCTTCCACTGTTACCACTCAGCCTTTACCTCAGACACAGGCAGGAGAGAATGAAACCCAGAAAATCAGGCAAGCTAAGAGCACAAGAATTTCTAAAGAATGTCTCTATCCGTGATAACACTTGCTATTTCCACGTTGGCACTATGCTGAGAAGAATGGTGGCTGGAGCCTGCTGGACAGGGACAACAGAGCTAACCTAAGGCCACACCAGCTCGGCTCATTCACGAACACAGGAGGCCGAGTGACTCAAATTAGTTAGAGGAGGGGAGGTGACGCCAGTGAGGACTCAGCAGGGAATTGGAGAGTTTGCTATGGACCAGACTGCTTAGCCTGGAGAGGCTCGGAACACATCTTAGATATTATTCTCCGTGCAACAAAAGCCACTGGAAAGGCTTAAGCAAGAAACAACATGACATGATTTACATTTCCAAAAGATCACCCTGACAACCTGGTGGCAGCCAAGAAGAGGACAAATCTCGAACCACAGAGAGGAAAAGTGGATTTCTTGTGGAATATCCAAGTGCTTAAATGCCATCTCAGGTCTGTTTTATTTGTACGCACTATGTAGTTAGTTGTATTTAATCTAGGCTTTACGAAAATACTATTTCTCTAGAATTGATATGAAAAGAAAATACTTATCTTCATACAGAATTTCCTCTGTCAATTAAACTGCTTTGTGCTTCATTTAACAGAACAGATAAGGTCTTATGTGATCAGCACTGCAGTACAGTGATAATTGGGATAAGGTCTCAAGACCCACCCTCACTTCTCTTTCCTGAGAATACAGCACCCTCCTGACAGCGTGCCCTCCCCCTGCCTCCCCCTGCCTCCCCCTACCTCCCTCTGCCTCAGCCCCACCTGCCCCCTGTGCACAGACCAGCTGTACACCCAGCTTCCCAGACTTCTCGCCCCCTGACCACCGCTCTGCATCTAACACCATCGCCCTGACTTTGACCTCAGAGACTGGGCCTTCAGGAACTGTCACGGAGGGTTAGCCCTGCAGGACATCAGCTTCTTCTTGTCACTACCATGAGCTGAAGGGTGAAGAGGAAGAGTAACGGGGAGAATGGGAAGAAACAGTCAGACCCCCAGGTCAGACTCAGATCCCCACAAGCTCAGCTGCTCTGTGACATCTGAGAAGCAGGAAGAAAAATGGTTTCCGGATTCCGTCCCCTGCAGTGAGTCATCTGACGAGCAGGATTCAGCACCTTTCCTGGAGACCTAAGTCTGCATGACATGATGCAGACATGACGTGATGCATAACATTTCCCCATCCCAACAGATGGCCTGGGATGGGGGGAGATGGTCCCGTGCATGGGCTGCTAACGCCACTTGGGAAGCCGTCCCCCCACCTGTCATGTGCACGAGGTGCAGGCCTTGCTTCTCACACCCAGTGTGGGAAGTCCCACCACCACGTTTCAGTCAAACCACACTGGGCCCGGCAGCACGGCTCCTGTCCCCTGGCCGTGCTGACTTGATGTGAGTGACTAAACAAGGCACAACTCCTTCCAGCTCTGCAGTCCACAACGACTGTGCAGATAAGAGATGCATGTCCTAGTCTATGACCAGTCACATCACTCCCGTCAAAGCTGTTTGGTGAGGGTCACCGTGTGTCTCTTATTCAGCTCATGAACAGAGAGCGAGTGCACAGCTGTTCCACCTCTGGGTCTCCCCGTGAGCCCATCCAACACGCCAAAGATGGGCAGCCAGCGCCTCGACACTGCTGCTACCAGGGGCCAGAGGGGCGTAGAGACTGCAAAGGAACAGAGGTAAGAAAAGTGGCTGTGATGAACAGAATGGAGATGTCCCACAGAAAGCGCCAGATGCTGGTGAATCACTTCACGTTAAAGGCACCCCAGAGACACTTCACTACACTGGTAGCACTGGGGCACAGTGTCCAAAGCTGATCAGCATTTGCCAAGGCACAGAGAAGATGCCTCGCAGACATTATAAGTTATACCCAAGCAGAATAAAGCAAGAGCCACTCAAACTATTCTTTTTTTTTAGAGACAGAGTCTCACATTATCACTCTCGGTAGAGTGCTGTGCCATCATAGCTCACAGCAACTTCTAACTCCTGAGCTTAGGCACAGCACCACAACACCCAACTGTTTTTTTTTGTTGTTGTTGCAGTTCAGCCGGGGCCGGGTTTGAACCTGACACCCTTGGTATATGGGGCCGGTGCCCTACTCACTGAGCCATAAGCACCGCCCACTCAAACTATTTTTGATGTCTTTCATAAAGAAATAAAACATTTCATTCCAATGTCTTTAGTATTTTAAATTACATTGCACCAAATAAATATTTGCTTTGTAATCATTTTTTTTATTTCCCTATACAGTAAGTTTTTAACCAACAGTAGAGACTTTTTAACATTTGACTGAAATTTTTAAAGGTCAGGGAAGGATCAGCCTCCCCCCAGCTGTGAGCATTGCCTTGCAAGGTTTGTGTCTGCAGGTCGTCTTCACAGCCTGTTACTGGGCCATTGAGACTCCCTGAGATGCTCGGCTCAGATCCACGCCCCCACTCCCTCCACTTGGTGAAAACCCAAACTTCTGGCTTTCATGTGTTTTGCCTTAAAAACTTTTTAAAATTGTCTTGTGTTATTCCCTAATGCTAAGTGATTTAAAATACAATCATTTTTGTAGGGTTAACTTTGCCAGAATAGAAAGCTTGGATGTGATGCTCACATCTTTCAAATCTTTCCTTTTAAGCTGATGACTGCTTATCAGTCATTTCTTAAAAATAGTAAAAAGACTGAAAACAAGCTAACTCACAAAAATCAATGGACTGGGAGAATAGTGACATTTTATTTTTGCAGTGGACTGCTTACATCTTTAAAAGAATCCTTGTATACCCCATGTTTGCATTAATGTACACAGCTATCATTTAATAAAGAATAAAAAAAAATAAAAGAATCCTTGTAGAAGAAGATTAAAATTATATAAAAGATTTTTAGAAATACTTCACTAATAGGAAAACAGCTAAAAACATGTTGAAATGTGATTCCATTTTTGTAAAATACACACATACATATGTACACGCACAAGTAAATATATGTCTCTTCATATGTGCAGAAATAATGAGAATGAAAGCTACGAGGAGATTGCCAAGGGTAGTTACCTTGGGTGGAGGATGACAGAAAAAATGTTTCTGTTCTTGGTGTTTCTTGAATTGTCTACACTTTTGTATAAAGGCTATTTCAAAACCAATCTCCTCTTACCTTTACCCTTACTAATTGTCCTAGTAATAAAAATGAACATTGGAGCAGGTATTAAATTGTGACTTTCAACTTTCTGAAGCTTTTCTATTTGCCTCCTCTCCCCCCACAGACTCAGAACATTTCCTAGTGAGTCAGGCCGTCCTGATGGTGCTAAGAAAAACACATTTTGAAAGATAAACTTTTCAGCATCAGAACAGAGGCAGCTGGGAGTTTAGAAGCACCCTAGAAGGTTCAAAGTTCAAAAGCGCAGATTCCCTTGCCTCCAACCTTTAGAATTTCTGGTCCCAGGACCCCACCCAGGCGTTGCCAATGACTTGAGGAAAGCACACTGCAGGGTCAGTGACACTCACTACCTGTGTCTAATCAGCTGAAAATAGTTTACCAAATCCATCAGGGAAATGGTAACCAAAGCACAGACGTTTACAATCTTCCCACAAGGTCGTATAAACGTGTCAGAAAAACAACGCCTGCCAGCCTGTCTCTCACGATCACACACACGCAGAATTCTTTAACACACTATTGGTTGAGCATTTACTACACACCAAGGCCTATGCTCATCGTGTACGTTCCCCATTAACCCTCACAAGAGCCCTATACACAGGATCCTGTGATTTTCATTTTATAGATCAGACAACTGCAGTTGAGATATTGATTAACTCACCTAAGGTCAGACACCAAATCTGTAATTTTAGCCACTAATACAATATGTGGTTGTATTTTGAGTTCAAATGTTTGCTTATTCAGACACCTGGGTCAATAAAAAAAAAATTTCATGTGCAAACAGCCATGAGATGAAAACTCACAGTGAAACCAGAAGTGTCGAGTGTGAGCTGTCCCAACATGCCTCACCATGCTCAGTGCATTAAATTCTCATGTAACTGCCAACTGTTTACAAGAAGGCAACATATTTATTTTTTATTTTCTATTTTTTTGAGACAGTCTCACTATGTCACCCACAGTAGAGTGCCTGGGCATCACAGCTCACAGCAACCTCAGACTCTTAGGCTTAAGCGATTCTCTTGCCTCAGCCTCCCAAGTAGCTGGGACTATAGGTGCCTGCCACAACATCCAGCTATTTTTTTTGTTGTGGTTGTCATTGTTGTTTAGCAGGCCTGGGCATGGGTTGAACCCGCCAGCCCTGGTGTATGTGGCTGGCACCCTAACCACTGAGCTATGGGTGCTGAGCCAAAATATCTTATTTAAAACATAAAAATTTTAGCACTTTTCAAAAGCAGCTTTGGATGAAAGTTGACAAAAAATAATGAGGAACACTAAGGGGGAATGTTTAGCTTTACTAAATAAAGGAAAATGTGCTGATGAGCGAAACATCATTTCAACTAGAAGTCACAGGAGGAAAGCGAAATTAACAGCTGTATTCCTCCCAGGCTTCTCAGAGTGGCTTCCCCGCCCTCAGAAAGACAGATCTCTACCGTGGTTGGTGACTCTTCCTAGAAACCTTGCCCGTAAACTTCCATCACCATCACTGTCACGCCAAGTGGCTGCTCCTCACACAGTGGCTCAGAGCCTTTGTCTTAAATCCACCTTGGCCTTCCATCTCTGACCTTTCAAGTCCTGCTGAAATCAAATTGCCAAATTCTGTTTTCTCCTTGCAGAGCACCTCCTAATTCCCCTAATGTAATTCAGACAGGCTGAGCCACAATCTTCAATAATGCATCTGTAGCTGGAGAGAAGGTGGCCGGAGGGGCGCTACCAGCAGGTTTCCAGTGGAAGCCCCAGACTTCAGGCCGCTGGCTGGCGGCTGCCAGTGCCACGGCTTCCACCCACTGCACCCACCACCCCGTGGCCCTGGGTGAGGCCTCTGCTTCTGGCCACATCAAGGCCATTGTCCTTGTTAATAACAACAGCTGGTATTTATGCAATGCTGATGATGTGCACGGCGTCTCACCAAATTGACTCTACAGGACTTAACTGAGTTATGGATCTGTGTGCTTTCTGCATTGGCAAGATCAGTGACTCACTCAGGGGCCTGGACAGTGTTCATGGACAAACTCCATCCGCACTCTGTTCTCATTCTCCCTCTTCAGTCAGCTTTTATTAAACACCTTCTCTGTGCACAGACCTCACCTTGGGGGAGTAACAATCTCTTAGGGCAGAAAAATGTGACTAAATGCTGTAAGGTAAATATTTTAAGAAATATATAACAAGTACTCACATCTAAGGGATGGAAGCTCCGCTAGTCCACCTAATCAGTCAAGAGAATCTTCCACCTTCTCTAGCACAACCCTTGTCAGAGCTCTGTAGCCAGCGGCTGGGAGAGTTGGTCGTCCTGAGGCGCCTGGCTAAAGCGTCATCTAGAAGGTTCTAAGTCACAGTCACGGGTCAATCCCTTCTGTGTTCCACTTAGCATTTGAAACCTGTCTCCTGGGCTCTTCTTTGGTCCAGGTCAGCTGTCTTTCACACAGATAAATTATGTTTTTGAAGAATGTTTTTGAAAATGTATAAATGATCAAATATACACGTATACATAAAACAATAAAAAACAGCATTTGAGGTTTATGATCCCATTTTAAACAAAAACAAAAAAATAGCCTAACTAGACAAACACTTATTTTCAAAGAAAAATATTAGGATGAAATGTGATACAGTGTTGTAATGATTAGAGATTTTATTTTCTTTTATATACCGATCTATTATTTTTCAATTCTATATGTATAACCATTTGGAAATTTTATAATTAGAAAAAATGAACATTACTTGATGCAAATTAAAATTAAAAGGATGATTATATACAGTCTACATTGTGACGTGTCTCTACCATTTCACTGAGTTTAAGAACATAGCAGTGCAGTTATGTTATTTTCAAGTAATTCTTTTTTGTTGAGGATCCAAAATAAAACAAACAGAAACAGATTTTATTGAAATAGAAAGTCCCAAATCCAAACAAACCCTATTCCCAGGCCTGTCGTCAGACTCAAGTTCACCCAAGGGCCTCTCCCCAACTACCTGACGCGGAGGAAAAGAAGGGTGCCCTCTGCTCAGACCGGCGGGCTCCGACCGCTCTTCCAAAGACGCTGACGTTCTCTTCAAGGTCCTTCTTCTTCTAACTTCCCTAAAGGAGAATCTCGAATTCCACCCCCACACATGCAAACCCCAAGAATTCATATCTGAAAATATGTTTAAATCAAAAAGGTTCGGGGCTGAGGATGGAGACAGAGAATGGCCCCCTGAGGTCCTCCTAAGGCAAAGGACATGTTCTAGAACTTGATTATGGTGATGACGGCACAACTCCAGACATTTATTAAAAGCCATTGAATTGTACCCTTAAAATGAACAAATCTCCTTACAGCAAACACGTAAAAATATTTATAAGGGGGAATCTGCCTTCCCACAGCAAGCTACCTGCTCCTGCCCTCCTCCCACACTAACCCCACCTTCACCAACTCAAATCATGGTTTTTCTCTATGGCCTTTAATCTCTGCTTCCATAAAAATCTCCAGCAATTTTATTCCCATTATTTTCTTCAATGAGAAACATTGATCAATGAATTCCATGTATCCAGTTGATAATTCCCAATCCATTAGTACATGTGTTTTTATATATTTTTAAGTCAATTTTTAATCTAAGAGACTGAGCAAGGTCAGTAAACTTATTCTGTAAATGACCAGACAGTAAATATGCCAATCTTGCAGCTCCAATAGAGTCTCTGTCCAAACACAACTCTTCCAAAAGCAGCCACAGGCAGTGCACAATGAAGCTGGCAGTGAGAGCCCAGTTCACATAAATGTGAGGCAGGCCAGAAACAGACCACACGGCACCTGCCAACCCAAGACCATTGATAAAGAGCAAGTGCACCTTCACAGAGACGCTGTGCTGTGTTTCACACCCATGGATAAGGGGCCAGTGCACCTTCACAGAGATGCTGTGCTG